>NC_136977.1:10894657-11319657 GCF_032717465.1 Coenobita brevimanus | reverse complement strand
TTCATCAGACCAACCCTGGAATATGCATCAGTGGACTGGAATCCTCATCTCAAAAAACACATAGATAAGACTGAAAAAGCACAAAGGGCTGCCACAAGATGGGTAACAAGCTTAAAGGATCTAAGCTATGAAGAAATACTAGAAAAACTGAACCTACCAACATTACAAGAAGGAGACATGATTACGCTATATAAATGCATCTCAGGGAAAGAGAAAATAGACATTAATGAATATATAACCTATGGGGAGGCATCAGCAAGAGGACACAGCAAAAAACTGCATAAAAGAGAGAGAGAGAGAGAGAGAGAGAGAGAGAGAGAGAGAGAGAGAGAGAGAGAGAGAGAGAGAGAGAGAGAGTGACAAAGACGTAAGGAAATTCAGTTTCCCCTAGTAGGGCAATTGATCAATGGAATGCACTACCGAATGAAATAGTGTGTGCCAAAACTATTCATAAATTTAAGGATATGTATGATAAAAATTGTTTAATACACGGGACAGTACGAGCTTGACTCATTTCTGTAAAGATACAATTAGATATGAACAATTAGGTGCAATTAGGTAAGAACTCACACACACACACACACACACACACACACACACACACACACACACACACACACACACACACACACACACACACACACATGACTGAGGGAGAAGACATGGAGAACACACTCATTCACTCACCATTCAAGCCCCTTTTTTAACTATTTTTTTCTTTAATACTCACAATTGAAGTCCCTTGTTGCTTTTTAAATTTTTTTTTTTTAATCTTTTCCAGGCGTGCCTTTCTACGTGCGTGGTTTAATACTGAATTCCTCCCCGACTATCGTGGTGGAGCGCATTCCCGTTGACGACTACTACTACGACCCTGGCTTTGACCACTACCTA
Organism: Coenobita brevimanus; assembly: GCF_032717465.1. Classification (NCBI taxonomy): domain Eukaryota; kingdom Metazoa; phylum Arthropoda; class Malacostraca; order Decapoda; family Coenobitidae; genus Coenobita; species Coenobita brevimanus. The sequence goes on along the minus strand of NC_136977.1, from coordinate 11,318,766 downwards.
GGTAAAAAAAAATATATATATGGGATTCTCAGACATATTTACGATCGATTGCCTGTCGTAAGTTTGAAAGATTATGCATTCTACTTTCATTCTGGGAGAGAGAGAGAGAGAGAGAGAGAGAGAGAGAGAGAGAGAAGGGTAGGTAATGCACTCGCCTTGTTCTTGCTGTTAAAGAAAAAAAGAAAGAAAACTAACCTTCTGTTTGATTGTGTGTCTGGGTCCTGTGCCATATTCTAGGTGGCATAGAAGACATCGTGGCACCTCTTCTTCAGCAATTAATTTTTCATAATTATTGTGCCTTAACATTCTCCTGTATGTTACTGACGTCTTTCTAATATCGACTATTTGCATCAGTAACATACAAGATGATATTATATTTAAAAAATAATGATAATAGAACTCTGGCCATAGAACTGACTGCTTGTATCCCAGTGTTCCTCCTGCTTAGTACACATATTCAAATATCGCCAGTTCAGCATTAATACCCACCATCCATACTGAATACTTGCTTGGCTGTCTCACGCACGGCAGGTGTAACGGTGGTATTAGTCGATGGGTCTTGTGGAAGATCAGTAAGTCTATTTTCATAATCAGACTGTTTCCTGTCCAATGCACCATTAGTGTCACAGAATATAGGTAAAAGAAACAATTCCACTGTAATTTCCATTTTTTAAAACCTGATAAAAACAAAACCCTTTTTACCTTTACCATGCATTTTTCATTCATGTAAGCTATACAAAAAGAAGTGAACTATAAAGTATAAAAAATAAATAGATTTTTCCATATTTATCTTTTGGGGGCCCTCTCACATGCTTGAGGACCAAAGCTTCAGCCTCATTTGCTTGAAAGGAAAGCCACCCGTGACCACACTGTACATAACCGAATTCGCTGGTTAATCTCGGCCAACAGATGAGGAATACAAGGACTTCGTTGACGAGGAGGTCGGGGTATACCAGATGCTCGTCACCAGCTCCACCATGCTAAGCTCACACGAGACTCGTTTTAGACCCGGCTACTCCTTCAGGAAGATGGATCGCGATGGCGTGGAGTCCAAGGTGGGAAGAAACTGTATATTATTATCATCATCATCATCATCAACAACGAGTCGATGGTGAGAGGAGTCCATATCATCATCATCATCATCATCATCAACATCACCATCGTCATCATCATCAATCGAAGGTGAGAGGGGTCTATATAACCACCACCACCACCACCACCATCATCATCAGGTCGAAGGTGAAATTGATGTCTATCATCATCATCATCATCATCATCGTCATCATGATCTTTTTTTTTTCCACCTAGGAATGGAATGAAGTTGTATTCAGACACAAGAAAAAAGTACGAAATATGGGAGAAAGAACCATCAGCAGCATCAGTATCACTATTACAAAATATCACAGCTACTGTCAAACATGGCGGGCCTAAGTTTTTATGAATGTTGATAATGCTCCTACTTTTACCCTACTTTTAATTGATGTTTTTTTCCTTCAGTTTATACTCATATACACCTTCATTAAGATGGACGGCGATGTCACTGAATTTCATTTGAGAAGGGGTGCGATAAACAAACTTGTAAACAATTTCCAGTCGTTGTTGCAGAGAATTCGATGAACCTTGGTTATGAGGCAGGATGAAAGTGATCCTCTAGTCTGACAACATTTGTTCATCAGCTAAGCTGGTAGTGGTCAGGGCATCTTCGTCAGGTTACAACATGCGCTCTTCATCGTCTCCCTGGTCAAATTCACAAAACCTCTTCTTCTCATTCTTTCCAGAACACGTACGTCTTTGTGGCTCCGACATTGCTAGTCCACTACAAGGTGAAGACGACGTACAACACCAACATAATATGGTCCTTTGATCCGGATGGCCTAGTCGTGGTGAGCACCTGTTTAAATACCTGTCGTATAAGGTCGTATTCTAAGTTAGTGGTTTTGAAATTTCACAACTCCTCATCCTTAGTTTTTTTTTTTTTTTCCCGCACATTACACTGTAATATCCTTTCGTTTGTTAGTATTGCAAATTATGTCGGTATTAAGGTGATATACAGAGCATATAAGAGAATGTCAAGGTGTGATATGCAAAATAGAACGCTAAGCAAGGAGTGCTACGAAGCTTCCTATGTTACTTGGAATTGTCCCATGCTACCACCCGGCTGTGTCTCTAACAATTAATTGCCAGCTCCATGCTGCTCTTAATATTAGTCGCATTTTCTTTTGTTCTTGTAGTCTTGGTTAATTGAGGCAGGCACATCTGCCCTTCAGAATTAACCAATTCCGGCCAAACATGGGAACAATGACCACCCTATGACCTAGTTGTGGCAGCAAGGTTTTGGTTGCTAGGCAATGAGTAGTTGCCTGGCAACGGCCGAAGAACCGCTTTTCTCGTACTTTTCACATTTTGAGCCGTAGAAACATTACTAATGGGCGTAGAAAACTCTGACTTCTTTAGGTGTAATCTTGAGGTCAATCCCTGTCTAAGGTGTTCCATCCATTTTTTTCCCTCTCTCCTCTGGTTCTCGGGTGACAACCTTCCCAAGATTGGCTTCAGCATCCCTAACAGTCTTGTTTAATTGTGGCAGGCTCTTCTACCCTTCAGAATTAACTGATTCTCACCAAACCTGGACACAATGACCAGCCTATGATCTAGTTGTGTCCGCAAAGTTTTGGTTGCTAAGCATGAACTCGTTGCCTAGCAACGGCCGCCTTAATCACTCCGTAGCCTTGGGTCCAGAAATCGCTGGGAGCCAGTGACCGACCCAGAACCATTTTTTCAAATTTCGAAAATCGACTTTTTAAAACCAAATTTAAGAGAAACGTTTGGTGCACCTAGCAATGCAGTGTTTGGCTTTCTAAACCCATCCTGTACTTCGCAATGAAGTGTGGAAAAAAAAAAATCGCAATATGGATGCGTACACACCGGTGAAAAATAAGCGGCAGAGCGTAAGAACATCACATTAAGAAATATTTTCATCCCCCCAAAATTGTAATGGTGCTGAAATGATTGAAATGACTAAATATGCGTATTACGAACAAAATCAGTACATAATATGGGAGGTTTCATATATTTTTTTTTTTACATTTTCTGTTTACTGTGTTTATGTAAGTATCGAATTATTTCTGTTGTTTGGGTGGTTTAGTCTGTGTCCAAAGAGAGGCGAAATTTGGTATTTTTAGACTCTGACCAGATAAGGGTCCTCCTTTGTGTGTGCAGGCTGAACAACAGCGGCTTACATTCTGTAGGTCCGCTTAGAGCTGGCCATCGTCGCCTACCGGCTTTTTTTTTTTTCCTTTTTAGTAGTCCATGCGTACACACACATCCATGAACGCAGTCCCATACTCCCCTGTAACATACGAGAACATATCGAACTGTAATATGCAAAATAAATCACTATGGCAGAAGTGCTACGAGTCTCCTACATGCTAGCGAGGATACGACTCTTGAGATGCATACACCCATTCTTGCACGCATACACTCGTATGCTATAATTATGTTTCAAGTATATACTTGCATTATACACCTTTATATACACTGTTCTCAGTAAAGCAACTGTATACGGTATAAATAGCAGTTATGCGCTTCGCTACGATGACGTCCAGACGATTTTATTAAGATTACGAGAGGCTTTTCGAACTGCAAGTGTTTCATCAAGTTTCCTTTAATCCGCTCAGTACCAGAGATCCCTCCTGAGCTAGACAACAGTGTATGGTGGTAAAACAGAAGTTAGACGTCGCCTTACTTCAAGGATTCTAATTGACCCATTATTATTATTATTTATTATTATTATTATTATTATTCTTATAACTAACCACGCCAATGGTGGGTTATATTGTTGTTGTTGCTGTTCTTCTTATTATTATTATTACAACTCACCAGCGGTGAGTTATATTGTTATTATTATTATTATTATTATCATTATTACATCAGTGGTGAGCGTTATTGTTCTTGTCATTATTATTATTATTATTATTATTATTACACCAGTGGTGAGTTATATTATTCTTGTCATTATTATTATTATTATTATTATTGGTGGTAGGTGGGGGCGCTCACCATCCACTCGCTCGATGTAGTGCTGCTCGGTTGACTGCCCTTTCCTCTCTTACATTTTTCCTTCCTTCCTTTTATGTCTCTTTCTTTCATTCATTCCTCTTCCTTCTGCCTATGAGTGACTCTACACTGAGTGACAAGCCAAATGGTTTCCTGTACACCAGGAAACCATTTACTACGCTGAGTGGTAACCATATAACCAAATTATGGCGCCTGGTGGTTTAGTGGGTAATTAGGGTGCTCCAGTCGGATTGAGCCTGTATTGGTTTACATCCAAGGGGTCGTTGAGGTTTACTGCACACCTAATGCCACTCAGGGATGAGTGAGGCTGGTCACTCTAATCTTAAAAGTCAGGACCAACTTGCCTAGCCCTAGGTTCTTACACTCCTTATGGGGCGACATAGGATTGGATGATGGATGGATGGATGGATTATTATCACTATTACCGTATTATTATTATCATATACTCGTACGTATCTAGACGCTATGATCCCGTAAGAGGTGGCCGTTTGTCTTTGAATTGTTTTACGGGGAGGAGTGCTAAGCCTCTGCCGACCCACTTATCGACACGTAGGGAGCTCGTTTTGGTTGATTATATGGTTACCACCCAGCACTGTAAATGGTTTCCTGGCTTACAGGAAGCTTGTCATTCAATGTAGAGCCACCTGAAAAGGAAAGAAGAGTGATAGTAAGTGACAGAAAAGATGGGAGAAATAGGAAGAGAGGAGGGCAGACACAGGAAAAAAATGATAAAGGTGAAGGAAGAAGTAGGCAACACTGCATCAGATGAGTGAATGATAGTCACGAACACCTATCGTCATCACATTATTATTATTATTATTATCATTATTATTATTATTATTATTGATAGGTCCATTAATTTCATTCAGCTTTGGAGATTACGTTCCATTTTATATTTGTTATCTCCTGGCGATTTCATTCACCTTTGAAGAGAAAACGTTTTTACTTTATTAGTGTTATCTCCAGAAGAGTCCAGTCAGCTGCGGAGAGGCTATTCAGACTGGAGGCGTTAGGATTAGCCCCTTCACAGCGAGGGGACTTCAACACTAAGATCGTTTGGCAGTACTGTAGCATGAATGAAAAAAAAAAGAAGTCATCCTACAGAAAGGATTATTAAACGTTTGGAAGAAATACGGTATACGCACACACACACACACACACACACACACACACACACACAAATATATATATATATATATATATATATATATATATATATATATATATATATATATATATATATTCATTTATTCATTCATTCATCATCCAATCCGACATTGCCCCATGAGGAACGTAGGAGCCCGGGGCTAGGCAAGTTGGTCCTGACACTTAAGATGAGAGTGACCAGCCTCAATCATCCCTGAGTGGCAGTACGTGAGCAATAAACCCCAACCACCCCTTGGATATAAACCATCACCGGCTCAAATCGACTGGAGCTCCGTAATTACCCACTAAACCACCAGGCGCCAAAATTTGGTTATATGGTTACCACCCAGCGTAGTAAATGGTTTCCTGGTGTACAGGAAACCATTTGGCTTGTCACTCAGTGTAGAGTCACCTACAGGCAGAAGGAAGAGGAAAGAATGAAGGAAAGACAGAAGAAGGAATGTAGTCACCTGTAGACAGGAGGACGAGGAAAGAATGACGGAAAGACAGAGGACAGAAGGAAAGAAGGATGGAGAGGAAAGGGCAGACACCCGAGAGCAGCACCACATCGAGTGAGTGGATGGTGAGCGCCCCCACCTATATATATACATGTGTGTGTGTGTGTGTGTGTGTGTGTGTGTGTGTGTGTGTGTGTGTGTGTGTGTGTGTGTGTAAGTTTAATGAGAAGATTTTTTTTTTCGGCCGTACACATTTTTTCCATTGGGTGCAGCCATTTAATTCCCATGACGCATTTTTCCGTTCTGTTCTTGTTCTTGTCGCCAAAAGATTTTTGTAAAACTTAAGACAGACCTTTAGTAACATCATGGATGGGTTAATCAAGGCTAGATCTAATTCCTCCAGTTCGGAAAATATCTCCGAAATTGAACAAAATCGTCTGGTGATAAGAAGACTATTGAAAGTATGTCCCCGGACTGAAGGGGTTAATTCTTTCTAACTGAACTGTCACAATGTAAAATCAAGACACTGAATATTTCCTTTTTTTTTTTCTTTTTTTTTTTTTTCAGACCATAGTGAACAAGAAGAACGGGGTAACAGCCAAGCGACATTTCAAGAGGGATGATTAAAACTACATAGGACTGGTGTTGTGGCCCCAGGCTCATCTGGCCTAAATCCGGTGGACCGCAGGCTGAAGTTGCCCTTCTGCAGTACACCGTCCTCCTTCCGGAGGATAGGGAGGGAACTGATAGACGTTTGTATCTGCCCCGTTATTATCGGTACCACCGTGTAAAGGTGTCCCTCTCCACCACAAAAGATATGAGGGCGGGATTCACAAACAAACTGATGATTAGTTCCTTGTATAGATTTTGTTTCCACGCAGATCTACAGACAGGGAAAGTTTTCGTATTCTCCCTCCTTTGTTCTTCCGGCAGAGAACAAGAATTTTTCCCCTTTCAAAACAGAGGAAGAGATGGGAAGAATTAGCACTCTCCTTCCCTTATCTTTCCTGCAACAAAAAATTCAGTTTACGAGAGGCAGGTGGTCACAGGTTTGTGTAGCTCAACCTAGGGGTAACATCCAGAAGCATACCTATAGTCAATTCCCTCCCTTAACTCAGATTTGCTTTAGCAGGATGGACAATGAGAGTGTGAATTAGAATCTTCCCTGAGTCACTTTCTGCAAGAACATTTCTCAGTGAAGAGAGGAAACTTATCATGAATATTTCCTTGGAGGGACAACGAAAGGAGACTGTAAAAACTCTTCTTGTCTCTTGTTCTTCCTGCAAATCAGAATCTGATTTACGAGAGGAAGTCGACCGGAAGTTTGTTTGTGAATCTTGGCCCAGATCTCCCGCCATATAGCCTGCTTCTTCCAGTTACCCTTTTCACCGATTTTATTTTACTTTTGCTAATAAATTTATGGTTAATCGCCTATTTTCCTATATTTCCCTGAATAAGGAAAGAGTGTTTGCCTCCCCCCTCGCTACGAGTGGTCTCTCAAAGTTTAGTAAGCGAACTTCATTGGCCAGTAGCCAGGGCCTTGGCCAGCACTTGTCGCTGACTACAGACCAGAGCCGTATTATGATATTAGAAGTGGGTGCGTGAATGCAAATGCATCATCTTAATTAATGACAGCCAATATCAAAACATCTGTGATGACAGGATCTGTACACACTGCATTCCACTGCTTTACGCAATTAGCAATGCAGTAGAAGGTCAGACTTTACCACACCACATGGGTGGCCAAATAGAGTGTCTCTGTGCCACTCCCTCTCTCGCACTGTCATTGAGTTATTGTAGTTCCTTAAAGAATTAAAGAGTGGGGTCCGGGTCTTATGGGAGGAGTGTTTGGAAAACAAAATTTTGCACAATAGTCACCCTCCTCTAGACCAAGCGTCAGGTCGGCGGCCCTTGGGTGCCCCACCCAAAACCGTTAGGGATGATTTTTTTTTTTTTTTTTAACCTAGGAACATGAATTTTTGAACAGTGGTCGAGCTTCACTCGCTCCAGGCCATAAGCATGGTAAGAACCCCATGGGCCACCGCCCCTCTCCTCGTGGGGGGCAGTCCCCAGTGGTCTCGGACAAAGCCGTTATGTATTGATTAGGCTTTTAACCAACAGGCATGAAATTTTGCATACTGACAGATGTTCACCCCAGCCACATTGAGAGTTGCCCCTCACGGGAAAGGGGGCTGCCCCCGGGGATCTTGGCAAAGCAATTATGCACAGCCCACGGCACAGTAAAACAGGTCAGCCGTCCCTAGGGAGATGGAGAAGGTCATGACGTCACGTTCGCCACTAGCTTGGCTGAATGTATCCCTCTTCATTGTATCCAGGCATTGAACTACGAGGCTACTCTGATGTTATTTTTTTTCTGTGTCGTATGTTCATATAGCCGACAAAAATGCGAAATAACTGTTTTGTATATGGTTGTTTTAACACCAAGACTAAGACACAAGGCACAGAATTACAGTACAGTATTATAGTTTTCCAAGAGAAAAGGCATGCAGAGAGAAGTGGATAAATGCTTGTCGTCGTGCAGAAAATGTGAAGATAAATAAGGCACTCATATGCTCTGTGCATTTCACTGAAAACTATTCAACAGATGACGTGAACTATCGATTACTTGGTACTGAACGGCCGATAAGCCAACGAGCACTGAATAAGGAAGCTGTCTCTACTTGCCAGATGCATAGTTTACTTAGCATACAACTTGTCTACAGTATATAATGATTTTGCCTGTGTGTGGTGGTGGAGATGTGTGCGTACGTGAGGGTAGAGCAATATGCAGTGATGCAGAGCTGTGTGTATGAGGCTGCAGCATTATTTGTGAAGGTACAGCATTATGTGTATGGGCATGGCATTATTTATGAAGGTACAATATTGTGTGTATCGGCATGGCCTTGTTCGTGAAGGTACAGCAATAGAGGTGTGTGTATGTGAGGGAAGAGCAATATGTAGTGAGGCAGAGCTGTGTGTGTGAGGCTGCAGAATTATTTATGAAGGTACAGCAACAGAAGTGTGTGTATGTGAGAGTAGAGGAATGTGTAGTGTGAGGGATCTGTGTGTGTGAGGCTGCAGCATTATTTGTGAAGGTAAAGTATTATATGTACGGGTATGGCATTATTTGTGCGGGCACAGAATTATTGGGCTGATTTATAGTTATGTTTTCTGAATCAGTCATTATTAACTGTAAGGAAAGGCTTGAAAAGCTTAGGAAGTGGTGTAATGTTACATTTGTCACTATTTCAGCGACCTAGGTACCAGGGGAGTTGAATGGGAGATCTGAAAGAGTAGAGAAACGAGGACAGATGTTGAACAGCTTTGGTACCGAAGCAGATGACAGCACTTGTAAAATAAACAGAAATGAAGAGACCTATATCACAACACACAGGAAGAGCTAAATCTGACAGTAAAGAGACTAGAAGAGGAAAACATCATCTTAGTTAAGAAAATTTTTCCTTACGTGCTGAAATAATATCCATCTTAGAATAATATGTAGGAAACAAAGCAAACAACAGTTGAACCATACGAATGTAAACACAATGTTGTGGAAATGTAGCAAGGGTTGGCGGACCCCTGAGCTAGTGGCGAGAGAGACGTCATGCAAGGAGGATGCTTACATTATTTTAGCTGTCCACCTGGCTGACCGGCACAGCCATAGCTCTTAACCTAGGAACACGAAAAATGGCATACCGGTAGGCATTTACCCCGGCCACGTTTTAGTTAGGGCGGGACCCCCGACGACCACCTCCCATGGAGGGGAAGGACCCCAGGGGGACAGTGTCATAGTTTTATTTACTTATTTTACCAACGAACATGAAATTCTGTACAGTGGTGGATCTTTATTGGGGCCACATTTCAGGCAGGGTGAGACCTCAAAGGTCACCAGGCACGGGGGGCCCTGGCCAAAGCCTTTATGCACGGCTATGGTTTTAACCTTAGAACAGGAAAATTTTCATACTGGTATACGTTCACTCCAACCTTGATTTAGACATGGTGGGAACCCCTAGGGGGAACAATGCCACAGTTTTCATGTAGGCATACGAAATTTTGCACAGTTGTACACATTCACCCACACAAAAGTTTGTAAAGGGTGGAACTCCCAGGGTTCGGCCCTCTGCCTTCCCCGTGAGTAATTATTTATTTTCCCTTACAGTACTACAGGAATGGGTGAGATTACAATAGGCGTTCTTTGTCTTGTTTCCATTGTGTGTCAGTAACTATACATAAGGAATGTGGCTTCCAGGGTTCGCACCTCCACCTCCGTAAGTAATTATTTCTTTCCCCTTACGATACTGCTGGGATGGGTGCTGCTACCAAAGATGTTATTTGTCTTGTTTCCATTACGTGTCTGTAACATTATAAAACGAATGTGGGTTAGCCTTTCTCTTTTCCGTCTCTTTTAATAACACCGCTCCGGATCTCCAGAAGACAATGTTAAAAACCTTGCTGATGCTAAATTAGCTTGGACTGGAATTACCAGACCAAAAATAGTGCTTGGTATGGCACGCAAATATCACCCCAAAATACCCCCCCCCCACATAGAGGAAATTGTCTCATTTCCCGGACGTTTCACTGGGGTCGGCTATGCTCTTGCACGCTTCCAGATGGTGATTACACTCTATCCACTTTAGCTCTGCATAAAACTGCCATTTTTCCATCTTGAATGATGAGTTATAACAACAGACACCATTTGAATATGGTAATAAGCGCTATGGAAAGGATGCAGAGTCGGAGGATTATCTTAGATTGAGATGTAGTGAATACGATGCAACTGAATGGAAAAAGAAGCGGTAAGGAGAACAAACAGCAGCACCAATGGTCTGCTGTGGGAGTCACCACTAATCACATGAGAAACTTTTCAAAGTACTGGACAGGTCTCTATAGACTCTGCAGGGTAGGAATAAGATTCAAAGATTGAACTATTTCAGACAAAAGAGATGAGCTGTCGAGAGAGAGAGAGAGAGAGAGAGAGAGAGAGAGAGAGAGAGAGAGAGAGAGAGAGAGAGAGAGAGAGAGAGAGAGAGAGAGAGAGAGAGAGAGAGAGAAACTCTACAAGCATCCTCCCGTGATTAAACTGTCAAGGGTAAGCAATTGCCTCACAGCATTTTCTAAAGTTTCTCTCCTATATTTCTCCCCCACACTGTACTTCCTGTGGGTGATGGACTCTGAAATGATGGTCCCATGTAGCTCCTGTGGCAAGAAATGTCTCTCCTAAGCTGAATATAAGGCAAGGATAAAACATAAAATACTGTGCATAATCGGACTGGTGGGATTAAGGCAATAAGCACAGTGTTCTCACAGTGTGCACTTACTGGCGAGGGACTACCTGAGGGACATTCAAAGGGAGCTACAGACAAAGATGCAAATAGCTTTAACTAATATCAGTGACTAAAGTCTTCAGCTCAGCTAAGTTGCCTACCATTTCTAGATTTAATTCTCCCTGCTACCAGGTGACTTTATTTAGGCCGTACGTGAAGGGTTAACGAAGGCTGTATTTTTGCGAGACTTGAGGCTTAAGCCGGGCTGTGCTCTTTGGCTCTCACGGCGCCTGTCGGGCAGTCGTAGTTTAGGGATGTGAAGGTGTACGAACTCCCGTGCCCACATGCGGCCGTCCCGCAAACCCCAAAGGCCTCGTCTCTCTGATCACATCTACAGCGTCAGGGGAAGGACTGGTTTCTGTGACAGTTTCTCGTCCTCGGAAAGCGACGGGGAAGGGCAGGAACAATCCTCAGTACGAAAAACGAACATGTATGGCAGTACCGGTGGCGCAGCGCGGGTCGATGAGTGAATGTACTGGACACGGTGTCAGCGAAACCCAACTCAAGGGGTAGGCCACTGATGCAGCAGCTGGTGAGACTGTGATGAGGTTTGGTGAACTGGAGCAAAATCGTGATGCCAGAGTGAAACTTAATTTCGTGCCGGACTATAAGCTCTCTCTCTCGCAAATATATATATATATATATATATATATATATATATATATATATATATATATATATATATATATATATATATATATATATTTTATGTGTTCGACTGCGGACATAGGCTTCACAACCTGTTCTCAAGGCCCAGTAGTCCCCCTCCATTCCATACATCTCCACATGTCACCGCTTCGGCGCTAACACCAACCGTCCATATTGAATACATGTTAGGGCTGTCTCATACAGGACTGGTGTACTGGTATTAGCGGGGGTATTTTTATGACATGTCGGCGGGCCTTCTGGCAGATCTGTAAGTCTACTTTAATTAAATTCGATTCCTTAAACTGTTCCCTGCCCCAGCCGGGATTCGGTCCACTAGGTCTGCAGGCCACCTCTCTACCAATTCAGCCACCGCCTCCCCCACAAATAGACTGTTTCAGTGGCAAAACAGTTCCCTGAGCTGGTCATGCTGTTAAAAAATGTATGACTCATCCGAATGTGACAGTGAGAAGTGGGCATACCGTGGATTATTTAACCAAGGCTGGATTTAATGGCGTTGTTTTGGAAGCTGTTACCAACCGCCCCCAACAACCAGGATTATTACTCATAATGTTCCTGTCTGTTGGGCGGTGGAGAATCTCTGTAGCTCAAGAAAATGTCCTGTGGATGAAGAGAAGAATGGTTGGGAGAGATCCCAGGCCATACCTTATTGCTTTGTTAGAGAGGGATTCCAGGAACAGTATTCTTCAGGCCACTGGTGTAATGGGGTGTATAAATACCTGCGTTGCCTAGAGGCAATGCGGGGATCCTCTCTTTGGCGCCTATTAAGCGCGAGGTCCTAAGAACAAATCCCGACCAGACCAGTGATTGATTTGTTAAGTTTCAGTTCGGTTATTACATTGGCTGGCAGGGGTGTGGGATGTGAGGCAAGGCATAGAGGGCAATAATGTTGTTGACAGAGTCTTAGGCCTTACATCCCGGGGGCGAGCTGTCTGGTGTGGTCCGCAGCGTCCCCATTGGTGGCCGCTAATGCGCTACGCTACCAAGTGTGTTCGAAACTGACCAAATACACCACCAAGGAGAGAAAAGAGAGACGTAATGGGGTGTATAAAAACCCGCGTTGCCTAGAAGCAAAGCCGGGATTCTCTCTCTGGCTCAGTGGTAACGTACGCGCCTATTAAGCGCCAGGGCCTGAGATCAAATTCCGACCAGACCAGTGATTAATTTGTTAAGTTTTAGTTCGGTTATTACACTGGGTTGCAGGAGGGTTGCACTTGCACGCTGTTGTCGGAGCCTGACCTGTACTGCCGCTCTAACAGATGGGGTCATATGGCATGGAACTGCTGTGCAACATACATGTGTTGTTTTTGTACTCGGAGGTATGATGCCAAAATCTATCGGGAAAAAATTAAAAGAGGCGAAAACTTCACACCCATGAACTGCAACTGTGGTGGGAAGCACAAAGCCTACTCGCCTTGTGTCCTCCCCACACCACAAACGACCCTGGCACCCCGACATAATTCAGTCCAGGCGCCAGTAGCACAACCACTACCGCCGCCATCGACCAATCGGACTTCTCACACCCGGGGAAAGTATCTACTGCTGCACTCATGAAGCTATACCTATTTTCCTTGGCTGGACCCGTGCATAGTCAACAAGTGATATGAAACCAAGCCAACGGTGTACAGAGATTGGTAAAAAAGCCAACAAATTGGTTGGATTCATAAGTACAGCAATTGAATATAAATCGGAAAATACTGTCCTCTATCTATCTATCTATTGCCAGACGCCACAATCCCGTAAGGCGTGGCCATTTGACTTTGAGTTATTTGTTTTACGGGGAGGGGCACTAATCCTCCACCAACCCACTTGTTGACACGTAGGAAGCACGTATAGTTTCAAACGGTTATATGGTTACCACCCAGCGTTGTACATGGTTTCTTGGCTTACAGGAAACCATTTGGCTTGTCACTCAATGTAAAGCCACCTGTGAAGGAAAGAAAAACAATAAGAAGTGACAGGAAAGATGGGAGAAATAGGAAGAGAGGAGGGCAGGCACAGAAAAAGAATGATAAAGGCTAAGGAAGAAGTAGGCAGCACTACATCAAGTGAGTGGATGATAGTCGCCACCACCTACTACCAATATTGTCCTCACCCTGCATAATTCCTCGGTACGCCCACACTTAGAGTAATGCGTCCCGTTCTGGTCACCTTATTATATATATATATATATATATATATATATATATATATATATATATATATATATATATATATATATATATATATATATATATATATATATATAAAATGGAGAAGATTGAGAAAGTACAGCAAAGGATGATCAAAATGATACCAAGACTGAAAAATAAAACATGAGGAACGACTAGAAGAGTTGAAACTATTTACCTTTGCTAAGCGAAGACAACGAGCGGATTTAATTCAAGTATTAAAAAAATTCCAAAGAACATGATAATGTGGCTGTCGAAAAGTACTTCTCACTACCTAGGTCGAATTATACTAGAGGCAATGGACATAAAATCGTTGGCAAGTGTTTCTGCTCCCACGAAGTTCAGACTAGTAAATATTCGGAACAAGTTGCCTCCTAATGTGGTTATTTGTGATAAAATACTAACATTTAAAAACCCTCTGGATATGTCTCTAATCCCTAGCTAAACATGTTCACTTCTGAATAAGAGTTATGAATTAATGTCTTAAGTTCAAAACATGGAGGGCGTAGCAGTAATCACAGAACATGTTCTGCAAGTTGACTAGCTTGTACAACCGGAGGAATAGACGAGCCTTAAGCTCTTGGAAGGGGGCACCTGATTGGTTGTCAGAGTGCATTAATTATATATCAACGACGTATTTTACATTATTTTTATTATATGGGTTACAATAACCGCTAGACGATAAGACTGCCCAAATAAAATATTATATGTACTGTGTTTATTTGCATAGATTACTTGAAAAATGGGGCCGTACAAAGTTTATCAGATGGCCTAGATACGTGTGAAACTTTGAATTCTCGGAACAGATGAAAACCACCGAGCTCTATAGTATGGAGAGTCCACGATATATATCGTGGGAGAGTCTTTCTCATGGGTAGCACCGCGTAATTTATGTAACCGCCGCCAGGGAGGCGCTGGTGTAGCGGTAGCCATGTTACACCATGCCTGATACCCGCGTTTTTGTACTGAGCTGCTCTGTGGGCTTTTGAAGGCAGCTGATGATTCCGGAAAATATAGTGCCATGGTCCACTGTACAGCTTACGGATACAAAAATGGGCACACGAATTCATCGAACAGAGATGGAGATACATTTCACAAGTAAGAAATATATCTTATTGCTAATTCTATAACATTACTGCCCCCGGGGGAGGGGCGGGGAGATTCGTCCCCAGTATCCCTGCATGAATAAGGCCACTAAAACGGGCCCATTTATCTCCAATCTTTCTCTCCATGTCCTCTTCTCTTCTGTTGGCACTCTTTTGTAGATATTTCCATGTTCCTTCCGCCTTTATCAGTCTGGACATTCGGCTTCTTGAAATGGATAGTCATAATAGGTACTGCACAGCAGCAACCTATGGCGTTGTTTTATACTCAGTGGCTAAATGTACCCTTCTTCTTCTTCTGGGTATAAAGGGCCACGGTCGATGGTGCAGGGTCTTAGGTCACAGGCGGGTGAGCTGCCCCGATGATTGCGGGAATCCACACAGCAGGCGCATAACTTGCAGACGTGTATCAGGGTCACCAGAGCCACCACCAAGTAGGAGAGGGAGGGAGAGGCGGGGGTATCCGAGGGTAGCCAAGTGGTCTTGAAGGGCCACCCGGTGGGAGTGAAATCTGAGACACCACAAGAGGAAGTGCTCAACAGTCTCCTCGGTATGGGGACACCAGGGACACCACGGGGATTCTATGATACCTAGACAATGTAGGTGGCCATTCAGACCAGTGTGGCCAATGTGCAGGCGGGTGAGGGTCACGTACAATTGACGGCAGGGATGGCGAGCCCAAGGGTGAGTTGCTGCATCAGCATGGACAAGTCCTAGAGAGGCTGCATCTAGATCAAGAGAGAAGGACTGCTCCCAAAGAGATCTGCAAGTTTGTCGGCCCAAGGGTGAGTTGCTGCATCAGCATGGACGAGTCCTAGAGAGGTTGCATCTAGATCAAGGGAGAAGGACTGCTCCCAAAGAGATCTGCAGGTTTGTCAGGTATGGGAGCAGAAAGCAGTGGGATCTGGATCTAGATGAGTGAGATGCTGGGAGTGGAGGGCTTGCTGAGCTGCGTGGTCCATAATTTCATTGCCGCGAATGCCAACATGAGAAGGGACCCACTGAAGGGGAGGCAAAAAAGACGAGGGAGTGAATTGCATGGACTAGTCGCACATGGGAGGATGACCGACTGAAGAGGAGGAGGTGTAAAGATGATTGGGAGTCAGTGTAAAGCACTACTGGTTGGGGTGGCAAATGGCGTTTTACAAAAGCCAGTGCTTGGAGGATGGTGTATAGTTCTGTAGTGAGGACAGAGTGGGGTCCAGATAGGGTCCAGGTCTGGCAGAGGGAGAGGTGTTCAAAGTACACTGCTGAGGCACAGGAGGCGGGAGGGGAATATGAACCATCGGTAAAGATTCGAAAGAAGCCTCCATAAAGAGAGGTATTCATAAGGTGGAAAATCTGGCAGGCCAACAAAGCATCAGAGAACTTCCAAAACGGGACGGGGAGGTCTGGGGAAACCATGGGGAAAAGGTCAAGTCATGGAGGGACAGGGGAGATAGGGGAAGTGGGGACAGAAGACGGGGGTGGGATAGATAAGGTATGACAGGCCTATAGGCCACGAAAAATGAAGGGTGGGTTTCCCTGAGGCCATCGAGGGGGAGGAATGACTAGAGGGACACGAGAATATAGGACAGAGAGCGGGTGTTGGGGGGATGTCTAAGAAGACGATCGAGATGACAGCCAAGGCCAATACGCAGCATAGGAAAGGGAAGCATTCCTGATTAAGCATGAAAGGATACAACTGGGGATGAATTAAAGGCCTCTAGAGCTATACGGAAGGCAATGTTTTGGATTACATCCAGCCTCTGCAGGTGAGAAGAGGAGGCAGATCCATATACTGATGAACCATAGGAGAGTCGGCTCAGGATGAATGCGGAGTAAAGATGGAGCAATGTCTCCCTGGTAGCACCCCAACACACTCCTGCTATGCTACGCATGATGTCTAGTCATTGGAGGCAGTAGGATCAGAGGTAGTCTGTATGATGTTTCCAAGTCAGTCTGGGGGCATTCAGTCGCAGTCCAAGAAAGGTATGCCTATACTGTAGAGATACAGGAGAGTCATCTATCTGAATATGCAGAAGGGTGGGGAGTTTGAGGAGGGTGAAGCACATCAGAGAGCTCTTGCTGGCTCTCACTGTCATATCCCATCCTGCAGCCCAAGAGACAGAGATATCTATTGCCTCCTGGAGGCCTGGCTGGGCGTCATGTAGTTGATCTGCACTACAGAGGAGAGAGACATCATCTGCATAGATGAGGAAGGAGACTCCGGGGACTCAGGGGATGTCTGACAGCAAGACGTTAAAAAGGAGGAGGCTAAGAACAGAGCCCTGTGGGATGCCCCTGTGGATCACAGAGCAAGATGATTGTGTAATCCCTAGGGATATGGTGAATGTTCGGACAGTGAGAAAACTTCGTACCCAGGCCAGGGCTGAACCTCTCACTCCCTTTGTGCTGAGTTTATATAGTATACCAGCATGAGGGGCTAAGCCAAACGTGCTATGGGGGATGTCTACAAAAGCTACCAGGAGGTATCAGCAGTGGCAATGTGCAGAGCAGATGTGGTGTTCAATCTGGAGAAGGATGTCCACAGTGCTCCTACCTGGTCGGAAGCCACACTGGTCCTCCTGAAGGAAATCATGGTGTTCTAGCCACCACATAAAATGCCTGGAGACCATGCATTCGAGCACCTTGCCGACATTTGATAATAGAGCAATAGGTCGATGGGAGGAAGGCAGGAAGGGGTTCAGTCCTCATTCAGGAAAGGGGAGAAGAAGGGATTCCTTCCATGAGGAAGGGCATGTACCTAACGGCCAGCTGTCATTGAACAGGCATAGGAGAGAGGTAAGGAGGGGGGGGTGGGAGATGTTTAAGGATCTCACTGGGTACCAAGTCAGGGCCACAAGCTTTCCCACTCCTGGCAGAACGCACTGCGTGTTGGAGCTCGGGAGGGGAGAATGGAGAGGCAAGTCCAATTGGTGAGGGTAGCAAGATCCCATCCTGGATGACCCACTGGAGATGGTCTGATATCGCCAGGGGGGCGGGACATCAAGCTGTGATTGGAAGAATTGAGCCAGGAACTCTGCTTTGTCGTGGAGAGTGAAAAGAATGGCACCATCTTTTGACCAGAGCGTATGAGTGCGAAGTGGGGAGTCCTTTCATGGACTGGACGAATTTCCATGTTCTGGATGTGGAGCTGGAGAAGGACTGAGAGAAGCAGAAGGCTGACCAGGCTGTGTGTCGTGCCAAGGATATGGTGCATTTACATTCTGCTTCCCGGTGACAATGTTGAATCTTGAGGCGGGGACAGTGGTTACGTCTCCAAGCATTTCAGGCAGAGCGTCAAGAGAAACAGCCCGGGTGCAGTCATCATTCCACCAAGGCACCATTGAGTGGGTCGTACCCCAACGTGACAATAGTTTGAAAACAAAGCGTCCTGCCTCCATGAGGGATGAGGAGACCTTGGCCGCCCGGTCTTCAAGGGACGAGTCTGACTGGGGAGGAGGGATGCTAAGGGCTGCACTGAATTGTGGCCACCAGTCTAGGGCCAACCGCCGGCAGGGGTGTGGGGCATACTCAACTGGGGGTGACAGGCCGGCAATGTCATGGAGAACCAGGAGGTGGTCAAGCCTGAAGTAAGGGCCAGTTGTCACAGCTGCATGCAGAAATAATGGATTGCCCACACAGGGATCTAGGGTGGATGGATGACCGGTCTGTGGGTCAAAATGAGTCAGTCTGAAGGCCCATAGGTGCGAGGAGGGCGAAACGAGAACTCTCGAGGAGGAAACTAAAGATAAATCCACCCGATCAATTCGTAGAGCCACGGGTTACACACGGGCCCCAATGTGGATGGTGGGTGTTAAAGTCCCCCATAAGGAGGTACGGTGGTTGAGGTGGTCTTGGTACAGTAATATTGAAGCCCTTCCAGGGTCACATCCTGACATGGGTTGTATGCGAGCTGTGATCCAGCCCATAGACAGACAAAGGCGGATGGCAAGGATTTCCATGACACCTTGGGGAGGCCTGGGGATTGTGGGTTCTGAGCAAGGGATAGAGTCATGGACCAAAATCGCAACGCCTCCTCCAACTCTTTGGTAATCCACGCAGACGACGTGGTAGCCCCGGAAGTACAGGTGGAGGTTAGGGGAAAGCCAGGTCTCACAAATGCCAATGACCCGGGGGAAAGGGTTGTCATTGTCATCTTCAGGTCGTGCGTCTTACGCAGGAGGGAACAGGCATTCCGAAGGCAGAAACAGCTGTGGTGTGGGGGTGCCATTATTGTCGGGTGAGGAGGGACAGCACATGCAGTAGAAGTCTGGTAAAGATATCCAGAAACGACAGACCACTTTGGTACAAAGATAAAGCATCCGTCAGTATGCGGATAAAAGAATCAGTTACTGGTATTCTGTGGGGGCTAGAGGGTGACAGACATTTATCCTGATGAGGAGGTACTGCAGATGGTTGAGGGGCTGAGCAGTGTGCAGTGGCAGGAAGAGGTACTGAGGGGGAGGGGCGTGGCTGGGAGGGACTGGCCGGGGGAACCACAGGAGGGGCATCGGGATCAGCAAACTCGGGAGTGGTTGGATCAGAGACTGGCCTCTCACTGTGAGTGGGACAGGGACGATAACGGGGTTTCAGAGCTGGAATAGGATGGGTCACAATCTCGAGGAGTGGGGAAAGGTGGATGGCTGTGACTGATTCCCTGTCGGTGATGTCCGCCTCAGATGGTTGCATATCCTGTAGGGCAGAGAAACAATTGGAGGTGACTGCAACAAAACTAAGGACCTGCTGCATGGGGCGGGTGGGTGGGCGAGAGGGGACGGATGATGCTGACTGAGCAGGGCGAGGGGGTGTGGCAGTGCGCGGTGCTGGGTTGAGGAAGCGCAGCTTGGTGTTCAAAGACTTGAGGGAGGCTTGGTTGTTTCGGGCTGTCACATGGATGGCAAGGGCTTGCTGATATACTGGGCAAGATCTCGATGTGACAGTGTGGGTGTCGTCACAGAAAAAGCAGTAAGGGTCCTCTGTGCAAGGCTCCCCAGTGGTGGAGCGGTAAGGGTGAAAGCGGCTGCAGTGTGCACATCGGACCTTGTTCCAACAGGAGAGGGATCCATGCCCAGACTGGTGGCAAATAAAGCAGTGTAACAGATGAAAGGTGTAAATACCTACCGTGTAAAAGGAATATTCCAGTATGATCTCTGGTAGGGGGCTCTCGAACTTGAGATGAATGACCCTAGACTGGACCTATGTGCCGTCCTGTCCAGATCGGGAGGTGAGGTGTGAAACCTCTACAAGGCGGCCTCCTGACACCAGGCAGCGAAGCTGAGAATGTCTTCGGCGGACAGGTCAAACGACACAGGGCTGATTTTCCCAAATAAGTAAGCACTATCAGTGGGGGAGGTGGCCCTCCAGCACTTGACCTTCCATTCTCCCAGGGAAGTTAGGGATTTGGAAGGAGCAGGCAGCTTGGCTAGATTCGCCTCTGCTATGCAGAAGAGAAAGGCAGCCCCTCGTCCCAATACCCGAAGCTCCTCCTCCACACTGTATTTGCCCCAAGAGCAAGCACTAATGGCCTTAGCCAGTGCCCTGGGGTTGGAAACAACCGCACTGCCGTCCAAAGTGCGTACTAACAAAGTGATCAAGCACTCACCTGTGGTGTTGTCGGTAGATATTGTGGGCTTTAAATACTTCCCTGAGTGAGATGTGTCGTCCAGTCCACCATCCTCCTCTTCATCCTGAGGTGGCTGTCGTCTACGCTTGCCTTGGGGAGGCCCAACCTCTAGCATAGCCTCGTCATCCATAGACACAACTTGAACCGGCTGGGTAGCCGGCGCCGTCGCATGGAGTTCACTCACCTAGACCGCGCCTAAACACAGCCGAATAACTGCGGTAGCAACACCAAGGGAGCCACAAATGTGTACACAATAAAAGAATTAAGTAATCAAAGAACACTTGTGTTATATATATATATATATATATATATATATATATTTATATATATATATATATATATATATATATATATATATATATATTGATATGTAAGTGTATAGTATAGTGCCTTCACTAATTATGTTTGCTGATTATGCTATTTTTACTAAGGATAATATGTTTAGGCTTGATAAGTCAATAATGTACTTAGGCTCGTGGTTAGCAAGACAGTCAGAATAAATCCTCCCAAGAGCAAGCGCGTTTGTGGCTTCCCTCCCTCCATAGAATCCCTAAGGATACTACACTGGCGACGAGGATGGGATTGAAAAGGTGCTGCTGACGTCATTTATGAGAGGGTAACTACAACAGCAGGGAAAGCTTCTCTGGAGGTGAAAGACTGCAGTGAACAGGGCGACCATGACAGGTGTGGGTGGATACATCGGACGTGTGTGGGAGAACGACGCAGACAGGGAGAACTTCACGTCATATTGTGAGAGAATGGACCTTTTCTTTATGGCAAACGAATTAATGGACGATGGTGGTGATGCTTAAAAGAAGAACGCCCTTGAAGAGAAGTGGAAAGCAATCATTTTGACAGGTGGGTGGTTATGTTTATTCTACTTTGGTAAACTTGCTCTGACCATACCCAAAGACGCTACATTAATCGAGATCATCTAGACATTGAAGCAACATTTTTGACCCTGCTCCTCTTGAGATTGCTGAAAGTTACAGATTTGGTACCAGAGACAGATGGAAGGAGGAATCTGTAAGTGAATATATAGTTCATTCATTCATTCATTGCCAGACGCCATGTATCCCAAACAGGGTGGCCAAGGGCTTAGAGTTAATTGTTTTACAGGGAGGGGCACTAATCCTCCACCAACCCCACTTAACACGTAGAGAGAACGTTATGCCAACAGCATCTGGTGTTCCCAGGCGGTCACCCATCCAAGTACTAACCAGACCCAACGTTGCTTATAATTGCCTTGAAGAAATTATCCATTCACTGTAATTTCGGACAGTTCTTGGACGAGCTCTAAGAGACAGATTTGTTATAGGTCTGAATTATGAAAAAATACAGATAAAGTTAATGAACACCACAGATCTAACTTTTGAAAAGGCATGTCAGCCACTAGCATGGAACTAGCTGAGAAAAATACCAGAGAATTTGTTCCAAATACTGGTGGTGAATCTGTTAGTAGTAGTGGCTCTTTGTGCAAAGTGACTGTGGCCAGAAAGAAGAACAATGCAACAAAACAAGGCACACATTCTGATTTGAAATGTAGATGCTTAGGGAAACATGAGAGTTCTCATTGTAAGTTCAAAAACTTAAGATGTTACAATTGCCAGCGTGTTGGTCACATTGCTTCTGTCTGCACAGCCTCTAGCAGAAGTGGTAAAAGTAGAGTAAATGTCATTGAAAGTGCTGAAAAGGAAACAGAAAACATTATTAATGAGAGTATCAGCAGTTCTGAACCTGATAATGATGTGAGTGCGCATGTGTTCACTATTTACAATAGTAGTGCAGGAAAACATGGACATAAGTATAGTGTGGACTTGTGTATTAACAATACTCCAGTAACTATGGAAGTAGATACTGCAGCTGACTTTTCTATAATGAGTAAGAGATACATATGAGAGGTTATTTGCACACGTTCCTTTGGAAGAATCAGAGGTTAAGTTGAAAACATATACTGGAGAGATTTTGGACGCAGAAGGGAAGCTGGAGTGTGAGGTCAGGTACCAAAATCAGAACTTGAAGTTGCCATTAATTGTAGCTAGTTATGTGGATAGACCAACTTTGTTAGGCAGGAACAGGTTGTGTGAGCTGAAGATGGACTGGAAGGAGATATTTAGTATTAAGACATGTAACAGTGTTCCTGACCTTGAGAAACTACTTGAACACTATAA
This sequence comes from Coenobita brevimanus, assembly GCF_032717465.1. Taxonomy (NCBI): domain Eukaryota; kingdom Metazoa; phylum Arthropoda; class Malacostraca; order Decapoda; family Coenobitidae; genus Coenobita; species Coenobita brevimanus. The sequence continues at coordinate 11,296,045 of NC_136977.1, read as the reverse complement.
GAGGTTATTTGATAAGGGACGGGGAGCTATAAAGGGCTTTGAGGCTCATGTCACTGTTGACAAAGGTGTTACACCCATTTATGTTAAGGCTAGAGCCGTTCCTTATGCCTTGAAAGGGGAGGTGGAGAAAGAATTAGACAGACTTGTGAGCGAGGAAGTTCTTGAGAAAACTGCCAAAAGCGGTTGGGCTGCTCCTATAGTAGTTGTACCTAAAGCTGATAAATCGGTTAGAATATGTGGTGATTATAAAGTTACCATCAATCAAGCTGTTGAGGATGAGCAGTATCCCATACCCACCTCTCAAGATTTGTTTGCTGCACTGACAGGTGGAACCATTTTCACAAAGTTAGACATGTCCCAGGCATATGCTCAAGTCAGTGTTGATGCTGAAAGTCAACAGTACCTCACCATCAACACTCATAAGGGACTGTATAAATTCAAAAGGTTGCCTTATGGGGTCAAAAGTGCACCGAAGTTGTTTCAGTGCATCATGGACAAAATTCTTGTGGGTCTTCCAAATGTACCTGTACTATGTTTTCAGGATGATGTCCTCATTGTTGACAGAGACTCCCAAAATCATGTTAAAACCCTAGCTACAGTATTTGAAGGACTACTGGCTCACAATGTCAGGCTTATTAAGAGCAAATGCTCATTTTTAGCTAAAGAAGTAACTTACCTTGGATACAAGGTCAGTGCAGAAGGGCTGAGACCAGTTAAAGATAAAGTAAGAGACATAGTAAATGTACCTGCTCCAAATAATGTCAGTGAATTGAAAGCCCTCTTGGGAATGATACAGTATTATTCAAGGTTCCTTAAGGGACTTTCATCAGTTTTGGCCCCTTTGCATGAACTGTTGAAGAAAGGTATTCCTTGGAAATGGAGCAGTGTAACTCAGAAGTCATTTGAGGATTGTAAAGCTGCTTTGTCTAGTACTGATGTTTTGGTCCATTATGATACTTGTAGAACACTAAAGCTTGCTTGTGATGCCTCAGGCTATGGGTTAGATGCTGTCATAAGCCATGTAATGGATAACGGTGAAGAAAGACCCATTGCATTTGCCTCCAGAACACTAACCCAAAGCGAGAAAAACTATTCTCAGATAGAGAAAGAGGCTTTGTCTATTATATTTGGAGTAAAGATTTTTCACCAGTATTTATATGGTAGGAAATTTGTCTTAGTAACTGATCACAAGCCTCTTTTGGCAATATTGGGTCCTAAATCACCTGCTCCTACACTTGCTGCAGCAAGAATGCAGAGATGGGCTGTGATATTGTCTGCATATGACTATGAAATACAGTACAGACGTTCTGAGGATCATGCTAATGCTGATGCTTTGTCAAGGTTGCCTTGCAGTGGATCAAATGATGGAGTAGAGCCTAAGGTTTATGCCGTAACCATGGTAACAGAAGATTTTCCAGTTACTTCCAGAATGATCGCTCATGAGACTAAGAAAGATGTTGTGTTGGGAAGAGTCCTTGAGTATACACTTAATGGATGGCCAGAGGTCTGTCCATCCTCAGACTTTCAACCATATAATTTAAGGAGATGTGAATTATCTGTAGAAATGGGGTGTGTGCTGTGGGGTATGAGAGTGTTAATTCCACCATGTTTTAGAGGGCAAATTTTGAATGAACTGCATTTTGAACACCCAGGTATATGTGCTATGAAAGCTCTGGCCAGAAGTTTTGTGTGGTGGGCTAAACTGGATGATGAAATAGAAAGACTGGTATGGGAGTGCTGTGTATGTCAGAATGCTAGGAGTATGCCACCCAGTGCACCTTTGAAATCTTGGAAATGGCCTACCCGCCCCTTTCAAAGAGTACACATTGACTTCTGTGATAAGGGAACAGACAAGTTTTTGGTATTGATTGACAGTCATTCAAAGTGGATTGATGTTAAACACATGTACAGTACCAATGCTTGTAGCACCATTGATGAATTAAGGTTAATATTCGCAGAACATGGATTACCTGAGGTGGTAGTGTCAGACAATGGACCTCCATTTCATTCATGAGTTTAAAAACTTCATGAGGCTCAATGGTATAAAACATGTACTGACCCCACCCTATCATCCTGCCTCTAATGGTGCTGCCGAGAGGTCAGTTGGAATTGTAAAGGAAGCGCTGTATAAGCAAGTAATTCAAGGAACAGTCGGAAGATCAGTGAAACACAGATTAGCAAATTTCTTACTCAGATGCAGAACTACCCCACATAGTGTGACAGGATGTACTCCTGCAGAGTTAATGATGAGGAGACAATTGAGAACAAGATTAAGTTTAGTCAAGCCAAGTCTGCTTGCAGTTGTAGAAAGGAAACAAGACCAACAAAAGATGCATCATGACAAAAGTTCCCATGAAAGAGTGTTCAGGGTAAATGATGGAGTGAGGATTAGGAACATGACCAGAGGTTTTGGTACTGCACATGCCAAATGGATAACTGGTGTTATTGAAAAAGTGTGTGGAGATAGGACATATTTGGTAAAGTGTAGTAATTCAGTAAGATAATTATGTTCATGTAGATCACATCATTCATGCCCATGATGAGATCAGTGTGGCAGCAGAACCTGATGATCTTGATACAGCTGTGGATGATTGTCAAGATGATGAGGTCAAAGATGATGTTCTCCAGCATCCACTCACTGCGTCAACTGACTGCCGTGAAGATGTGGCTGTCACAGATCAGTCACAGAGTACAAGTAAAACACCTGCAAAACTTGATGGAGGGAATATTCTTGGAAGATCAAACAGAGTTAGGAAGCCTGTAATAAAATTAGACCTTTGATTATATGAGTCAAGAACTGGCTTTTCAAAACTTATTTGTAGGAAGTTATGGTCTTGTGTTCTGTTCTCTCTCATGCCAAATGTAGAGCTATCAGTTTTGTTTCTTAATTGGTAGCAACCATATTTTCTTTCTTTCAAAAGGAGAAGCAGTGTTATATATGTATATTGATATGTAAGTGTATAGTATAGTGCCTTCATTAATCATGTTTATTGATTATGCTATTTTTACCAAGGATAATATGTTTAGGCTTGTTAAGTCAATAATGTACTTAGGCTCGTGGTTAGCAAGACAGTCAGAATAAATCCTCCCAAGAGCAAGCGTGTTTGTGGCTTCCCTCCCTCCATAGAATCCCTAAGGATACTACAACTTGGTGGGTTGGGGACTGAAAAGGTGCAGGATCTGATGGGGAGGAAGGCAGGAAAGAGAGCGCATCCGACCTGAACCAAGCGTATGAAGCCATCCCTAAATGTACCTATCCGATATAATTCGTTGAACTAGGCAGAAAAAAAAAAAAAATCATAATCTACATATGTTCTTGTATTATAAGCGACAAGTGTATCTGTATTAATAACCACTGCTTAGTGGAAATAAAGTATTTGAATTTGAATTTGAGTGCTGGTGTTTCAATATGGCGGCCAAAATCACACGCCCGTGGCGGAGATAGCCACTTCATACTATAGAGCTCAGTGAACTTGCCCCATACTGACCTTCACTGTGCCTCATATGAGGTCTGCAGCTTAGCAATGGTTAAGAGGTGTATCACCTGTACCTCTGATTGTGGTCCAAGGTCAGGTAGTGGGAAGAAGGTAAGCCATAGGAAACAAGGGCTCACCACATGGAAGCTACTCCTTGCACTACAAGATCCTAAATAACTACAAGCAAAGCAATTTTGCTTTGCTTGTAGTTATTTAGTTATTTAGGGTCTTGTAAAGTATAGCAAAATGAAAGTAACAGAACTAAAATATAATGGTAATACAGGAATGCATCATAGCACATAAGCTTTATAACTCAAGGTCAAGCGCATGCTAAATGACTGCACCTGGCCACACATGGTTGACTTGACACTGGCATGAACTGACTACAGTAGCCTACACTGGAGAGAGAGATGCAGTAGCTAAAACACTGAAAACTATATTCTTTTTGAGGGCAGATAGGTTCTAACCTTTCAATAAGAAAAAAGGGGGCTACAAAACAAACACTGAAAAATATTTCATGACGCAGACAATCGACTGTGTCCATGCTTACCAATAAATGAAGACTTCTGAAAAGGTGAAACCCATGCTGAAATGTGGGATTCAAGAAAGATTTTGGCCCTAAGTAACGATCGCTTCTCATATCTTTATAGAACCTTTTTTTTTTTTTTTTTCCAGAGAAATTTAAGCCCAGCGGAATAAACACATCATTCTCTTCGCCAAGAGGCAACACTGACGTGACTGATTCCCTCACTCCAAGTGCTTGTAAGCAGTATGGGTGCTTAAAGCTTGTAGCCTCACTTCTAGGGATAGATATGTTTCTTACAGTTAAGATCTGTGGGCGTGTAACAAGGTTGTGCAATAAACCCATGATTGTTTTATATATATATATATATATATATATATATATATATATATATATATATTGTTACGGAACAGAGAAAGATAATGTACACTTTAAGTGAGAAAACTAAAAATCACTACTGTCCCGTAAAGTTCCAGGTTCAAAACAAAGAGTTAGGTAAAATTACAAGTTAAAGTTTAATGCACAAACTAACAACAAAACATTCAGGACTCATAAGGATAATGTAATGGCAAATAAACAGGTTAATGGTTAACTGCAATAGCCTCTATTAACACGAAATTAGCGAGAATAAATTTATCTAAGTCAGCCCTGATAAAATGAGATACCAGATAATACTCAGTGAATGCCAGATAAATTATTACAGATACAAACTATTATCAAAAATGACTGACATAAAACCCAACATTAATCAAAAACCTCACTAGGCCTAAGAATTAACCTTATGCTACACAATACAAGAAAAAATACAACAACAGTTATACTCAAATTACACACAGCTGCTAGATGTTTGGAGATTTCTTGAGCACTCACAATAATAATATCTGTACAGGGGAGGACAGAGATGTGAACAAAATGAGGAGCAGATCTAAGTGGCAATGATGCAGAGACTGAGCTCATTATATAGGGGCCGGCAGAGCTTGATACAACTTGTAAGAAGGACGCGCAAATGAAGCGATGGGGACAAACAGTTGACCATCCCGCACTGAATAACAGAAAGGACGACTTACTCTACTATAACGGTAGAAGGGGGGGGACTGAGGCAGAACACGCTCGTGATCAAACATGCAGCATACTGTGCGTTAAAATTACACAAAGGATGATGAAATCATAGGCTATGTAACACCTCCCCACAAAGAAAAAGAAATTTACAAAGGAAATTTCTTATTACTCTAAAACAATCTGTACATGGCATTACAGAACATGCAAATGTCCTTCCCAATGTTACAAAACATGAGATCTCCCTAGCACGTTCAGTCATAGGTACTTGCCAGTATCCCTTTAACAAATCAAACTTACTTATGTACCTAGCCTTTCCGATCTTGTCTATGCAATCTTCCACACGAGGGAGAGGGTAAGTGTCTGTTTTGGTTATCTGATTAACACGTCTGTAGTCAATGCAAAGCCGCTGTGACCCACCTGGCTTAGGGACCAGAGTGACAGAACTCCACTCGCTCTGACAGGGCTCAATCATCTTGTGGTCCAACAGGTAGCCAAGCTCCTTCTGGATGAGAGGAACTTTCACTGGGTTCACACGGTAAGGAGGCAATTTAATTGGCTTTGCGTCTCCAACATCGACATCATGCATCAACACAGTGGTTCTTCCTGGAGTAGCACGGAACACTTGCGGGTACTCCTGCAGTAATGCCGAAAACTCCTGCCTTTCCTTGGGAGGTAGATGAGAAAGCTTAGTCTGGAGATCATTCATGATATCAGGATTCTTCCCCAAACTATCACTCAGGCTCATGCTGCATGGGAGAACTTCACTTGTAGACTCGGGTGGAACAGCTACAGTGCAGACTGGATTATTTTCATCCCGCCTGTGATATAACTTTAGCATGTTGATGTGACATAGTTGCTTGCTCTTTCTACGATCTGGTGTGGCGATGACATAGTTGACATCACTGAGTTTCTTCTCCACGAAATAAGGACCACTAAACTTGGCTTGAAGAGGTTGCCCATGAACTGGTAGCAGAATCAAAACCTGATCTCCTGGCTGAAAGTGGCGTAACCTGGACTTCTTATCATACCAAGTCTTCATCTTCTGAGCAGCTCCTAAATTCTCTCTCGCCAGCTGTAAAGCAGTGGACAGCCATTCTTTGAACTTCATCACATACTCCAGCAGGTTGACGTCACCTTCCTCCGACAGCCAGCATTCCTTGAGTAACTTAAGGGGTCCTCTTACTTCATGGCCAAACAGTAGTTCAAAAGGTGAGAAGCCCAGTGATTCATTTGGAGATTCTCTTGCGGCAAACACAACGAATGGAAGACCTTTATCCCAGTCTTTCTGATGTTCCAAACAGTATTTCTTGAGCATCGATTTGAGTGTTTGATGATATCTCTCCAACGCTCCTTGGGTCTGGGGATGGTAAGCTGAAGACGTGATCTGGGTGATGCCCAACTCTTTCAGAGACTGCTTGAAAACATTTGACATGAAATTACTTCCTCGGTCTGACTGTACCTCCTTGGGCAGACCAAACTTTGTGAAGAACCCTAGCATTTCCTCAACCACGTTCTTTGCTGAGATATTTCTAAGTGGAATGGCTTCAGGATAACGAGTAGCCACATCAATCAGGGTCAACACATAAGAAAATCCTGAAGAAGTCTTAGGAAGAGGGCCCACAATATCCACCAACACACGGGTGAAAGGCGCCTCAAAAGGAGGAATGGGAACTAGAGGTGCAACCTTTTCGGTCTGATTACACTTCCCCACAACTTGACAGGTGTGACAAGACTTACAATACCAGGAAACATCCCTGAAGATACCTGGCCAGTAGAAGTGTTTCAAAATGCGTGCCAAAGTCTTCCTCACTCCAAGGTGTCCTGCCAAACTGGAATCATGAGCCACTCTAATGATATGCTGCCTACAAACACGAGGGATGACAACTTGATGTACAACCTCCCACTCACAGTCGGCTGATGCTGTTGGGGGTCTCCACTTCCTCATAAGTACTCCTGACTTTACATAATAACAAGTAGAAGCACCGGCTGACTCTTCTTCACTGTAAGCAGAGTTAGCTAGACCTTTCAACTCAGGGTCAGCAACCTGCAACTCAACCAACTCTTGACGAGACAAATTATCAACACTACGGGGTACTGCCTCATCTGGTGAGTGGTCCAAATTAGCAAGAAAAGTGTCAGCTAGGATAACATCATCATCATCATTATCCTCTAAATCACCAGTAACTTTAGACTTAGCCCTAGTGACAGCACATGCAGGGAACACAGGGACATCGCAATCCCGGGACACAGCCACTGGCTCACTAGACAACTGAGGAGCTGGACACACTTGACTTCCACCAATATCATTTCCAAGTAAGAAAGTTACACCTGACACTGGGAGTGTCTCAACCAACCCAACCATAACGGAACCATTAACAAAACCAGACTCTAAATTCACTCTGCACAGGGGGACAGAGAAATAATTATTCCCTACACCTTGTAAGATTACAGTTTCATCAGAGGAATTAACATTAGAGCCTAGAACGCTGGTCAGCATAAGGGATTGGCAAGCACCTGTATCACGATATATTTGAACTGATTTCCTGTCATTACTGTCCAGAGGACTGACAAAACCATCAGACAGGAAATTAGCACATGAACTCTTGAGAGTGTCACCCACGTTACTGCTCAAAAGAGGAGCTCCATCATGAGAATTTAAGTTACCCCTCAAAGCAGGTTCAGTTAACTCAGTTAAAGAATTCTGGGAACTCAAGAGTGGACACTAGACCAATTGACTGAATATTAAAAGACTCCTTTTTGTTCACATCACGCTGTCTCCTGAAACATTTCTCCGTAGTATGACCAAGCTTACTACAATAAGTACATTTACTTTTCTGAAATCTAGAGGTGAAGCTGGTATTTACTTCCTGAGAAACATCATCTTTATTCTCTTTCCTGTTACCTGTACTCTGAGTAGAGGCAACGTACTTACTCTCAGCTTTCCCTTTTTCTCTAGAATATCTCTTGTGAGTGAGAACATACTCATCAGCTAAAACTGCAGCATCAGACAAATTATCTATTATTCTATCATCAAGATATAGGCTTACATCTATACTAATACACCTTTTGAAGTCTTCCAGCAAAATCATCTGCTTAAATTTACCAAAATCAGAATCCACATTCTTAGAATTTAACCACTGCTCTAACAGATCTTCTTTGATTTTTGCATACTCAACATGGGATTGCTTATCTTGCTTGTAAGTTGTCCTAAATTTACTCTATAAGCTTCAGGAACAAGCTCATAGGCCTTAAGAATCAAGCTCTTAACTACATCATAATTATCAGACTGATCATGAGGCAAAGATGCATAAGTTACTTGAGCTTTACCGGTGAGAACAGTTTGAAGGAGTACTGGCCAATTCTGTTTGGGCCAATTAAAACCTGTAGCTACCCTCTCAAACAACTGAAAATACTTTGTTAAATCAGATTCATTAAAAGGAGGGACAAGTTTAACATTTTTAGCCACATCAGAATCATCAGAGCTAGATGATCCAGTTCCACCTTGTTTCATGCGATACTCATGGTCTGCCTGAATCCTGGCAAGTTCAACTTTTGCGTGTATCTGTGCCTCCTGAATACGTGCCTCCGCCTCCTTAGCACGAGACTCCTGCAGGGCTAGCTGTAACTTAGCTAATTCAATCTGCGTTTGCTCATTTGGAGGAGTTACATTAAACAAGCTTTCATTAATCATGGCAACAATTTGATCTTTAGACTGATGAGAGCGAACAACAAATCCCAATTGTTGAGCAACAATCTTAAGTTCATTCTTTGTTCTGTTTTCTATATCACACACTGTTTGCACATTTGACAAAAAATCTTTGGCTTCATCAAGTGTAGAAATAGTAGACATAATTAATAAGTAACAGTCACGAAATATCAAGCAATATCCTTATGATAATATCCTGAATATCCTGATAAGAGGTCGCCAAATTTATGTTACGGAACAGAGAAAGATAATGTACACTTTAAGTGAGAAAACTAAAAATCACTACTGTCCCGTAAAGTTCCAGGTTCAAAACAAAGAGTTAGGTAAAATTACAAGTTAAAGTTTAATGCACAAACTAACAACAAAACATTCAGGACTCATAAGGATAATGTAATGGCAAATAAACAGGTTAATGGTTAACTGCAATAGCCTCTATTAACACGAAATTAGCGAGAATAAATTTATCTAAGTCAGCCCTGATAAAATGAGATACCAGATAATACTCAGTGAATGCCAGATAAATTATTACAGATACAAACTATTATCAAAAATGACTGACATAAAACCCAACATTAATCAAAAACCTCACTAGGCCTAAGAATTAACCTTATGCTACACAATACAAGAAAAAATACAACAACAGTTATACTCAAATTACACACAGCTGCTAGATGTTTGGAGATTTCTTGAGCACTCACAATAATAATATCTGTAGGCTACAGGGGAGGACAGAGATGTGAACAAAATGAGGAGCAGATCTAAGTGGCAATGATGCAGAGACTGAGCTCATTATATAGGGGCCGGCAGAGCTTGATACAACTTGTAAGAAGGACGCGCAAATGAAGCGATGGGGACAAACAGTTGACAATCCCGCACTGAATAACAGAAAGGACGACTTACTCTACTATAACGGTAGAAGGGGGGGACTGAGGCAGAACACGCTCGTGATCAAACATGCAGCATACTGTGCGTTAAAATTACACAAAGGATGATGAAATCATAGGCTATGTAACAATATATATATATATATATATATATATATATATATATATATATATATATATATATATATATATATATATATATATATATATGGGGTGATGAGAGAAGTAAAAACACGAGTAATGATGAGAGATGGCGTTGGTAATGAATAGTGATGGATAGAATATCTCAAATTTGTTGTATGCTGATGATGCAGTACTACTTGCAAATACCAGACAAAAACTTGGTACACTAGTGCAGAGTTTCGCTGATGTAGGCCTATGTGAGCATCGTGCCTTGAGTGTAAATGTAGAAAAGAGTAAAGTGATAGTTACTGAGTGAGAAGGTGATTCCCACTGTGATGTTACAGTGAATGGAATGAGATTGGAATTGGTGAGAGAGTTCAAATACTTGGGTACAGTGATAAAAAGAGAAGAAAATGTGCAAAAGTGGAAAACAGAGTGACACAAGGAAGGAAAGTACCTGGTGCAATGAAGACCTTGATAAGAAACAGAGGCTTGAGTGTTACAGCTGCACGAGGCTTACATCAAGGAGTGTTAGTGCCAACTTTAACATATGGATGTGACTAAGGTGTGGCATGAAAATGAAAAATCAAGTGAGAGCAGCGGAGATGGGACTGCTGAGGAATGTGATGTACACAGAGTGGATAGGATACGAAATTCAGTAATGTGATTCGTGAAAGATATGGAATGAGAAAGTCTGTGGACACCAGAATCGAAGAGAGTGTACTGAGATGGTATGGTAATGTGGAGATAATGAATAGAGTAATGAAAAAGGTATATCTGAGCGAATTTGAAGGAGGAAGGAGGCGAGGTAGGCCAAGGAGAAGGTGGAGGGATATGGCGGATGATTTAACAATAAAAAAAAAGAAAATGGGGATTTAATCCCCGAGCTGGCAACTAAGGCCATATAACCCCGCAAGGTTACAGGAGTGCGCTACCACTCCAGGCAAGGCGGTTCCAGGCTAGGCTCGAACTCGCGACCTCCCGGCCGCGAGCTCGATGCTCGACCTCTGAGCCACCGCGCCCGCATATGGTGGATGAGTGTGTGAGGAAGAGAGGTTTGGAAGTCCGTGAGGCTAGGAGACTGACAAGAGATCAAGCTGGCTGGATGAATATTGAGAAGTGCATGATCAGGGATTTGGCACCCCTTTTTAACGTGACAGCATCCGGATTGACTCTATTGGATACGTTTATGTGAAGCTTCAGAACGTGGTGAGTAGTTTTTGGCGTATCATATAGAGCCAGGATTCCGGGGGCTTGAATAGTGAGTGAATGGAAGCATGGCCCATTGGACTCAGCAAATTTGGGCTGTCTGGACGTTGCTGCTCCTCACCCTGCCCTAGGGTGAGAAAGGAGGTCCGGATGATGATGAAGATCTGGTAGTAAAAACTTGGTCCAGTCTGTTTTCATAAATTATCCCTTTTTCTTGGAAATCTTGTCCAGTCGTGATAGCCAAAGTTGTATTAGTTAATGTCTGATCTGCAGATGATGATATGCTGCTTGCAATTAGCGGACAAGAGCTTGGTAGACTGGTGCTGAGCTTTGTAAACACCTGGTGAGCACCATGCCTTGAACGTAAATATAGATAAGAGTAAAGTGAAGTGATGGTTGTTGAGAAAGGTGATTTCCTGTGTGATGTTTTAGTGAATGGAGAGACTTGAGTTGGTGACAGAGTATAAGTGCCTGAGTGCAGTGAGAGAAAAAGATATCTATCTATCTATCTATTGCCAGAAGCCTCAATCCTGTACGGGGTGGCCACAAACAAATCGCCTCCACGTCACCCTGTCCCCCGCCATTTCACTGTCCTGCTCCCAACTCACACACCCCTCTCTCATATACCTCTCCACCCCATCCCTCCATCTCATTCTCTGCCTCCCCCTCCCTCTCCCCCCCTCCACACTCACATACACTCCTCGTCAGTCTCTCACCCTCCATCCTCTCCACATGGCCAAACCACCTTAGTGTGTTCCTCATAACGCTTCCTATCACATCCACATCCACGCCACAACGCTCCTTTATATCCTCATTTGTCAGCCTGTCTCTCCATATGACTCCACAGGCTCCTCTCAAATAACTCATTTCCATTGCTCTCTTGACTTGTGTCCTTCCAACAACGTCCAAGCTTCACTTCTATACGTTAGAGTTGGTATCACAATACTGTTATGAAGTAACTTTTTCACTTCCATGCTCACTTCCCTGTTTCTTATCACTGCTTTCAAGGAACCAGCAACCTTTCTTGTTGTACCCTTTCAAGCACTTCACCCTCCAAACTTCCTCCAACTCCCTGGCAGACGACGTGTTTATCAACTACAACAATGAACGTGAACCAGATTGTGACTTTTGCAATGGGTGTTGCAGTCCTAACCCTGCAGGAAGAGGAAGAAGCCTCTGCAAGAAGACAAAGGAGGGGGAGAGGGAGGGCAATGTGGATGACAGAATGGCTCCCACGGAGAAGAAAGCAGCCAGTATAGAAATCTGCACCATAGTGCTTTCTTCCCGAGTATGCCTTCCCAACGTGCGCGGGCCTCTCTTGTAAACAATCAATCCACATTCCATTATATTTACCACATTTTGGTATATATGAAAAGTTTCTATGACAGAAATATTAAAAGTACAAAGTTTACTGACGGTTTTTAATTAATCATAATATATCACCTCAACTGACTATAGAGTTCAAGATAGCAGACGACACACGCTACGTGTAAACTTCATAGAGAAGAAGGAGACCACCAAGTCGTGGACGTCCACGAATGGGTTAGGCGGCCTTCCACCCGTGGACGTCCATGACCCTCCCGCGGGGGCAAATTTGGACGTCCACGGCCAGTTTGGACGTCCACGAGTCTCCCGTGTGATAGCCCCTTTACTCATCACACTACCCAAGTACTTAAACTTACATTTTCCAATTCCTCACCATCCAACCTCACTATACATTCACTGACTTCACCTCTCTCAAAGACCATCACTTTACTCTTCCCTACATTCACTTTTAGATTCCGTTTCTTACACACTCTCAAATTCATCCACCAAGCCTTGCAGCTCTTCTTCGTCTTCACTCAACAATACAGTATCATCTGCAAACAACAGTACAGGGAGTTTCTAAACACTACTCTCTCTCACCATGGCCACTCCAACATCCACTACCCTACCTTGTACCTCTTTTATTACCCCATCCATGTACAGATTGAACAACCATGGAGACATGACACATCCCTGTTTCAACCCAATCTTCAAAGAGAAAAATTCACTCGGTTCACCATCCACACCACTGCAGCCTTAGCACCATCAAACATACTCTTCACAGCATTCAACAACTTCCCATCTACTCCATATATTCTTAATACTTTCCACAATCCTTGTCTATCCACCCTGTCGTATGCTTTCTCCAAATCCATGAAAGCCGCATACAACTTCTTTCCCTTCTCTAGAAACTTATCCACTAAAGAGCTTACAGCCGTAGTCTTAAACTGTGGGCAGGCGTTCACCATGCCCTATTCGCATCTTTTGGTAGTCTTAACGCACGAAAAGGAGAGCGTTATCCGGTGAACGGAAGATTTTTTTGTTTTTTGTTTTATTGGGGCTTAATGGCCATCACCCTCCTGGTGGGGTATTAGGCCAGCCTCGTGTGTAGGTCTAGTGGCATCAAACTTCTGCACCGCACAAAAAAAAAACGCCGATCTAGGGGACCAGTCATGTAGGGAGCATGTGGTAGAATGCTCGTAGATCGGCCAGACGCACCTCCTCCCCCCTGACCATCAGCACAGGTTGTATTTCCTCACCCTGGTCGGCAGCCTGGAGCAGATCGTATAAGGTGGAATAAGTTGTTGCTCCGAGCTGGTACGACCGGGTGTGGGCGCTGAGGGCCAGGAGGTGTCGGTAGGAGGCTACGTCTAGCCGATCCTTGAGGTCAATGATGGAAGGGCGAGATGGGGTGCCCTCCACCATCGGAGGAGGGGAGGACCCACTGACCTCCTCCTTGGCCGAGGAGTCGGTCGACGCATCCTTGGCCATGGAGGTAGTGTCTGAAGAGTCCTGCCTCTCCTCTGTCATCGATGGTGGGTCGTGGACGTCCGCGGTGGTCTGGGCCGTATTCTTGTCCGTAGCTGGGTCAGTAACCGTGATAGCAGTCCGCCTGTTGAGGGGAGCCTCCAGCCTAAGCCATTTCCTTGGGGTGGTGCGAGGGGCAGCAGGTCGTGGCTGCCGAGCCTGACGCTCCCATCGGCGAGGAACCGAGTGTACATCGCGGACGAAGCACTCAGGGATGATAAAGTGGGGCAGCCCATTCTCCTCAAAGATCTTAGGGAGAAGAACGCGCAAAGCCCCCTTATCACTCCCACAAAAAGCCTTCACCGTCGCGATGCACATCACCACAAGGTTTACCTGTCCAGGACACCTAGGATCCCTGGCCTGACGTCCCTGGGCCATGAGACGTCGCCGTGCATGGGCAGAACCCTGCACGGCCACATCTCCTGGCCCAGTAACATCCCGGGCCTCAGGACCCTGAGGGGTCCCAAACAGGCTATACTCCACTGGCTCTCCATCACCTAGGGAGCGTTGGAGGTGCCTTGGGTTTGGCTTAACTATCGCCTGGCGGTGCACGAAAACATCAACGCCAGTATCCTGGCGTTTGATGAATCCGTACCCAGCCCGTACGTTAAACCAAACCACGGTCCCCCAGATCTGGACTACAGGCGACTGTGGCTGGCTGGTTGCCCCCCTCAACGGGTTGCAGTTGCAGGCAATGTCAGCATGTCTGTCTTCCATGGCAGCTCGGGTCGAACCCCCCACGAACGGGAGAGGATTACCACAGTGTGGTACTGGAATCCGCGGGGAGTTTCATAGCACCCCTTCGCATGCCCCTTCATCATATTATAGTAACCTTATGCGAAGAAAACTACGTAGAATTTGAAGGGCCCTATGGTGTGTGTGATGGGAATTTTAATTTAACGATAAAATCATCGCGTAAAGAAAAAATAAGCGTTTAATATTTTTATCGTTTTAAAAGACTTCACCGCTTCTCTGGAGATGGTTAATTTACGACGAGACAAAAACAAAGATGAGATACTGTATCCACATCCTTTTTATTTCTCATTATTTCTGCCAAGCTGTCTATCAGATACGGTGCATGATACTTTTATAAATAGTTTGATTAACAGTAAAGAATGGCCAAGTACTACCAAAACAGACCAGTGGTGCACAGCCAGTCTCAATGTTTATATTCATTGAACTTTTGCAAGTCCGCACTATTTTGTTTTGGCTTGGCAATATATTTTTCTTGTGTATTTTGGTGTGATTTAAACGAATTTGGCTTTTATTTTCGATGTTCGTAATTGGTTTTCAAATTAACCCCAACCCCCGTGTCTTGGGGAGTGGGATTTCAGAGTTCTGGGTGGGAAAAATGACAAAAACAAGCATTTGGGGCAGAAATATAGTCAAAATCGGTATTGCCAGCCAAGGCTTAGTCGTAGGGTTATTACTGACCGCATGCACCCCTTTGAAGCCATGTCTGATACCGAATTTTTCCTACGGTAGGTTCTCCAAAGCCTGTATGCAGTGTGTTTAAGAACAATTATCAGTCTTTAATAATAGAAGAGGTAAGAATTGCAAACATTAATAGATTATATTGTGTATGAATCTTAGAAACTGTCATATTTATTGTTTTTATATTAAGATTTTGAATTTTATAATTAGCAGTGTTACCAACTGTTTGCCGCGCCTATTCACACGAAGGGGTGCGCTCTCCTGCTTTCAAGATTACCACTTACGTTGAAGGTGTGAGCGTCCACCTCGAGCGGGGTGCGGGAAGGGTAACCCCTGCCCTCAGTTTTAAGACTACGGGAGTAAGAATGAATATCTGATCTACACAACCTCTTCCCTTCCTAAAGCCTCCCTGTTCTTCAACGAATTCCTCTGTTCTTTCCCTAACTCTGTCAATAAGTATCCTACCATACACTTTTCCTGTTACACTAAGAAGACAAATGCCCCTATGATTACCACACACTTCTTTTTCTCCTTTTCCTTTGTCAATCAATCAATCATTGCCAGACGCCATGTATCCCAAATGGGGTGGCCAAGGGCTTAGAGTTAATTGTTTTACAGGGAGGGGCACTAATCCTCCACCAACCCCACTTGACACGTAGGGATGTCAATAGCATCTGGTGTTCCCAGGCGGTCACCCATCCAAGTACTAACCAGACCCAACGTTGCTTTTCCTTTGTACAAGGGAATAATTAAACCTGACTTCCAATCCTCGGAGACTCTACCTTCCTCCCATGCCAGTCTGCACATCTTCCACATCCATTCTACTACTATCCCTCCCCCATGCTTCAGCATTTCACCACACACTCCATCAATTCCCGGAGCTTTCCCCAATTTGACTATCTTCATTGCTTCCACAACTTCTATCCTACTGATTGCTTCCCCTCTTCTCACCTCCCTCCTTCTCCTAGCCATTGCCCAGCCACTTATATTCTCATTACTTCCATCCTCTATGTTCAACAATTCCTTAAAGTGTTCTCTCCATCTGTTCACTTTTTCTCCCTTCTCCACTAGTAATCTACCATTTTTATCTTTCACTCCCCTGCTAACGTCACTGCCACCCTGTCTTACTCTCTTCACCTCTTTCCAGAACATTTTCTTATAGTCCCTCCACTTTACACTCAAATTCCTTCCAAATTCCTCATCCACTCTCTTCTTACTCTCTTACTAATCTTTTCACCTCTCTTCCTTTCTACATATAACTCTCTCTTCCTCCCCTCAACTTCTTCCACGCCCCTATTTCTCATCCATTCATTGTATGCTTTCTTCGTTTGTGTCACAGATATAAACATGCAAAAGAAGTGGAAAGTATAGTGGCACAGGGAAGGAAAGTGACCGGTGTTATGAAGGCCTTGATAAGAGGCAGAGGTCTGAGTGTGGTGGCTGCAAGTGGCTTGCGTGGAGGAGTTTTGCTGCCTACTCTAACATACAGGTGTGAAACTAAGGTGTGGCAAGACAGAAAAGTCAGTGAGAAAAGTGGAGATGGGACTATTGAGGAATGTGTAAAGAGTGTTGAGAGTGGGAAATGTGGTTTGCGACTCTGCAAAAGATGCAGATTAACAAGTCTGTGGACACCAGAGTTGAAGTATACTTAGCCTTAGATGGTATGTGCATGTAGAGTGGATGGGTGTGAACAGAGTGGTGGAAATGGTATATCCCAGTGAATTTGAAGGTGGGCCTGACAGCATGTGAATGGATATTGTAAATGAATGAGTGAGGAGGAAAAAATGGGAGAAATGGAGTTCCCCCGAGGTAAGCCCTGTATTGGACTATATAGCCCCGCTAGGGTTACAGGAGGGAGCTACCCCTCCCGGCACGGCAGCCCGGGCGAGGCTCGAACTTGCAATCCCCCGATCACAAGTCCAGCGCGCTACCACTGTGCTACCGCGCCCCCCCTGAGTGAGGAGGAGTGATATAGGAGCTAACATTGGTAGAAAAATGACAAGTGGTTTTGCTGGCTGGATGCATTTTTTGCAGAGGAGAGTAAAACCAGAGTTTGGAACCCCATTTTAACATAACAGTCAACACACTGACTTTGTCAGATGGGTGAATGTGAAGCTATATAAGATTTTATTATTATTATCATTTTTTTATGTATCTGCTGCAGGCAGGAGGCGCACGGATGGGATAACGAAATACCCACCCCAGGGAGAGACCACATGGAGGCGTGTAAAGGGCCCAGGCCTACGTCCCCCGCCATCATGCGCCCCTCTTCCCCTCAGCGGAGCCAGCAGGAAGTACGCCACCCCGCCACACTACTCTCCAGCCGGACCAGCACTTGCCAAGATCGGGGTGGGACTTGTGCTCTCACAGTCCCCAGTAGGACCACAGCAACGCCCACCGTGCATGCCAGGGAGGGAACGTCCACCGTCCTTCCCTCACCTACAGACCCAAGCAGGACTGTGACAATGCCCACTGTGCTCATCAGGGAGGGAACGTCCACCGTACTTCCCTCACCTGCAGGCCCCGCTGGGAGCAGGACCACAACAACGCCCACTGTGCTTGTCAGGGAGAGAATGTCCACCGTATTCCTCTCACCTGCCTTCCCAGGGCAAAGCAGAACCATGACGGTGCATGTCGTGCCTGTCGGGGAGGGAACGTCCCTCTTGGAGCCCCACCGAGAGCAGGACTGCAGCAACACCCACCATGCTTGCCGGGGAGGGAACGTCCCTCTTGGAGTCCCACCGAGAGCAGGACTGCAGCAACACCCACCGTGCTTGCCGGGGAGGGAACGTCCATCGTACTTTCCTCACCTGCTGTCCCAGGGACTAGTAGAACCTCAGAAGTGCCCACCATGCCTGTCGGGGAGAGAACGTCCACCATGCTTCCCTCATCTGTTACCCCTGAGGCTCCTTTCGAGGGTAGCATCCCTTGCTTGCCTCACTCCTCCAGAGGCCGAGTGGGACACCCCTCTCGGTACCCCCACACCCCTAGCAGCGGAGCTTGCTCCCTAGTGAGTTCCTCTTGTAGAGTGTTTGGAATGGCCCCATCGTGAGCCTGGGAGTGTGCTCACTACAGCTGGCACCCTGATGTCACCAGCCGCTGCTGGATTCTCTGAGGACAAGGCGCTGCAGGCAGCCCATGACGGCCTCTCAATGCCGCTGAGACTGCAGCCCCCAGCCACTAAAAGACACCTCCAGGACTCCAGGCCAGGACCTACCCAGACCAACCAACGAGCCATCCTCCTCCTCTAAGGGCAGGCGCAGAGCAGCGTGCCTGCTCGCCCTATTCGGCCCCAGTCCCGAGGGCCACCACACGCACCGAGGCCCCACCAGAGAAGGGCCTCCCTCGACGCCGCCCTGCAGCCCACACCAGATGAACCACCACACGACTGGGGACCTGCACGTCTCTTGAGAGTGCACACCTGACGGGACGCCTCCCACACCTGGGCGGCACCTACAGCTACGTAGTCTCCTGTAGTCCATTTCCTATTCTTATTTAATTAATATTGTGTTTGTTCTATGTCATTTGTACTGTGTCCTGCACTTGTACCTTTTGTGGTAATATACGTGTAAGACTGGCTAGCCTGTGTTTGAGCCCTGTTCCTTTGGTTGCATGCTCTAGACCCGGTCCTGAACAGAGCCCAAGTCAGTTACTAGTACTCAGAGGGCAAGGAGTTGAACTATGAGTATGAAGCCTAACACTGGTGGCTAGCGATGGTTCTAGATCCTGTCAGAGAGCAACAAGGAACGAAAACGAAAGTGAACAAAATGGCGGCAAAACTGCAAGTACAATTGTCAAAATTCGATCCTGAACAGTGCGACATAGACACATACATGTGCATGGTCAAACCATTATTAGATATAGGATTCAAGCACGACAAGGAGAAAATTGCAGTAACCCTACCCCACCTGGGAAAAGCAGTCTCCAGCATCACTACAAAGATCGTCCCTGAGCTGACATGGGCACAGTTCAAACAAATCGTAAACCAAGCAGTCATTCCATCACTAGGGAAAGTCGTTGCCTTTTCCCAACCCAGTGCTCTCACCTACAGCGGTAACCTGGACGACACCCTCATCCAGGCTAGGTGACTCGTCACCGCCGTTTATCAGGAGGCTGACCCAGCCAGCCAGGAACAACACACCTTCAATACCCTACTGAGGATCCTCCCCAGTGCCATCAGAGAACATTTCACGATCTTTGACCCGACGGGGGACCTCAATAAAGACATCCAACTGGTCAGGCACCACCTCGCCGCCTGCACCACCCTGCAACACATTAGCGCTGTCAGCAGAGTCCCCACTCGCAAACCACCACAGCCCAAACCCCGGATGCCCCCCAGCAACACTGTTCCTTCAGCACCACTCACCATGCCGAGGGCACTCCCCACAAAGAGGTGCCCCACCCCTAAGGAGAATACCAACCTCATCTCCATGAACCCTTGGGAGTTCTCCGCCTGTAGTCATCGGTGCCCTATCCATGACATATGGGAACAGCTGAAGGTCGCCCGGCACAAGGACGCCGCAAAGTTTCATCCATGGAGGATGACTGCACCGAGGATGATGCCCCCCACTGCAGACTACTCCAATCCTGGGGAAACAGAGCTCGGCGAGGAAGATGCCCCACAACAGCTGGATTTTTAGGACCGCCCCCGCACCTCCCCTCAGTGGAGGGGGCCACCTGACAAAAATACCGCCCCCCAGTCTACAACAAGATGAGACTGAACAGGGTGAAAGCAAGGCTACTGGTTGATATGGAAGTGGCCAGATCCTGCCTCTTCCACCATTTCTACTCCCACCATGCCTCGGCTTTCGGCCCACTCCTCCCTACTTCAGCTCACCTTGTAGACATGGGGGATGGCCCCCTGCCTATACGTGGGGAAACCTCCTATGTGCCAACACCCATCAGAATGTGTCTGCCCAAGAAGCGCCAATTCATCATATTCGACTCAACCTGCCGTGCCTACGATGGCTACTTAGCACTGGACCTCCTACAGAAGTTACGCCCCAGCATCGATTGCCATAAGCAGCGCCTCCTTTTCCAGAAGTCTCCAGACCCCCCTTCCCAGCCACACTGCATGTGCACACCCACCCCTTCCCCCTTGGCCCACTTCTCCCCTGCCATGTCCTCCAACTTTCCCCCCTGTGATCCCTAACCCTCCTGCCTCCCCACACTCCACCTTCCCTGCCACCATCACCTCCACCCTTACTATTCCCCCCCCAGCGTGAGGCCTGGCTCCACCTGCACAGGCCCACCAGAACCTCCATCCTGTTTTCTCCAAACCTACCTTTGGGAACCATCTCCTCCTGCTGACTGTCTCCCACCTTCCTCCACCCCCCCTCAGGGCAGTACGCATTGCCAGCATCTCCACCACACCCTTCATCCTCCCCAAGGGATTAGTGGTCAGTGAGATGGAGGAGCTGAGCTGTGCGCCTCACCCCCCTTCTTCCCCTGCCACCCTTCCCCCTCTACCTGAACACCTCTCATCACACCAAGCTGACAGCCTCCGACGCCTCCTCCTGGACTTTCAAGACCACTTGTCGTCAGGACTGGCGGACATTGGGCACACCACATACCTGGCACACGAGATCCACACCACAGAGCCACCTATTCACCAACCATCTCAAAGAAAAAAAACAAAACAACGGGCTGAAGAAGACCAGCAAGTCCAGGAAATGCTCGATGCCGGCTTCACATCCCCATCCACCAGCCCTTGGTCCTCTCCAGTCGTCTTGGTTAAAAAGAAAGACGGGACCATGCAATTCTGTGTGGACTATCGGTGACTAAATGACGTGACCACTAAGGATGCCATTCCCCTACCCAGGATAGCTGATTCTCTCGACTCCCTGTATGGAGCATCCTGGTTCTCCAAGAGGGACGGGAACACACCAGCTGTACCCTCAACCAGGTGGAGAAGAACTAACCTGGGCCTTGGACCACTTCCGTGCCTACCTATCCGGCACCCGTGTCCAGTTGGGATACTGGCAGGTCCAGGTGCAACCCAGAAGACATGGGCAAATATTTTCAACCATCAACGGGAAACATTATGAGTTCAACGTCCTCCCCTTTGGACTATGCAATGCCCCCGCTACATTCTCCCGGCTAATGGAATCAGTTCTCAGTGGCCTCACCTGGGAAATATGCCTAGCATACCTCGACAACGTCATCATTTTCAGCCGGGTATGGGCCGCACACCTCCAGCACCTTCAACAAGTTTTCACCAGAATCCGACAGCCAGGGCTCAAGCTCACGCTGTTGAAATGCGTCCTGTCTGAACGGTCCATTTCCTTCCTGGGACACATCATCTCCAAGGAAGGCATAGCACCCAACCCTGACAAGCTGCCTGCTATTGCAGACCTCCCCCTACCCCAAGATGTCCACGAAATCCGTGCCTTCATCAGCCTCATATCCTACTACCGGTGCTTCGTGAAGGGATTCACCAACATTGCAAAACCCCTGCACGACATGACAAGAAAGGGCGAATCTTTTACCTGGACAGAAGACCGTATTCAAGCTTTTCACACCCTTAAGACCAAACTCATCACCGCCCTGATCGTCGCATTCCCCGACAACATCCTGCCCTTACGCCTATACACCACGTATCCCTAGTGGCAAACAGTGCCGCCCTTGCTCAAGTCCAAGAGGGACAGGAACACATCATCGCCTGTGCCAGCTGTACCCTCAACCAGGCGGAGAAGAACTACGCTGCCACCAAACAGGAATGCCTGGGCTTCATCTGGGCCTTGGACCACTTCCGTGCCTACATGTCCGGCACCCACGTCACCATAATTATGGACCATCAGTCCGTTCAGTGGCTGTGCTAATCAGAGACCCACAACGCCCAACTGATCAGGTGGAGAGGACACTCGAAGAGCTGAGCTTCAACATAGCATACCTCCCGGGAAAATTACACACAAACGCCGACGCCTTGTCGAGGTTACCCATCAATGCCATCAGTGCCACCAGTAGCCTCCTACAACAATGCCATGGCAAAGATTGCCCCAGCTGGATTCCACCCCAAATATCTTCCAAGCTCCACTGGCATGGCGACCACCTGTTCACACACACACCAGGCATATACCGCTCGACCCAGACACAATGACCCATCTACACTCAGACAACGGCATACATTTCGGGACCAAGAAACTACTACAGGTTTTCAACGACATGTATCGGACACCAAGCCCCTCTAAATTGGCCAAACAAGTCATTCAGACCTGGCCGGGCTTGTGCACTCGGTAAGGATGCCACATGGGCACCCGGTCCTTCAGGAAACATCACTGCCCATAAGCCGAGGCAACTCTGTGGACGTAGTTGGACCTCTACCACCTAATTCAGGCTACAAATACACCATCACTTTCGTAGACACATACTCAAAATTCCTGATCGCCTGCCCAGCCAAAGAATACCACGCTGTCGCCGACACTCATGTCCGCCATGTGTTCCCCTACTTCAGAGTCCCCCAAGTCCTTCACTCAGACAATGCCCCAGAGTTTACCAGCGAGATATGGAGGGAACTCGCCACCATCTTCGGATACAGACTCTCCCACTCCTCCCCATACTGGCCACAGGGTAATGGGCTATGTAAAAGAAGCCACCGCACCCTACTCAACCAGGTAGGAGCCAGGAGAGAAGAAAGACAGAACGGGGACTGGCCAGTCCATGTAAAAATCGTGCAGTGGGGGATGAACACCTGTTCCCGTGAAGACGGCATTACCCCTCATGAACGAGTGTTTGGAGAAACATCATTCCTCCTGCCGCTCTGACACCACCTACAACCACCCACCATGTCTCCCACGTCCGACCCCCTTCACCACCTCAAGAGCCGGCTACATCACCTGCAAAATTACCAGGACCTCCAACCTGACACCACCCCCACCAGTCCCTACAAGCCCGATGACTCTGTCATGGTGGCCCAATTACCAGTTCCGACCCAACTGTCACCCCGGTTCATGGGACCATTTACAATCGTCAGCGTCCCCAGCCCCTACCAAGTAACCATTCAGTACAACACCATCCACACCTACCGCAGTTGCCACGTGCATCCTTTCCGCGCACCACCCCTCAACCATGCCATGCTCACCCCGCCACCCAGCACGCAGCACCACCGCCCCCCTCCCCCAACCACTCCACTGACTCATACACATGGTACTTTACACCCATCACACTCCTCACCCTCACTCACTTCTCCCTCCACAATCACGTCCCCCACCATACCCCCCTCCAACTCCTCGCTCTCACCACAAACCCCCAATCGCTCCTGGCGACCTCATCTCCCACCTCAACCCTCACTGCCGCACCATCACCCCTGGCCACCTCGACATGCTACCTTCACCTGCCCTTACCCCCGCCGCTCCCAGGACAGGACACTTCTCACCCACACGCGCCTCACCTTAACCCACTCCTCACTCCACACCCACATCCCACACCAGTTCCCCATCATCGACCACCACCACCTGATACAATAAACACGCCGTCCAAACCAAGAACCACCTACCCCCACCCAACTGGGTCACCACGTGGCCCAAGGTACTCGCCACCCATGCCCATCTTCACCACCACTTCAACCAGATCTGGCCCTCTCTCCCACCCATCTGCAAGATACACTCCAACACCCTCACCACCACCACCACTACCAACACCACCCACACACTCCATCCCCAGTTTACCCACATCCAACACCTCCCCCCTCACTCTCAAAATACACCAGGCTGGATGGAAAATTCCAGTAGCCCGGCCCACCACGACGATTAAGGTGCGTCCTCCATGACCTCATAAAACCCAGGTTACCTCACCCGTCTCCTGCATTCAGCCTGGAGTCACTAGCTAGTCACCATACTGCATACTGCCAGAGATGAAAATAAGACATGTACTGTGGACCCCTGCCGGGGGGAACAAACATTACCTGAGGGGAACATCACAACTGCTGTGCCTCCTACAGAAGATGACCCATACCTCCACCCTCGAAATCGTCAACCACCCACACCAGGAGCCAAACCGACCTACACACCACTGGACCACCCTCTGTCGCCACCTCACGTCATCCCTCTAGACATCTCCATCAGACACCTACCACCCCCAGCCAGGGGGACCTGACTTTTTCACCCGCGACAGTGGTGAAATACCCAACCCAAGGGGAGACGACAGAGGCAAGCGGATGGGATGATGAAATGCCCACCCCAGGGAGAGACCACAGGTAGGCGCGTAAATTGCCCAGGCAAGACGGGCCTACAACCCCCGCCACCATGCGCCCCTCTTCCCCTCAACAAAGCCAGCAGGAAATACGCCACCCCGCCACACTACTCTCCAGCCGGACCAGCACTCGCCAGGATCGGGGTGGGACTTGTGCTCTCACAGTCCCCAGTAGGACCACGGCAACGCCCACCGTGCTTGTATTTCCCCCACCTACAGACCCAAGCATGACCGTGACGACACCCAACGTGCTCGTAATGGAGGGAACGTCTATCGTACCTCCTGTTGGCTTCGTTGGGGGGGAAGAGGGGCACATAGTGGCGGGGGACATAGGCTCGTCTAGCCTAGGCACTTTACGCCCCTCCCTGTAGTCTCTCCTTGGGGTGGGTACTTCATCATCCCATCTGTCTGCCTCTCTGTGGTCTCCCCTTGGGGTGGGTATTTCAGGTACAGTAAACTCTCGATATACAAAACCCTCTTTTAATGAATTTTGGTTTTAACGACCACCTTGAGCTGGCCCAAATGTTATGTGCATTTAACGAATTTTAGTTCGGTAAAAGAATGGACGTGCAGGAAACTCCAACCAGCATGGCGTCCCTACATACAGACATGTACGCACACACGCGCATACACTCACACCTCTGCACCCTGCAGAATGCTGCATCAGTCTCTGAGTGATCAGTGTCATGAGAAGCCATAAATAGAGCATTTATTGAGAAAAAGAAAAAGAGACTTTTTTTGTGTGAGCGTGCAAGTCCGACTCTGGGCATAGGTTTCACAGCTCGTTACCAAGGCCTAGTACTCCTCCTACGTCCGTACACCTTCACACGTCACCACTTTGGTCCTAACACCCACTATCCATATTGAACACATGCTAGGGCTGTCTCATACAGGACTGGTGTATTGTTATTAACGGGGTATTTTTACGAAATGTCGGCGGGTCATCTAGTAGATCAGTAAAGTCTGCTTTATTGCAATTCAAATCCTTAAACTGTTCCCAGCCCCAACCGGGATTCGAACCTGGGTCCACCAGGACTGCAGGCCCTCTCTCTACTGATTTGGCCACCACCTCCCGAGCTGTATGTTATTGTGTACAATTGTACAGCCAAATGATGCTCTATATTTAACAATCTTTGTTTGGCAAAACGCATGATGCCTGGAAAATTACTGAACAACATGGTGTTCAGCTTTGACAAACTGTCGGCTTTAACGTCAAGGGTCTGGTACCAAATAGTTCGTAATATCAAGGATATACTGTTTTTTTTTTTTTCTGGATCTCTGGACCCTACCTGACCCCACCTTGGAGCAAGAAAGGAGATTTGGATGATAATGGTGATGACTGAGCTTGTAGGTAAATTCCAGTGGAAATTATTCTATTACTCCAGCCAGGTAGACTAATTCTAGTCTGGTTCAAACTCGAAATAGGATGCAAGGGGAAGTAGTGCCGTAATGATAAATTGGAAAATCCAGCGTCAGCCTCTGAATATATTTTGTTTGCCAACACATACAGTATAATATTGTGAGGTTAACCCTCACTATGATGATATACTAAGTTTTATACTTATTCTATTCTTTTGACATTTCCAGATTATTCATTCAGCACAGATTTTCTGAACTGGAGGGTTAGATATAGCCTTCAGTAACCTCTCCAGTACTTGGGTGCTAAAGCTGAATAAAGTCATATTGTGGCAGCAAGAAAAAAATAGTTGACATCATCAGAATAAATGTTGTAGCTGTGGCTTCAGGTTCTTCCTAGTGGACTGCATGCTGAAGCTGTCCTTCTGCAGTCTAATATCCTCTTTTGAGGGGACTGGTAAGGAGTTGAAGGATATTTGTATAACCACTCTTTCTGCTACCCAGTTATAGCAGTGCCACCAGGTGAAGACATTCCTCTCCAGCACCAGATGAAAAGGTTAAGGAATACTATTACATGACACTATTATAATGAAATCTTCTATTATCCACAAAAGCAAATACAAAGAACTCTTATTAAACTTGTGAAACCTACAGTACACACTCATTTTAACATGTCCATTGCAATTCTGATTAGTAACAAGTTAACAGCATCTTTTTTTTCATTACATCATCTAATCCTGTACTGCCCCATTAGGAGCATAGAAGCCTGTGGCTAGGCAAGTTGGTCCTGACATTTAAGATGGGAGTGACCACCCTCACTCATCCCTGAGTGGCATTATGTGGGCAATAAACCCCAACCATCCCTTGTATATAAACCTGTACTGGTACAGGCTCAATCTGGCTGGAGTGCCTAATTACCCACTAAACCACCAGGTGCTATACCTTGGTTATATGGTTGCCACCCAGCATAGTAAATGGTTTCCTGATGTACAGGAAACCATTTGGCTTGTCACTCAGTGTAGAATCACCCGCAGACAGACGGAAGAGAGGAAAGGACAGTTATCCAAGAACAGCACTACATCAAGTGAGTGGATGGTGAGTGCCCCTGCATTTTTTTTCATATCTGTTAATTCTTGAATAGCCTTCATTCCTCCCTACCATGGATGCACTTAAGTAATGTATGATGTTATGGCTGATTCTATGCCTATACTTAGTTTAGGGAGACACTGGTAATTAACGTATTAAGATGACAGGAATGCCGATGTAAGTGAAATACATCAGAAATGTTGTGAAGGTATGGCAGTAACAACATTATCCTTTCCTAATAATTCATTGGCAGATCTTCCTCATACTGGGAGTGAAATGTTAATGAGGTTGATATAATTGAGCATAACAATTCCTGGCTGCATATTAATAGAGAATACCAATACTAGATGATACTGATAATGACAAATATGGTACAGGTGGGTCCTGTTAAATAAGCATTCATGACATTAGAAACTGATGATACAAGAATCGGCAACTTAGACCCTAATTCGGTGATGCAAGCATGAAAATCCAATGTTGCAAGACAATGATTTGGCGGGGGTGGAAATTCAAGAAGCTTGCCGTTTTGCACTATAAACTCAGCAGGGCCATGACACAGAGATGTGTGAGAGAAGTGTGCTAGCCCTGTGCATCCCACCCACCTCCTGCCCTCTCCTTCCACTCCTCACCCCTCTCTCTTACACCAGCCACTGTATATATAAGAAGTACATTATTCATGCTATTTCCTCCTTCCATTTGCTTCCATAACCATATCATGCATTATTATAGGGCATATGGTAGTATTAAAGGTGAGTATAAGGTGTTTGTAATCTTTATTTTTCCATATAATTACTCGGGCCTGAGTTAGTAAGGGGTCAGTTAACCTAACCCTATTTTCCCCTTACGTTATGTACTCTGTTATATGAGCTTTTCTATCTGAGAAGTCCTTCATTATTATATCCCACTCGTATAATGGATCCCACCAGTAATTCAGTAAACCCTCGTTTAACGGACACCATGAAGGCCACCGACCTTCCATCAGCTACACGAATAATGTCTGTTAAATGGGGTAGAGTGGGTTGCAATACATGTGTTTCCTACCCCTTATACTCCAATCTGCCCTGGAATTGCCCTCCACACCATGACTGCCGACTTGTAATAACAGACTATAGTAATACTGTACTAGTCATGATGATGTGCTATGACATGGATGTGAAATAAAGAGGAGTGGATCACTGGATATACAGTAATAGACCACTGGTTTTATCACCTCAGGCTTCCCCTCAATTACTGTAGTTCATTATAGCAAGGACCTACTGTAATAACAATAATAATGATAATAATAAAATAATTCTGAAAATGATATGATGACATGGGGTGAAGCTTGTTTTAGCTATATGAAGCCAGGATTTTCAGACTATGGTTTTGACTTTATAAAGCTGGGATCTTCAGGCTATGGCTTTGACTTCAAAGCCAAGGGGGGGAGGGGGGGAACCATCAGATATAATGGACTATTGGCTTTATCAGCCTGGCTTCCCCCAATTACTGTAGTCCATTATAGCAAGGATCTACTGTAATAATGATAATGATAAAGATAATAATAATCCATTCATTATCTAATTATAACAATAAAAATATGATGTGGGGTGAAGCTCACTTCAGCCTCATGAAGCCAGGATTTCCAGGCTATGGTTTTGGCTTAATGAAACCAGAATTTTCAGACTATGGATTTGGCTTCATAACTTTTACAATATCCGGCTTGGCCTTCAGCTTCAAACCTTTCTGGTGGCACTGGTTTCAATGCCAAGGAGCTGGCTTCAGGCTCAACTGCATGCTACTACACCAGGATCAAGAATGAAAATATTCTATGTCTAATCACTCTTCATCCTTTGTAGGGTAAGCAATGTTGGAAACTATACCAAGATCATAAAATGCATGGACCTAACACATGTTGGAAATGGGAAAAAGTGTTAACTACAAAAGCTAATGATTCACTGCGATGATGTGCTGTAAGTTTGTAACTGCCAAGATGTTAGGCTTTGTCGCAATGTGAAATGTACCTGATTTTTTTTTTCTGTACCATCAACCCTCAACATAATGAACTAATTGGGGGGAGGAGTGGGTCATTATATCTGAAAGTTCGTTACATCCAACGGTCGTTATTAACTGATGGATTATCGACCCAAGGTCACTATATCCGTGGAGTTGTTCGGTCCTACGTGCACAACCACAACTTAATCAATGAAGTTTCACAAGGAGAATTCAATGGTTTATGTAGTTATACAGTACATGTATAGTAAATACCATCCTGTATGAAGCTGTACATATAAATACAATACCTATAATGTAATTTAGTACTATTACAGTACACTTACTGTGCCAGGTAGTGAACTTCCGCCAGGCAGAAGTTCTCTCTGGAAATGGTTGGTCGTTATATCCGAAGTTCACTATAAAAGGGTTCGTTATATCGAGGGTTTACTGTAATATATTGTCAGTGATAATTTCTTTTGTAAGATTTTCATACAATAAAAATGGTAATGTTTTAATGATGCTGACTTTACTATTTCTGAGGCACTTAATTTTTCCACTGAATAAAGTCATTAAGCTGTCACATACTGCAAAGAAGTTTAATATAAAACTATCTTCATGTTTTCAGAGTATACGCATGCTTATCTGAAAATCTTATACCAGGTAGGTACTGTAATTTTATATCAACATAAACATAGGTATATTGTAGTGTTGTCAATTCTGATTATATAATTTTTTAACATATTTTGTCCAGATTATTAAACTGTCGTTCAGTGCAAAGGGTTTTAATTTAAAACAAACTTTTTCTATGTTCTGAAGATACACATGCTTATCTGAAAATAAATTTTGGGACAGTAATTAAATGGCATTAAGAGGAGACACTACAGCACGCTCTCATTTTCTGGTAAGGATGCATTTGAAAAAATCCACAGCATACTGATCTACTGTATATCATGTCAATTTTAACATGGGTTCAATGGATATAGGTTTATCACCAAGAGTCACTCACCCAACAGTGTCTAAAAATTAGTTCTGCCTCACCTAAACTGGTAGCTACTTCACTTCAGTGCACTTTACTTACCATTAAAAAAAAAAAAAAAAAAAAAGTCTAAAACATAGTTCCCAACACTTAACCCTCCTCAGGTAATGTGGGGTCTGTGGGACCCCACGCTATTTTTCTTAGTGTTTTTCATATATTACTATAAGGTCTTGGGATCTGGTTTTCCCTCTACCTTCCTGACTAGTAGACTAGTTTAGGGAGGTGATGGGGTCAGTTCGGGATCTGGCTCTGTTTTCGCGATAAAGGGCCTTTGGGGTCCAGTGGACCCCACTTTACCTAACCTGTGATTATTTTCCCATATATATATCTTCCATACAATTTTTTTTTTTTTTTTTTTTATGTGCTTCTCTTACTGCTTACAGAAAAATTGGCCATTACTGTACAGCATGCAATGATAGAACACTGGTGGAACATATCAGTGTTGGTATGGCAGCCACTAATTTCAGATGGTATAAAATTTGTCAATATTTTTCCATTTAATTTTCCATAAAATATTTCGTCACTTACATTTTGCACTAAATTGAAGGAAAAGGCCTACAGAAGCTGTGTAAAAGTGACTGTTTCAATAAAGTTGTTGTAAGTAGTTTTGACGATTTTGTAAAGATTGGGGTCTGACAGACCCCACATTACCTACGTAAGGATAAAATTATAGGTTTACCTGAGAAGGGTTAAGCTGGTAGTTATTTCACTCTGTTGCACTTCAACTGCTGCTTGAACTCCATCACACCGCTGTTCCATCACTAACACACCTGATAGTGACAGAGTTCAAAGGCTGTCTTGAAACAAACAAATGACTGTAAGCCTGCAAGCTGGCGATCGTATAAAGTGAAAATAGTGATCGTACGTCATCCACTGAGGCTTCATTTGGGAAAGTGAACCTGCTATTGCATATCAAAAATATAAAAATAGGGCCCCAACTTTTTAGTCATAGTATAAATGATTCACTGCATACCAGCTGATCATAAAATCAGGGTCTACTGTATCATGTTGTATATTAGTTATGACAATCTCAAATCTACATCACATGCATATTGCATTATAAAGATAATTTATTATGTTTAAAAAAACATTTAAACTGATTTGCCTAAAGCCTGATATTTTGTCTGCCTGGTTATCAAAGACATTTTGTGACCTGAAGCTGGCTTTGGCTTTATACATTTCTGTGTGGCTTTGACTCTACTATCAGCTTGATGACAATTTGCCTGGCTTCAGGTTTGGCTTCGGCTTCATGAAATTCTAGAGCTTCAGCTTTTGCTTCTAAACCAAAGTGCAGGCTTTAGCCCCATGTTTGATGATGATGATAATAATAATAATAATAATAGTAGTAATAATAGGTAACAATAATAATAACAACAGCTAACAATAATAATAATAATAATAATACTGTAATAATATTCAGAATGATATTATTCATCACAATAAAACCTTAGAGTGAACAGTTAACTTATGGTCACCTACTGTTCACTGAAAATATCCCCATTTTTATTTAAATTATCATCCACTCACTTGATATAGTGCTGTCTCAGGTGACTTGGTGACAAGCCAAATGGTCTTAGGAAAGCCTGGAAACCAGTTGCTATGCTGGGTGGTAACCATTCAACCAAATGATGCCCGGTGGTCTAATGGGCTGAAACGCTCCAACCACATACGACCCACTAAAGATTTACATCTCGAGGGTGGATGGCGTTTATTGCTCACAGTGTCACTCAGCCGAGTAAGGCTGGCCACTCTTATCTAAAATGTCAGGACCAAGCAGGTTAGCCCAGGCCCCTTATGTTCCTGATGGGGCAGTAAAGGATTGCAAATGTATGGATGGACTAAAAGCATTCTTGAAATTCTCTGAAAATGCTCATTGCTTTCTTTAGTAGTGAAATTTGGTGGTGATGATAGTTCTGCATATTTTTAAGCCATTTTTCTTCCCTTTCTTCATTCTCATTCTTATAAATTGTTAACAAGTCAAGTACTTCCCTCTTCCCAGGCTCTACTGTATAATTTTCATTCACTTTGTCAAAATGTTCTGCTCCTGCTACAGCCTGTTTTTCTTCAAACACAGCCACCTCTTCCTTTGGTATCATGAAGGATGGATTACTGCTCTGCATTTCAGCAGGAGACCGTGACAATTTTTTATCTCTATCAGTAGCCATGATATCTGGATACACCATGATTGCAGGTATATTCATGTGTTTCATGCCAGATGGGAGTGGATGATCTGAAGGATAGTGAAGTCTAATAGTTCTTTCTGGTATAACTCCCTTGACCGTCCTGCATTCTACAACTTTTGAGTTCTCAGCTTCAGCAATGCTCAGTATTTCCACTTGAATTCTATCATTCTGCTTACCACCAGAATCACTAAGAGATCTGCTCTCACTAATGGCTTTTGAATATACTTCGGGTAATTCTTGCTCACCATCTAAACATTCTTGCCTTGTATTTTCTGTATATTTTGAAGGCTCGTCAGCTGTGATGGATGAAGTCATATCTTCAGGCTCTTTCTTGATACTGAGCATGGCTTCATGTACTTTCTCACCTTTGATGCTTTCTGGTTCATCTGTTGCAACTTGAACGTGACGTTGGTCTGGTTTTGTTATCCAGGGTACATTTATCTGAACATAGGAAATGACATCACCAGGTGCACTGTTCTTTAGTTTTCTTCTTTCCCAGTTTTCTTCTGAAACAGTCAGCACTGCTGTGTCCTTCATATCCATTTTTAACTTTTTTACTGCATGCTTTCCAGTTTTCTGTTCTTTGTCTTCTACCTTCAGTGTTTCTGTTTTCTGATGTGAATGTTTATCACACTGGAAGGAATTGGAGGAGTTATGAGAGTGATGTGACTGAACCAGTGATGGAGATAAAACTGAAATTAATCTTAACTGATTTATAAACTGTCTGTAACCACCTAGTCTGAATGTGGCAACCATATACAACCACTGATCTTGACACTGCATGGGGGTTTTGTTGAAGCCATGGGCCTTCAAAGAATTGCTTGCACTTGTAGCAGTATTCACTGTGGCTGTGTCAGTGCTGCGAGGTTGCAGTTCTCTGCTGCTGATGCCTTCAAGCAGGTAGAAAACTTCCTCTGCACACCATTCATTCACCTGTATTACAAATATGTTAATCCATGTAATATGATATTCATCATTATCATCATCATCCTAACCAGAAATGGGAAACAGAGAAAGTGATTTAAATGCAGCAATATACAGTAAGTCCTCTCTACCACTACACTTTCCAACACAAATCTAAACACAGCAATCTATGTTCATTCTACTTTCTGTGAACAAATACTGCAGTTACCTATCTATCTACACTGCACACCAAAATTAACTGTCATATTTTTTTAACCTTCAAATACCATTGCCTAGTATGAAAATATCATAGAAGGCTAAGTGAAATATTTTGGCATGTTTTTACAGACTATCTATACCCAGAAAAAGAAAATACTGGGATTTACTCTTCTTTACTGCATATGAATAATGTTTATAGGTTATTACTTGCTGCCACCCTGAATGAGGCTGTGCATGAAGGCCATATGCAACCACTGGGTTAGGATGCTTCTCCCACAGGTCCTCAAGGTCTATATCTTCAGGACCTTCACCAGCTTCTTCACAGGCTGCCAAATGTGACCGATGCAGGTCAACCATAAGCTGCCAAACTCTGAAAAAGTAATGAGATAAGTTACAGTTAATTCCACAATGAACACTGTGTAACATCATCATCATCATCACCTTCAATGCCTTGCTCCCTCCTTAGAACCCCTGAAAACGGGATGGCCATGACAGCCTGGCTGCTTTATCCCCACATACCTTTCTCACTCTCTCAAACACTCCTCTTCCTCTTCTTTCTCTCTCACCAATATACTGCTCCTCTCGCTTTGTCCATACCCTACAATTATATACCATATACGTGTATATTTGTAATGAAAAAATGGTGCTTTAAGCAATATTTTTTTCAAGTTATGGGTATGTTCCAGCATAAGTGTCTTCAATTTTAGCTAATAATAACAATAATAATTCAATCAGAATAATGACAGTAAAAGTAATCATCATCATCATCATCATCATCCGGACCTTCTTTCCCACCATAAGGAAAATTTCCCCACTCTGATGGGCCACGTTTCCATTCAGTCATCATTCAAGCCCCCGGAATCCTGGCTCTATCTGATATGCCAAAAACTTTCACTGCGTTCAGTAGCTTCACATAAACGTATCTGATAGAGTCAATCCGGACGCTGTCATGTTAAATAGGGGTGCAAATCCCTGATCATGCACTTCTCAAAATATTCTTCCAGCCAGCTCGATCTCTTGTCAGTTCCCTAGCCTCACTGACTTCCAAACCTCTCTTCTTCACACACTCATCCACCATATCCCTCCACCTTCTCTTTGGCCAACCTCACCTCCTCTCTCCTTCAAATTCGTTCAGATATACCTTTTTCACCACTCTATTGTTATCCATTCTCTCCACATGACCATACCACCTCAGTACACTCTCTTCAGTTCTAATGTCCACACACTTCCTTACTCCACATCTTTCACGAATCACATTATTTCATATCCTGTCCACTCTCTGTACTCCACATACATTCCTCAGCAGTCCCGCTCTCACTCTTGACTTTTCATTTCATTTCCATGCCACGCCGATAGAGCCAGGATTCCGAAGGCTTGAATGATGAGTGTATGGAAGCATGGCCCATTGGATTAGGCAAATTTGGGCTGTCTGGACATTGCTACTCCTCACCCTGCCCTTGGGTGGGAAAGGAGGTCCGGATGATGATGATGATGATGACCATAGTCTCACATACTGTACATACGTTAAAGTTGGCACTAACACTCCTTCATGTAAGACTCGTGCAGCTGCAACACTCAAGCCTTTGTTCTTATCAAGGCCTTCATTGCACCAGTTACTTTTTTTCCTTTTGTCACTCTACTTTGCACTTCTATTGCACATTTTCCTCTCTTCTTCTATCACTGGACCCAGGTATCTGAACTCTCTCATCATTTCCAGTCTCTCTCCAATCACTGTAGCATTGCACTGGGAGTCACTTTCTCTCTCAGTAACCATCATTTTACTCTTTTCTACATTTACTCTCAAGGCACGACACTCACAGACATCAGCAAAACTTTGCAATAGTCTACCAAGTTCTTGTCTGGTATGTGCTAGTACTGCATCATCAGCATACAACAAAATTGAGATATTCCATCCACCACCATTTATTACCAACACCATCCCCCTGTCCATTACTCGTGGCTGTTCAATACATAGTCAAGTCGCCTAAAGCGCGGTTAATTGGTTTTGGACTGCGCCCGCGCCACAGAAAACCGTACCATACAAATAACTAAACCTATGGGAAAAATGGAATTTGGTTCTGGATATTCGCCAAAAGTCCCCCATTTTCACCCCACTTTTCCCCATTTTTCCCTAGTTTACTCATGCACACAATCAAGCAATCAGTCAATGCATGTATTACACATAAAAATAGGCACAAAAAATGGGAGGGTGATCAGCCTTGTGTCTACTTGGGCAATACCATGCACTGCAGATCGAGAGAAAAAAAAAAGCTTGGCCAAGTAGACACAGAGCTGATCGACCAAAACATTAAAGATGGCGGAGGCTGCCTGGTCAAGCACTGATTGAAGAAGTTTATTTGATAAAGTCTGTATGCTCAAGTGTCAACAAAACTCAAATTTAACACATTAAAAATCATTCTTATATACGTGATGATGATGATGGGAGGCACTATACTTCGTCTTAGCTCAGAGATGGGTGCTTCGTCACTAACCCGTTCATGGTGGTTTTACGAACAAACCTATAAACTAGTCACAATACTCAAAAAATATTTAATGTTTCATTATTTAACACAATGAATTTGGAGAAGTTTAACCTCCTCATAAGAGAGAAAAAAGTCCACAGTTTCAGCACTTGTAGTATGGAGCTGAAGTGGTGGCCATATTCTTTGTTTACAAACAGGGAAGCGCGCTGCCAGGGGAATTTGCCTGCGCATTTCAAACCCTGCTGTGCCCACGCCATAGGTAGTTAATGTGCGTGGTTCATTTTTTGGGGGGGTCTGGCACCATGCCGTGTCATAGAAAACCGTGGCATAGAACTCCGCGCCATAGGCGACAACTGTATATACTGTATGGATGGGATGATGAGGGGAGAGGGGGAAAGCAGGCTTAGCTAGAGCTGTGGGTATTATACTGTAAGGATGGAAAAGCAATTACTATTTGATAAGAACTAATTCACTGAAATACCTGTAAATATCAGTGTGATCTCACATTCTGATAACTCGGTAATGAAAAATGGTATACTCCAATAAAATATGTTCTTAAATTACAAGGCTGTACATTTAAATGCTTGTCCAGTAGAGTATTTATATTGGTAAACTGAACCAAAAAATGAACTCTACGCTCCAGGTCTGTGATAAAGAGCATTTCCTCCCATCCAAGCATCTTTACAAAACAAAATCTGTTCATGGGGAAAGGGTTATTAAGGAAATTTAGATGTCCATGATGAAGTTCTTATCTTTCCTCTGCATGTAACAAGAAACTGCTGCAAGTCTGCTTGATGTTGCTGACAGGAAGAGAAAGAGGGTAATAAAAAAAAAAGTAAATACAAACGGTTTCGGAAAGCCTCGGAGGACTCAATACCTGCCCAGGGCCCCAACCAAATGGGCAAATTGGAATGTGAGAGGTGTGAATGTGGAAAGCAAGAGGGTGGAAGTGATTAATGTGTTCAAGAGTGCGAGGTATGCTGTGATGGCATTGTGTGAAACAAAGATGAAAGCGTGTGAAGTGGAGGAGCAGGAGGGTGTGAAATGTGTAAGATCGGGCATGAATGGGCGAAGATGATGCAAGGAAAGAGTTGAACTGATGATGAATGACGTGTAGCAGGTGGAATGAGAGATTACGAATGTGTCAGCTCGAGACATTTGTATGTCAAGTTCATGTTTGAGAAGGTAAATGTGGCTGTCATTGTAGCATATGCACTGTGTGATGACAGAAGTGAGAGAAAGAAAGAAAGATTTGCGGATGAGCTGGATGGAGCAGTGGGAGCAATGCCCAGGAGCTATAAAGTGATTGTAATAGGCGATATGAATGGAAGAGTAGGCACTGGTCCTGAGGATGACATACTGTGTTGTAATGGAGAAACAGGAAAAAATGATAATGGGAAGCGACTGATGGGTTTGTGTCAGGAAAGGAGGTTGTGCATTTGTAACTTGTATTTCAAATACAAAGATGCACATAAATATTCATGGTATAGAGGGAACTGGGATCGTGCTGAAAGGACCAAAGTAGGGGAGGCGTTAGAATCAATGAACTGGAATGAAATGGATCTGGGCAGCCTGTGGAATGCATGTAGGGATTGCTTAGTTAGGAATGTTGAAGCAGTGTATGGTGTGGCAAAAGCAACAACAAAGAAGAAAGGTACAGCATGGTGGGATGAAGAGGTTAGGAGTGCAGTGGAGGAAAAGAAGAAGTGGCTAGAGTCGTTACAAGACAGGGGTTCAACTGAAGAACTTAATATATTGAGAGCAAGAAGAATGAAAAGAGATTAGTGATGAGAAAAAAGGAGGAGGTAAATGATGATCAGGGAAGAAAAATGAATGCAAATTATTCTCAAAATAGGAAGTTACTTGGGAAAGAGGTACGGAAACGTAGAAGCGACAGCGGAAAGAAATGTGAAAGTGTGAAGGATGTAAGCGGTAGATTATTAACCCAGGGGGATGAAGTAAGGACCAGATGGAATGAATATTTTGATAGCTTGATGAATGGGAATAGAGACAGCAAAGCCACTGTAAACATGATTGTTTTTGGAGATGTGCAGAGAAGGAATGCAGTGCCTGAAAAAGTGACACTCATACAGGTGAAGAATGCTGTATGCGGCTGAAAAATGGGAAAGCAGCTGGGGTTGATGAGGTGTATACAGAGATGATTAAGTGTAGTGCAGAATGCAGAATGAAGTGCTTATTGGAGAAATGTAAGAAGGCACTGATGAGTGAAACTGTGCCTGCAGAGTGGAAAAAGGCTGACTGTACTCCAGTACAAAAATAAAGGTGAGCGAAGAGAGAGCAAGGATTATTATGGAATAAGTTCATCAAGTGTGGTAGGGAAGGCACATGGAAGAATTACTGTAGAGGAAGTAAGACAGACATCAGAAGCCCTAGTGAATGATGAACAGGTTGGCTTTAGGAGTGGCAGAGAATGTGTGGATCAAATACTTGCATTGAGACAGGCTTGTGAGAAGGACTATAAGGTGTTTATGGCATTCACAGACCTGGAAAAAGCATACAACAACGCAGACTGAGAAGAATTGTGGAAGGTTCTGTGCATGTACGATATAGATGGTAAGCTGCTAGGTGCTGTTAAGTTTTTATGATGGTAGTGAAGCATATTTTAAGGGTAAACAGGCATCCAAGTGAATAGTTTACAATAAAGTTGTGTGATGTCCCCATGGCTGTTCAACAGATCTTTTCCATGTGACGTCACGAGTTATGCGACTTTTGTTTACGGCGCCACATTGGACGGCAAATTGTCGGATGTCTTAAGAGAGAGAATTGCAGCTTCCACAATGGTATTCCACTGTTGTGCCTTTGGCTGTAAGACAAGGCAGAAAACTGGAAGTGGGGTACACTTCTACCATTTTCCAGCCAATGAGGAGAGGTGACAGAAGTGGATAGCTGCTGTGAAGAGGAAGAATTGGCAGCCGACGGCCTACTCCCGCCTCTGTAACAAGCATTTCATATCAGGTGAGCCGATGATTTGTGAGTAGATAAGGGCATATTTACTATTCTTAGCAGCTGTAGGTGTCATGGGATATCCTAATTATGTTAATGTCACCGAGCACAAGACCCACACGGCCATGCGTATGTGTGGGAAAAGAGGGGGAGGGTCCACATCAAAGGCCTTGTTTTGTTATTACACCAGAGTTTCACCCTAACCAAACTGGACATAGCAGTGATGATCAAGAATGTTAGATGTGTACATAAAACTGCTTAAATTACAGGTTAGGTCATACTTAAAGTTAGGCTAGGTACGGTCGTTAGGTTAAAGCTTATATTTTTATTTTTTCAATGTTTTTCACTGATAATTCATTTAAAACTGATATTTGTCATGGTGGATGATTTAATAATAAGGCAGTAAGTAAAACCAATTAAATTACAGGTCAGGTCATACTTAAAGTTAGATTAGGTTGGGTAAGGTGGTTAGGTTGGTTAGGTTAAACCTTATATTTTTATTTTTTCAATGTTTTTCAGTGTGACTCATTTGAAACTGATATTTGTCATAGTGGATGATTTTAATAACAGTGCAGTACAGAATATTGTTCAACACTTCAGTATAAAACTGTTATATAACACTGTGAGCCTGTGTGCTAAACAATGTTTCAATTACAACTGAAGCATAATTACAAGCACTACTATTTATAATTTTCTATTTTATTTAGAACGGAATGTTGCTCCAC
This sequence comes from Coenobita brevimanus, assembly GCF_032717465.1. Lineage (NCBI taxonomy): Eukaryota > Metazoa > Arthropoda > Malacostraca > Decapoda > Coenobitidae > Coenobita > Coenobita brevimanus. Next base: position 11,256,684 of record NC_136977.1, on the reverse strand, counting down.
AGAAAGCAAAACTGTCAATACATGCTCCAATTAAATATACATTTCTCACTTAATACAAAAATACTTTAATTACAAATAAGAGGATAAATAATGTACTTACATCAACAGCCCCCTATAATTATCTTTTACCAGGTATGTAGCTACTAAGATTTTTCTGTTAATATAAAGTGTAAAATCATCAAAACTATATTGCTGAAGTCTTTTAGTTTTATGTTGTGGTACTCACAAGCATGAAATAAATGACCTTAATTTAAATTTGTGCCAATGTTATGTTTCAGTTGTAATGTAAAAGTTAACTTCATGAGTAATTTTGACAGTTTTGGCATATACTATCAATTATGCATTTTATGTAAAACTAAACATACAGTATATAGGCTGTGTGTATGTATCTAGGCCTATAATTGCTGAAATTTCCAATATAAGTACATTTTTTGGTAAATTTCCAGAATTACACCCAACTCACCTTTAAACTTAAATTTTTCATTTTTTAATGTTTTATAGTGTGATTAAATTGAATCTGATATTCATTTCTGTTGGAAATTACTTTTTTTTTTTTTTTTTTTTTAATTCCAAACCAAGCTAACCCAACCAACCTAACCTAACTTAGGACCTTACTTGAAGATTAAGAAGAGAGGATAACTGCAGCAGGCCCACAAGCTCATGCTAGACAGTTCCCACAACAGTGTGACTAATTTACCCTGCCTACAATAACCCATGCAGGCCCATGCTTGGCAGCTCTCACAGGAATGAGATTACAAGAACGACAAAGTTTCTATAGAACCCATACCTGTCATACCCATATCTAAGCCTATGCTTGAAACTTTCTAAATAGGGGGCAGCAACTAGGGTACGTACATCACTAGGAAACTTATTCCATTCATCAACTACTCGATTCCCAGCCAATGTATACAATCCCTTCCCCCTTGGCCCCATGTCAATAATTTACTGATTACCAAGATGATAAACAAGTACCATATGTCAACTCCAGCCATCTACACTGCACTTATGAGTAGCGCTGCGGGAGAAGAATCCAAGCGCCCTTTTCAAAAAAATGGCAGACATCACTCCTAAAGTTTGCCTTTAAGAAATGTAAAAAATCTCAATAACCAACCCTACGATTTTTATGATTCACATATCAAAATAAACCTTAAAGCATCAGCTTCATAATGGTATGAAAAAAAACTTATGACAATACTTATTTAGTAATTATTATTAATTAATAATACCAATCATGTGCATGAAGAGTTCAGCTAAATGTTATCTTTTCCTGCAAAGAATGATTAGAGACATGATTATAACACTAATATTAGGGGTACTTAGCACACTGGAGTGACTTGACTGTTGAATGTTAATTCATCCCCCCTCCCCCCAGGATTAGTTGCAACAATCAAGCAAGTCATCATCCTCATCAGGGAGGGCGACGTTGTGCTCGACTCTGCCAGCTTCGTAACCTTCCCAAAGCACCCATCACGGCAAGGATTACCAATTGCACGTGCAGAAACCCCTTTCTTGGTTTTATAACTCGTGTAGGCTTGGCCTAGATTATGCTTCACCTTGGCCACAACACTGCCCCACTCCTCCACATTTCGAGGCCTTTTTCTCCCTCTTCCTTGCTCCACTTCACTCTCACTATCACTCGTGTCACGAAGAACAGCAATAGCTTGCGGGGTATCAACATCACTGCTAGAATCATGAGCAGCCATGGCTATAAAATCCAAAAAAGCACAGATAATCCAAGAGTCAATGTTAATGGCGGCTGAGGAAGAGTGAGACTGAGGCTGTCCTTGCTTCCTCAAGACAGCTGCAGCAAGCTGATTGGCCACATGCGGCCTATGTCACGGCATCAGGCTCCGCGCCATTGGCCGGCTGGCTGTGACGGCACAGCACGTCATTCCTTTTGATGCTTTGATTGGCTGGCGGCCACCACGCCACCCCATTTGGTGCTTGGATTCTTCTCCCTTGGCGGTGTTGTACATCCTGTGACAATCTGTCATACGGGCTGGCACATGTTGTTATTCTATAGCATTTTCGGCCCTATCAGCACAGAGAGAGAAGCATCCATCTCCCACCACATGGTAAAGGATGCATCTGGCTGCTGTTTGAGCAGGAAATCGAGGTTTGGCGGGTGGTGGCGCTCGGATTCTTCTCCCGCGGCGCTACTCTTATACAATATGACATGTCTGTTTACCTAGAAAGATGACCCGGCGAACTTTGATGGAGTGTTTACCAAACAGAGATACAAATTGCCATATCTGAGATCTGGTTTCGGTCCCCAATCCTTGAAACTGGTGAATTTCTCCCTAGATATGGTATATGGAACTAGCCCCAAACAATTATCTTGTTCCTGTACAGATCTTGGTGGTGTTGATTCAGATTTCTGCATATATCTGACAGTTTCATCCCTGACAGCCCTGTCTGGACAGCCATTACTGTGAGGAGTTTGCCGTCCAATATGGAGTCGTAAACAAAACCACATGATTTCTGTGACATCACCGGAGAATATATATATACATGGATGGGGTGATAAAGGAAGTAAAAACATGAGTAATGGAGAGAGAAATGGCGTTGGAAATGAATGGTGATGGATGGAATACCTCAAATTTGTTGTATGCTGATGATGCAGTACTACTTGCAAATACTGGACAAGAACTTGGTAGACTACTGCAGAGTTCTGCTGATGTCTGTGAGCATCGTGTTTTGAGTGTAAATGTAGAAAAGAGTAAAGTGCTGGTTACTGAGAGAGAGACAGTGACTCCCACTGTGATGTTACAGTGAATGAAGAGAGACTGGAATTGGTGAGAGAGTTCAAATACCTGGGTAATGTGACAGAAAAGAGGAAAATATGCAAAGGAAGTGGAATGTAGAGTGACACAAGAAGGGAAAGTAGCTGGTGCTATGAAGGCCTTGCTAAGAAACAGAGGCTTGAGTGTTGCAGCTGCATGAGGCTTACATGAAGGAGTGTTAGTGCCAACTTTAACATGTGGATCTGAGACTATGGTGTGGCATGAAAATGAAAAGAGTGACAGCAGTAGAGATGAGACTGCTGAGGAATGTATATGGAGTACAGAGAGTGGATAGGATACGAAATAATGTGATTCGTGAAAGATGTGGAGTGAGGAAGTCTGTGGACACCAGAATTGAAGAAAGTGTACTGAGATGGTATGGTCATGTGGAGAGGGTGGATAACAATAGAGTGGTCAAAATGGTACATCTGAGCAAATCTGAAGGAGGGAGGAGGTAAAACAGGCCAAGGAGAAGGTGGAGGGATACGACAGATGAGTGTGTACGGAAGACAGGTATGGAAGTCGGTTAGGCTTAGGCTAGGGAATTGACAAGAGATCGAGCTGACTGGATGAATATTGTGAGAAGGAGTGCATGATCAGGGATTTGGCACACCTTTTTAACCCCTTAACCGCGGGGCGTCACTTTCGTGACACTTGGGAGCAAGGGATCATACCGCGGGGCGTCGCTTTTGTGATTCTGTGTTATTTTGAATTCACCCGGGCTTCCAAGTGGGGGCTTGTATCATCTATCAGTACTACCAATGTCCAACACTAGTCAGCACTCCTAATCTCATCTGTACTCCCATCCATTGTTGACAATTTAGCCATTTCTCCCCGTTCCTGACTCCCCTCCCTACCCCCCCCTCCATTACCCTATCCTCTCGCCTGCCCGGCCGTGCTACGCTAAGTAAATCTTCCCTGGAATTTTTCACTGATTTCATCCATTGAAATAAGCCCTATGCCCTATTCTTATACCAAATAATATATACAAGAAAGAAATAAGGTAAGTGAGAGTGCCATACACCTGGAATTGGCTAATTATCACCTGACAACACCTCACGTGCACTCATTCGCTAATTTTCGCTATTTTTTTCCCCTTGAAATATGCCGTATAATCTATTTTCATAATAAATATACATATAAGGAGGGAAGGGAGAAGCCTAAGTGATATTTACATTCACCTGGAACTACCTAATTTATAATGTATTGTCTAGATTTCCTGCCAATCATTTCAGTGAAATACAAAGCTGTTTCAAGAGCCACGTTGGTAGTACTGAATATCCCCTAAGTAGGCCTCTACTCTGGCCCTCCCTTATCAGTTCTCTCTCATCTTCCGAAGAGGAGGTACATCTGTTCCTCTTGCTGACTTCAGGGCCTTTTTCACCCCCATGCAAAGGGCCCTGTGACCTTTACCCCCTACTAAACCTCGTGTGGAAAGAGGTAAAGGGCTGACAATTGATAAAAGAGTGACTACGATCTTTCTATTGAGTAAAACAGTGCAAGTGGAATTGTAAATAATGTGTAAATAATGTGTAAACAGCAAGTGAAAGTAATGAATGTAAATATACGTGAACAATGGAAAATAGTTTTATAAGTTACTTCGAAGTGACAGTGCATAACACAGTGTAAATAAAATAGAAATGTAAATAACGTAAATAAAATAGAGAACGTAAATAGAAATGTAAATGAGTAGTATTATAAGAATACGAGTATATACCCTAGGAGTAATGAAAGTGTAAGTTTCACTCTAGCATGTCTGAATACTATGAGTTATGAGAGTGAAGATGAAAGTGACATTCACTCTCAATGCTAGTATACAGGACGAGAAAGTGAATGCTACGTATTTTACTGAAAGAAATTGAATCCCTACAGTGACAATAAACTAATACTACTGAAGGAAACTTATGGATAAAGACTGTAGATATATATAAGTGTTATATAGTAATAGAAATATAAAGTGTGAGGGGTTTTATGAATAATAAATGACAGAGTACCAAGAGCGAACTAGCGCAAGTGCGGCGGTCAGACACGCTCATAATTTTCGTTGCTTTCACAGTGTTTTTTTTTTTTGGAGTATGGATCCCAAACTACTTGAAAATCATAGAGTAGTGTTTATAGTGTTAATATCTGGCTGTGGTAATCATATTACGGGTTGTCGGGAAGTGTAAAGGGGAGACTTCGTTACCCAACTTCAGAGGTCTCCACAAGTCCTACGGTAACTGACGAAGGCTCAACAAACATTCCAGGAGAAAGCTGAAGGTATGTGCCATAAGCATATATAATTTTAATATTCTAGGACTAATAACTGATTTTTGGCAAATATTTTTTGAGAGTCTGTCGGAGCCCGAATAACCCCGGGCACACACAAAACATCGGTAAACATGCCCGCGGTGTAGGGGTTAACATGACAGTGTCCGGACTGACTCTATCAGATATCTTAATGTGATGCAACAGAATGGGATGAATGTTTCTGGCATATCACATTAAACTACGATTCTGGGGGCTTGAATGATGAGTGAATGGATGTGTGGCCCATTGGATTGGGCAAACTTGGGCTGTCTGGATGTTGCTACTCCTCACCCTGCCCTAGGGTGGGAAAGGAGGTCCGGATGATGATGATGATGATGATATACACAAAAAATAAAACGTGAGAGAGGGAATGAGAGCTTGCACCCACCTGCTAAAGAAATGCTCAAAACACAACAAACTCTCATGCTCTATGGCCCAAATGGCATCCAAAAGGACAATGGGTCAAAAACCAAATACAGGTAGGGTCCTGGGCAGCAACTGAAACAAAAGCTGAAGAATGATAACACAAGAGCAAAGCAGGTACAAGGGAAGTGATTTGGGTGAGCACTTGACAAAGAATAACAACAAAATGCTGGTACAGTAAAAGTCCTTTCATTCGGCATCTTCGGGACCAAGCTGGTGCCAAAAGAGCAGAAATTTCCGAATGACTAGGAAAACCTGCCAAAAAGTGTCTGGCAATCATGGTCGGTCACCCCAATGCAATCACAGTGTCTAGAAAGTATTATTGGTCAATGCTACGCACTATATATTTAATAAACAACTTATATTTAACGTATTTAATGATACAATACACATAAACTTACCTTTACCTTGGTGTATTTACATATGTACACCCGAAAGCACTAGTTATTCCCTCCCTAATAGCCGAAGTTGTGGCCAGTGAGCGACCGGGCAATCGTACACCCCACACCCACCGCCCCTACCACAACCCCAGTGTAAGCGTTGTTGGACAGATGTGGAACAGCCAAAGCTGGTGATGTTGTAGTGTAAGATTGTTTTTACGGACAATCAGAACCATAAGGGTAAGTATATAAAGGTATTTAATGTGTAATATTATGGTGTTCACCACAACATATGGGAAAGGCATGAAAATGAAAGAAGACCTACAATGTATTATGTGGTATTGTCTATATTCTTATGTCCTATATTATAATGTTACAAATAAGTATAGTATAGCGAACAACATCTGTTGAAAGACATGATATCTTTTATCGTCCATTCTCGCTCCCACCTTCACCACCCTATTCTCTGGGTTCCTGTCTCCACAAAATGTCTCCTTTACCCTCTCATCCCCCACTCCTGCCCTTTGTTAAACAATGTAACTAAGATAATGATGAAATGATACGTCAGGTACTGATCATGTTAACATTATCATACACCTCTGTTTTAAGCACCAACAAATCTATAACATACAATACTTCGGTATACCTGTCAACCATTTCATCCTGTTGTAAGGTGTTATGTGACATTCACACTGCAAGTTGGACCTTGTGTTAGCTACAAGGACATAATGTTGTTTAATACCCAATAATACATAATACATTGTAGGTATTCTTTCATTTTTTGTGCCTTTCTCATATGTTGTGGATAACAGCACAGTATTACACATTAAATACCCTTACATACTTACCCCTACTGGTTCTGATTGTCTATAAAAACAATCATGATACACTGTAACATCATCAGCTTTGGCAGTTCCACATCTATCCAACAACGCTTACACTGGTGTTTGGGTAGGGGAGGTGGGTGTAGGCTGTTTGATCGCCAGGTCGCTCACTGGCCATGACTCTGGCTACCAGGGGGGAGAAATTAATGCTTTCAGGTGTGCACCGCAAAACAGCACAACAAAGTTTCCAAACTTCTGCAAGGTCCCGCTCACAGAGCCAGGCACTCACAAGTCAGATGGCTGATGGTGCATGCAGTGTTGGCAAGCAGAAATCTTTAAATGCACTAAGCTCAACTTTAAAATGCGGCAAGCTACAGATGAACTGTTCAAATTTTTGCAGTAAATTGGACTTCAAAACATGCTAGAATAGAAGAAAATCTAAAATTTATTGACACTAAATTATTATGAAAAGTGCTAGATCTGGCGCCAACAGCGCCAAATTGGCAACTATAGGCGTATGGTACCAGCAACGAGCTGGCAACCCCATCACGGGTGCTGGTCAGCTCAGTGTATGTGCTGGAGGAGCAGATAGCTTTCATAATGGGACTATTTATAAAAAATGCCAAAAGATTGGATATACCATCAGATCAGATGCTGAATGAGAGGACATTTACTGTACTTTGCATGCCGACAAATCATACAGTCAGTGAAAAAAGTTAATGGAGGAAGAGGAAGTTAAATTTACATGGGTGCCTAGCTGAACTTTTATATCAATGTGACTTTCTTTTCTGCTGGAGTGATAGGTAAAAAAGGAAACCTAATATAGGCCCAGTCTGAAACACTGTGGTACCCACGCACTAAAGAATTTAGGACATACCTGAAAGATGTGAAGATTGGAGGTGAGCACTGGAAGCTGCTGTTGAGATGCTGAGCCAATGCGAGGAGGAGGGGGATGCGAGGAACAGAGTGACACTGGTGGCGTTTCAGCTGCCTCAATCCTCCCACTAGGGTGTGAATTAAAATTTTCTCCTCCACTTCAATATCATAACATCCACTCATCTCTGATGAGGAATACCATGTAAGTTAGATTGCAAATTACCAAAGCCTGGCTAAAACATTATGGTATTGAACTGTACGATGAAGGGCACACAGTAACTTCAACATCATCGTCAACAGCATCATCATCATCACCATTATCATTCCAAACTAACTTCCCGTCTAAGAGATGGGTTGAACTAGGATCCAGAAATAGAGAAAGCAAAGAGCAGAACATCAAATAGCATGCCCAGTGAAATGGGTCCCACAATCATTCAGACATAATTTAGAAATTACAAAAGTAGGAAAACTACCAAGCAGCAAGCTTAGCAAATTGGATCAATCAGTCACTCATTATCTTCCATGCTGCACTACATCATTAACCCAAAGAGTGCAAGCCACAGCTCAGGTTGTGTCAAACATACCTGCCTAGATAGGTAATGTGGGGTCTCAGAGACCCCAGTCCCCGAAATTTAATTTTAAAAAATATGAGCATAAGGTCTACAGATCTGTCCGTCTCATTACCTTCCTGCCTAGTGATACTCTTCATGGGGATGATGGGGTCATAGCTGTACCTGGTTCTGATTTTGCTCTATAGAGCCATTGGGGTATGTTAGACCCCAGATTACCTATAATGTAACCTCAGTTGAGCCCTCTTGTGATTTTTTTATTTCAATTTGCTGTCCTTCTCCTTTTGTATACAGAAGGTCCCAACATCAGTCTACTGCAGACCACCCAAGGAATCATGATATTACTTTTCAATTTTGCAAGATTTAATTTTAAAATTTTTATACCTAAAATTTAACAATTTTTGTATAAACTTTAAAAAAATATATATTTTTTTGATTAAATTTTATTTTTTCTGGCCCTATTTACAGATAAGGGGTTGAATTATTTGTATATTGAAGCATTTTGAAATATCTCAAACGGAAGTTTTTTTTTTTTTTTTTTTTTTTTCCCCGTGGGGTCTGTCAGACCCCACGTTACGTATTATTGTAACAAAATCAAGATTACCTTACAATCTGTATGTTAGGAAGACTCCTTGGGAAGGTAACTATGCACTCAATGGACTGAAATTCTTTGCAGCTAGTTTCCTTCTAAACCTTTCTAAGGTAACAATTTCCACAATCCCTACCTTCTCGCTTTCGTTCTCTCTTTTTTTTTTTTTTTTTTTTTATATAACAGAACGGACGAAGGAAAAACAAATGAGTAAAAAAAAAAAATAATCCATGCACCAGATTACTGGTGTCCTCTGTTCATAAAATATCTGTAACAATTAGACTTGAACAGTTGTGGGTTGAAATTTGGAGGGAAACAACCCTGGGCAAGCGAGTTCCAGAGAGATGCAGTTCGGGGAATGAAAGACTTCTGATAGGAAGAAGTTCTGCAATATGGCTGAGTGACATTCCAGTCATGAGCGCTACCAGATGCCCGTGTAGCACGAGGGAAGTCATGGAGAGGTGGCACCATGGATGCAACTTCGTCTGAGCATTTGCCAAAAAAATATCTGTAGAATAATGCAAGGGAGGCAACATTCCTTCTTACTTGCAGGGGAGGTAGTTTATTTGTAATGGCAGAGTTGTTAATGATTCTAACAGCTTTGTTCTGAATTTTGTCTAGTTGTCTTAATGCAACCTCCCCACAACCATTCCACAAGGGTGAGCAATATTCAAGCTGAGAGCGCACATGACTCATAAATTATAGCTAACTGCTCATCAACAAAGAAGTTACGGACTCTGTACAATAATCCAAGTTTCTTTGAGGCGGTTTTAGCAAGTGATCTGACATGAGAGGTCCAGCTGAGGGCACTGTTAAGTGAGACACCAAGAATTTCAATACTGTACTTTTGGAGATGGGAATATTAGAAGCACTGAAGGTAATGTACGAATCTGGTAATATCTGTCTATTAGTAAACTGTATATATTTAATTTTACTAGCATTAAAAGAGACAAGGTTGTTTTGTCCCCATTCACAGATTGTAGATAGATCTTGATTTATGGAGATGGCTGTACTGAGTTGAGAGGTGGAGATATTAGACTTTGTAAATGGATGTCTGAGTGTGAATGAACTATGTAGTGTTGAGTCATCTACATATGAGTGAATGGGATTGTGGGTGACAGATAAGAGATCTTTAATATGAACCAGAAATAGGGTTGGCGCCAGAACTGATCCCTGCAGCACGCCGGCGTTAACTGAGTGGAAATTGGAATATACATCATCTACTTTTACTCTTCTTTTCCTGTCACTAAGATATGAAGAAATCAAAGGAACAAAAGACGTTAGTCCATAGAAAAGGAGTTTGGACAGCAGGGAACGGTGCCATACTCTGTCGAAAGCTTTAGAGATATCAAGAGCTACTGCATGAGTTTCTCCAAAAAGATCAACTGATTGATGGATGGTATGAGTTAAGAGATTGAGTATGTCAATGGTGGATCTTTCGTGGCAAAAACCATATTGTCTATCACTAACTGAGTTGTTGGATTCAAGATGTTTAACAATGTGCTTATTAATTAAAGTTTCAAATAACTTACCAAGAGAAGATGTGGCAGCTATTGGTCTGTAATCAGAGGGGTCAGACGAACTTCCTTTCTTTGGAATTGGGTGGATATTGGCTTCTTTCCATGAATTTGGGAATAAAGAAGTACGTATGCATAGTCTGAATAATTTAGCTAGGACAGAGGCAAGTTCAGGGGAACACTTTTTCAAAACAATTGGTGGAATTCCATCAGGGCCTGGAGCTTTGTTGGTATGTAAATTGTCTAGGATGGATTTTACGTATCTTGTCTGTATTTTAAGTAGGGCAATTTCGGGAGAATCAAGTTCCAGTACTGGGACATTCTGGCTGGTATCATCTATGGTAGAGTTTCTGGCAGAGGTACTGGCAAAGATATCTGCTTTCCCACGTGGGTCATTTGTAATGTTGCCATCTGAAGATTTTAGTGGGGGAATGGAAGATGACTTGATAAAGTTATTATCGAAATAATTAAGAGTTGATCAGAATATTCTATTGTCATTAGGGTTGTTGAGTAGTTTTGATGCTTGCTTTTGAAGAAAGTTTGATTTAGATAGATTTAATACAGCTTTTGCATGATTTCTAGCAATTTTAAATTGGGAGAGTGATTCAGATGTTTTTGATTTTAAGTAAGAGTTATATGCTAGTGACTTCTGGGCTGTTGCTTTGGCACAGTTGCCATCAAACCATTTTGGAGAGTTCGATCTTTTAGTGAACTGTTGACTTGGTATGAATTAATCCATACCAGCTAGTATTAAGTCGCAAATGTGGGACTGGGTAGAATTGGGATCACTAGAGAAGAAAGACTGCCATGGAACATCAGCAAGATAATTTCTAAATCCATCCCAGTCTGCCCTATCAAAGTGCCATCAGGTCACCCTGACAGGTTCAGAACGGGGAGGTGTGGGAGGGTTAACTAATGAGGCTTTGATGAGATTGTGGTCAGAGGATCCAAGTGGTGACAGTACCTCTATCCTGTATTGATCTGGATTATTTGTCAAGAATAAATCCAAGAGATGGGCATTATGGTCAGGATTATCAGGTATTCTGGTTGGTTGCTTTACCAACTGGGTGAGATTAAACGATTCCGCAAACAGCTCACACTCTAGACCAGCATCGTCAGTCCGGGCAGAATGCAATAACCATTCAACATTGTGTATGTTAAAATCACCCAAAATGGTAATTTCGGTGCCAAGGGCAAGGTCAAGGTTACTCAACTGAGTGGATATGGAATCAAATACACTGGGTTCTGAAGAAGCATTGGGTGAACGATAAACTACACAAATATATTTGGTAATGTTTTGACAATTTAATTTATATAGTGAGTAATTAAAACTGGATGAAGTGAAGTTTAAAATAGTGTCAACTGCATATTGGGCTTTGATATAACAACAGGTGCCACCTTTGTTACGGAAGTTTGTAAGGAGATGGTAACCAGGAAAACAAAATGGAGATATATCGGTAGAGGGTGAAATTTGTGGTTCTGAGGGAAAGGGCCAAAGGGGATATGGACTGAAGGAAAAAATGAACTGAGTTTAAATTTGTGGTAAGGCCGCGGATGTTGGTAAAGAATAAGGCCGCACAGTCACTTCTTCGCCGACAAGCATTCCCGGAAATAGCAACAGTCGCTGCCGGCACAGTCACTTGATGGCGACCGGGAGGACCCTATGCCGCCAGCCCTACCTTGCCGGTGGTGGCAATCTGAGGTACCACCTCATTAGATAGTAAGATTGCAGCGGCCATTACTAAAGACGTGAATAGAAGGAGTGATATGTTATGTGCATGTAGTGTGGTGTAGACAGTTGAAGGTAGAGGTATTATGAGAGCATGCTGGCCTACTCTCTCTGTAAATGAATGCACTGAAAATGTTCAGCAAAGGGAGATGGTCAGGATCAAGTCCTGAGGGCTGGTGAAACGGGAGCTCCAGCTCTTCCTATCACCAGCTTGCCAGCAACCTTGGGAGTACTGCCCTGTTCGACTGGTGCTAGTCTACTACAGAAGGCTCCAACATACTTGCATGGGTCAGCCCTGGTCACCTAATGGCGGCTCTCATTGCTGCTCATCTCTGGCAGCTTCCCTATTTATTCTCTTATCCCTGAGGTTACACTCAATGACCTCGTCCCAGGTCTTTTTCGGTCTACTTCTCGCAACCCTACCCCAAACATTAATACTTCTCACTTTGTGCACCCAATTATCATCCCTCATCCTCTCCACATGCCCAAACCATCTCAATCTACCTTTCCTCATCAAAACACCAATACACTCCAGTCCCATCCTACCCCTCAACTCATCCATTGTAAACCTAACCCCCACAGGCCTCACACTCAGGGACGCACTGCACATCCACCTAATTACTGTCATTTCTGTACATCTGAGCCTGCAAATGTCCTCTTCCTTTACTGCCCAGATCTCACTACCATACAGCATTACACTCCTAACACATGCTGCATACAAAGATCCCTTAGCACAGAGAGACAGCCCTCTCAATGTCAGGAGATGCAACAGTTCTCTGAACTTCTTCCAACTGCTCCTCACTTTAGCTACAGACCTAGCTCCAGCCTCACCTCCGGCATTAAACATGTCTTCTAAGGAACAAAACTCTTCCACACACTCAAGAGACTCACCAGCGAGTTCAATCCTCTCGCACCCGACAATCTCCGCCTGCTCTCCCCAACATACTGCATACGTGAAATCAGCATTATCTCATAGTCTACCTCTAATACCACATCTCTTATGCAACCATATCACAGACACTGCACAAGATGGAATTACTTCCCATGCCCTTGTGGCAAATCGCACATGGCCACTCTCCCTCTTCTCTGACAGTACTGACCAGCACTAGATACCAACACTTTTGTTTTGTCTGCATTTACTCTTAAGCCCTTGTGCCCCACACCATCTCTCCACTTCCTAAATCTCTCCTCTGTCTCCCTTTCATTCTCTGCAATCAACACCAAATCATCAGCATACAATATCTCCCACGAAAGTCCATTCTGAAGTTACGTGAGAGGGCTTCAAGTATCATGACAAACAACAAGAGGCCCAGAACTGACCCATGGTGCACACCAACATTCACGGAAAGCTTCTCACTCAAATCTCCATTCACCCTTACCTGGGTGCGAGTGCCCACGTACATGGCCATAACGACCCTAACCAGCCATCCTGACCAACGATCCTATCAGCCCTCCTGACCTAACCAACCCAAGCTTTCTCATTGTCCACTTCACCATCTCTCTAGGGACTCTGTCAAAGGCCTTCTCCAAATCAACAAAAACGATATATAATTTTCCTGAAGCTGTCGAACATTGAATATGGCATCAGTGGTCCCTTTGCCTGGCATAAACCCAAACTGCATCTCATCAATATTCACTATTTCTCTAATCATACCTTCCAGAACTCTCCATCACCTTCATTATCTGGTCAAAAAGCTTCATGCCTCTATAATTTTCTCTTTCCAGGGCATCACCCTTCTCCTTTGTGAACATTTACAATTACACTCTTTAGCCAATCATCTGGGACAACACACTCATACATAATCGTATTTATCAAATCAGTGACTAACTTCACTCCTACATATCCTGAGGCTTTCAACATTTCAGCAGTCAACCCAGACACACCTTCTGCCTTCCCCACCTGCATCCTGCCTAATGCCCCGCTTACAGTAGCAACGTCAATCAAAGGCCAAGGGCCAAACACTGGATCTGTTGGCTCCACACCTTCCCTGTTGCAAACTCGTCATTCAACAACCAGCTGTAATGCTCTCTCCATGAGTCTTCAATACACCCATTGTTCACCAGTACCATTCCTTAATCTTTTTTCACACACTGCTCACCTACTATACCCTATTCATTTGCCACCATATCATATTCTTCCTTTCCACATTATTTAGGTTATCAAGTACAGTAACTTCTCAAATAAAGCATGGGTTATGTTCCTAGAGAGGTCGCGTTATCTAGAAATACGTTATTTAAACATAATTTTCCCATAAGAAACAATGGTAATATTGGGGGTTACGTTCCTGGACTCTGGGAAAGTCTACCCACTTGGGAAGTTATGCTACTCTAAACTTAAAAGCAACAATATTAATTTGAAAGAAAATCCACATAAAAAACAAAAACAGTATATTTGGGGAGAAGTAAACATTTGAGCCCTAGTTGGGCCGAAGCGTTGTTTACTTCTCCCCAAATACTGTTTTCATTTTTTACATGGATTTTCTTTAAATTTTGCTTCTTTCATGGCATTGTGAAAGTTCCTCAACATTATTAATGCATTAGTAGGTCACAGAAACAATACAGTAAAAGCAACATTTTCATTACGGTAAGTAGGTCACAAACAATAACAACACACAGCATCACTTCATCTGCATCACTCGTCATCTGCTGCTGTCCCTCCTCATCCCGCTCCCCCACCTCCAGCCCTCCCCCACATCCCGCCCCTCCCCTTCCTCGCTCTGCTGTCCTGATATGTAAAGACTTAATTTACCACAATGAAACAGATACAATATATAAATATATTTTTTCAAATGAATAAATTAAACCGTCACCAAGACGGTCTATCAGCTCGGGACTGTCCAAGGCGCACGTGACTAATTTGAAAACATAACGTACATGTAAAGTCGTGTTAAATCAAGAAACCCTTGTTAGTTTAACATAACTCCTTAAATATTTGCTTGTGTTAAAACGAAAACGCGCTGTTTAAACTCGCGTTAATTGAAAGGTTACTGTATAAGTTTCTGTGACTCAGACTTCGCTCTGTAAACTTCTTTTCTAGCCCCATGCTTGGAAGCCAAGTATTCTCTTTGTTACTACCTTTCTTCCATTCCCAGAAAAGTCTTCATTTCTCCTTAACCGCAACTTCTACACCCTCATCCCACCACCAAGTTACTGTATGTCTTGGTGGGCCTCTTGTCCATCCACATACTGAAACAGTAACTCTCAAGAGTCTGCTCTTGAGGGCTCTGTACTGTTCATTACCACTTCTATCTACACCTCCCTGTTCAGCCACCACTCTCCTCATCTCACTAAAGAAGGCATCCCTTACTGCTTGTTTTTTCAGCTTCCATACTTTCCTCCCAAGTGCATAGGTCCTCTTTTTCATCACCCGCTCCTCATGCATCATGTCAAATATCAATAACTTGTGTTGTTGCACACACTCCGTTCTCCCTATAAATTTAACGGCCTTCACCAACATCCTATCAGTCCTCCTGACCATGAAATAGTTTATATGGCTGCTATTTCCCCCAGACTCGCATGTAATCAACCTACTCTCTCTTTTCCTAAAATGTGTGTTGCATACAATTTTGTTCATTGCCTCCCCAAACTCGAGTATCCTTTCCCATGCTTCATTTCTTGTACCATGTGCAGAACCCCCATGTATTCCTTCATATCCTTGAGCTGCTTCACCTACATGACCATTTAAGTCTCCTCCCAAAACTACAATCTCATCATATCCCATACCACTTACTACCTACACATATTAAGTCATCCCAAAATCTATCCTTCTCTACCTCACCCAAGCCCGCCTGTGGAGCATATGCTGATATAATTGCAAACATTACCTCACCGAACAAAATATTAACTTCTATTATCCTATCACTTATTCTCATAACATTCACGACATATTCCACCCATTTCTCCTCATCCAACACACCCACACCCCCATATCCATCTGTCCTACCCTACCAAAACAGCTTACAACAACAATCCTTCCCAGTAATCTTTGTGGCTCATGCACCCCTATTCCAGACTTCCTGCACACATCCCACATCCACCCACCTCCTACTCAATGCCTCAACCACCTCCCCCACTCTACCCCTCAAACTTCCCACATTCCACGACGCCACTCTGATACGCCTGGGTGATTTAGTGTCCTCAGGCTTGCTTTGAATTTCATTCTTTAACTTGCTTTGCCAAACAATTTTTCTAATTCATTAATGCCAACAAGTCTTGCAGGTATTCCTACAAGCTTTCTCCACTGTATATTTTGTTGCTGTTGCGGTTGATGTTGTGACCCCAGGCTCATCTGGATGTGAATCTGGGGGACTGCAGGATGAATTTGCTCTCTTCTTGTACTCTACCATTCTCCTTTCTGAGGACAGCATAGGAGTTGAGGGGTATCTGTATAACAGTCAGTGGAGCTGCCTGGTTATATGATGCCAATGCATCCCTCTCCAGTACCTATCTGCCTTACAGTAAATATAGGATCCACACATCTTCCACCACTACTGAAACCATCCTGTTCATAATTTAGAACTGGCATGGGTAACCCTTCCGAGCTGGCAGGGCTGAATAATAATTTTTGTATTGATCCTCAGGCCACTTTCCTCTGGAATGAATCTGCAGATATTTTTACTACGAACCGGATAACTATCCACTCATTCTGTATAGTGCTGCTCTTGGATGCCTGCCCTTTCCTCTCTCCTTTCCTTCCTTCCTCTTCTGTCTTTCTTTCCTTCATTCTTTCTTCTTCCTTCTGTCTATGTGTGACTCTACACTGAGTGACAAGCCAAATGGTTTTCTGTGCACCAGGAAACCACTTACTATGCCGGGTGGTAACAATATAATCAAATTATGGTGCAGGTTTATATTCAAAGGGGGGGTTGGGGTATATTGCTCATGATGCCACTCGGGCATGAGTGTGACTGGCCGCTCTCATCTTAAATGTCAGGACCAACTTGCCTAGTCCCAGGCTCCTTTGCTCCTCATGGGGCAGCATTGGATTGGATGATGAATGAATAAATGAAACTGCCGTCTATTTTAGCAACTACTGTTTTATATACAGTTTTTACAAATGAAAATATGTGATAGTAGTATGCATTTTTTTATTACTGAACATTTTTAATTACACTGTGACATACTGTGCTGCTAAAGAAGTCCCATCCTTGCACTGCAAAATGAATGCTGTATGAATGCTGTATACCAAATACAATATAAACTGTTACAAAAAGGTATCTATGGGATTAATTCACAACTGCTTACCCATGACTCATATTAAGAGTAAAAAAGAATGAAGATGTATTCCACTTCATTCACTATTAATGCTTTTTAAAATGAAGAAGTTCAGAGAGTTGATGCCCCTCCTGACACTAAGAGGGCTCTCTCTCCATGATAAGGGATCTTTGTATGCAGCTTGTGTTAGGATGCTTTGTGGTAGTGAGACCTGGGCAGTACTGGAAGAGGACATTCACTGACTCAAACATACAGAAATGACAACGATTAGGTGGATGTGCAGTGCATCCTTGAATGTGAGTCCTAGGATTACTAGGTTTACGATGGATGAGTTAAGACGAAGGATAGGACTGGAGTGTATTGGTGTTGTGATGAGAAGGGGTAGATTGAGATGGTTTGGGCACGTCGAGAGGATGGAGAAAGTGAGATGTGTGAATATTAGGGGCGGGGTTGTGAGAAGCTGACTGAAAAAAAACGGGAAAGGGTCACAGAATGTGGCCTCAAGGATAAGGGACTGAAGAGGGAGGCTGCCAGAGATCAAGCAGCATGGAAAGCTGCCATTAGGTGATCAAGACCTATATGTGCAAACATGTTAGAAGCCTTTATAAATTACACAAAACAAATGAAGGAGGCCAAGGGACATTCATATGTGTCAGGGTGAGAAGCAAAATAGCCTGGAGAAAATGTGTATATAAAAAAAAAATAAATAAATAAAAAATAAATAAATAAATAAATAAGTCATGGCAAGCAGGGTCATCCAGAGAGTTAAGCTTGCTTCAGGAGAAAGAAATGGAGACAATTGATGCATGGACTGTGCATGGAAGCCTAATTTACAACAGGGTTGGGATGAGATGGGAGCCTAATTTACAAAAGGGTTGGGATGAGATGGGAGGTTCAATTTAAGGGTATTTTAAGTGCCTGGCCAATGTTGTACAACAAAAGCTATGTAATTTTCCATTTAACCAGGATGATTACAAGATATGAAAGCCTACTTAAGCACAATATGGATTTAAAGCCATAAGGGCATGCAAAAAGATGAGGATTATAAAATACAAAACACTGCATGTCACCAGGTTGAAGGGCTTAATGATACATTGCCATAACCTGGAAAAAAAAACTTCACCATCTGCGATTCTCTACTCACTAATACTGAGAGGTGGTGTGGGCTGCATCTGAGAGAAGAGAGAACATATTTTGAAGTAGAAAGGTGGGCGTCGCCTGGTTCTGAGGGTGCAGTGGAGATTATGCTGGGCAGCAGCTTTGTACCCACCATACAGTTCATCAAATTTCTCCTGACACTCCACACTTCCACGCTGATACCCACTGCATTTCATCATGGAACTCACCTGTAATATAAGATTCATAACATATGCCACCAAACACATCAGTCACAGAAATAATACTACAAAGCACTCATACAGAACATACCTCCGGCAATAACATTGCCATTAAAAAGGATCTGGATCTGGAGCCGGAGCTGGATCTGTCCCCAAATTTAATCAACTCTTTCTTGGCCCATGGCCCACTCTTCAACAAAATTTCATTGAAATTCACCAAGAACATTTGTGACTATTGTACGAGATACGCCGGATCCAGATCCGCCCCAAAATTTAATCACTTCCTCCTTGGCCCATGGTTTACCCTTTTACAATATTTCATTCAAAGTCATTGAAAAATTTGGAGATATTGTCTGGACAAACAGACAGACAAACATTGGTGAATACATAACCTCCTCCAACTTCATTGGTGGAGGTAATAACATTCAGTATTATGATGCTTTATTCCATACATTAATAATACAGTGCACTTTCAGTCCTAATCAACCTGATAATAATCCTATAAGCCTATGCAAAAGAATACTTCCATATTATTATGACATATTGTATCATCTCAATACCATACTATAACAGTAAGTCTTAACTGTAAGTTGCTTTTTTTGGAATTCTCTTTTGCTTTCTTACTTCTGAATTAAAACTGTCTATTAAAGTTTCATTACTACTACAAAACTGATTTACCAGCTTCTCCCAACTTCCACTATGGTAACTCCTATGTGAGAGTAGCAAAATTTAGGGACATATTTAGAGCTCTTGAGAACTGTCTGTCCTTATAAAATACCTGAGCACTGGAAAGCAACATACCATTTCCCAACCATCCTTCGGGAAGTTGGGCCAAAACTCCCTCACAGTAAAAAGTAGCTCCACTGTCTCCATCCAACTCCACTCTCCACTTTCCTCACTTGCCCACCATAAATCTAGGTTTAAAAGGAGTAAACAAAATTAAAATTAAAATTAAGAAGTATATATATATATATATATATATATATATATATATATATATATATATATATATACTGTATATGGAATACCTCAAATTTGTTGTATGCTGATGATGCAGTGCTTCTTACAAATACCAGACAAGAGCATAGTAGAGAAGTGCAAAGTTTTGTACATGTCTGCGAGCATCGTGCCCTGAGAGTAAATGTAGAAATGAGTAAAGTGATGGTTACTGAGAGGGAAGGTGACTCCCACTGTGATGTTACAGTGAATGGAGTGAGACTGGAATTGGTGACAGAGTTCAATTACCTGGGTACACTGACAGAAATGAGAGGAAAATGTGCAAAAGAAGTGGAAAGTAGACTGCTCAATTTTTCTTCCTCCTCCACTGGCAATACACCACTTTTATCCTTCACTCCCCAACTTACTTCTCTATCACCCTGTCTAACTCTCTTTACCTCTTTCCAGAACATTTTCTTCATCCATCCATCCATACATACATCATCCAATCCTATGTTGCTCCATGAGGAGCATAGGAGCCCTGGGCTAGGTAAGGGGGAGGCGGTGGCCGACGACATGTCATAAAAGTACCTCCGCTAATACCAATACACCAGTCCTGTATGAGACAGCCCTAGTATGTATTCAATATGGACGGTGGGTGTTAGTGCCGAAGGGGTGACATGTGGAGATGTAGGAGGACTACTGGGCCTTGGGATAGGCCACTGCCCCCGAGAAATAGGCCTTGAAGCCTTTGCCCAGAGTCAAACATTTAAAAAAAAAAAAAGAAAAAAAAAAAAAAAAAAATAGTGGTCTTGACATTTAAGATGCGACAGACCTGCCTCATTCATCCCCGAGTGGCATTATGTGAGCAATAAACCCTAACCACCCCTTGGATATAAACCTGCACTGGCTCAATCCGATTGGTACACCTTAATACATTCATTCATTCATCATCCAATCCTACACTGCACCATGAGGAGCGTAGGAGCCCGAGGCTAGGCAAGCTGGTCCTGACATTTAAGATGAGAGTAACCAGCCTCACTCATCCCTGGGTGGCATTACGTGAGCAATAAACCCCAACCACCCCTTAGATATAAACCTTCACTGGCTCAATCCGATTGGAGCATCTTAATTACTCACTAAACCACCAGGCGCCATAATTTCGTTATATAGTTACCACCCAGTATAGTAAATGGTTTCCTGGTGTACAGGAAACCATTTGGCATGTCACTCAGCACAGAGTCACCCATTGGCAAAAGGAAGAGGAAAGAATGAAGGAAAGAAAGACAGAAGAGGGAGAGTAAAGTCACCCATAGGCAGAAGGAAGAGGAAAGAATGAAGGAAAGAAAGACAGAAGAGGAAGGAAGTGAGGAAAGGGCTGACACCCAAAACAGCACTACACTAAGTGAGTGTATGGTAAGCACCCTCATCTACTACCAAACATTTTCTAACAGTAATACCAAACTACTACGCACTCACATATAAAGTGAATCTCCACTTACAACTGCACACATTACCAAATGAGGCCGTGTGCAGAGTATGGTACACAAATACCATACACACACACACGCACACATATATATATATATATATATATACATCCATCCATCATCCAATCTTACATTGCCCCACGAGGAGCGTAGGAGCCTGGGGCTAGGCAGTTGGTCCCGACATTTAAGATGAGAGTGAATATATATATATATATATATATGTATACACAGTCATCTCGCCTAAAGTGCACCTTAGCAAAGTGCGTCTCGCCTAATGTGCAACAGGGGTCTGACAATAATTAATTATTTAGAAAGTGTGTTTGTTATTTGCAATGTGCGACGGGCATGAAAAATTGAGGCAAATACGGTATTCTCTTGCAACTCTCGAGCATAATTTGTAGTGTGTCATTAGTAAGGGCGGGGCTGGTGAGTATGTGTGGTGGGGTGCGGCTGGTGTGTGAGTGAGAGGTGACCACAGCAGCAGCAGGATGACGTAATGTCTGTAGTGCCTGACCTGGACTTTGAGGATTTCCTGGAGCAGCAACAGGCAGCACCTAAACTAATGCAAACTAAGATGTGCATTCCATAAAACTGGCCACACAATACTGCGCTTTAAGAGCATTCGTTAATCACTGGCACAATCGTCACCAGGGTTGCCATTTGGTATTTTTCATTATCAAATGTCAGGCAATTTGGTAATGAAAAAATCGATTGGAAACATTCAGAATGATTAATTACCAAAAATTTGATCTGGTAATTATTCAGAATGATTAATTACCAAAAATTCGATCGGTAATCATTCAGAATGATTCATTACCAAAAGGATTTTTCATATGTACGAGTGTACCGAGCGTGGAGATGGTGAAATATCTTCTCTTTTTCTTTTAATGCAAGAAAGAAGGAACCAAAGGCTAAGAGCCAACAAACCGTTCTTGCCAAAAAAAAAAAAAAAAAAAGAGAGTCAAAATCCCTCCAGTAGTGATGAGAGTGAAAGTGCTGAACAGCTGTTAAGTGTTTTGATTCAGTTTCTGGGGTAAGGTCTCAGAAACCACAACGACAATTCGCATTATCTACCCTCTGTACAATGCTAGCAAGGTCTTGAAATTTCATAATAAATACAGTAATCCCCATACAAAGTGCTGAACAGCTGTTAAGTGTTTTGATTCAGTTTCTGGGGTAAGGTCTCGGAAACCACAAAGACAATTCGCATTATCTACCCTCTGTACAATGCTAGCAAGGTCTTGAAATTTCATAATAAATACAGTAATCCCCATACTTTCCGGACGCCCACTTTCCGGACACCCCACTTACTGGACATTGTGGGCCTGGACCTTCGGAACCCAAAAGAGGCCAAAAAAGAAAAAAATCCCCCCAAAATCTGAATTTTTTCCCACCCGCAATTTGAGATTGCCGCGCGGCACCGAATAGCTGTTACACCACAGACCCTTCACCCCTTCCTTCCTCCCCCTTCCCCCCTCCCCTGTCAGGGTTGCCATTTAGTATTTTTCATTACCAAATGTGGACCAATTTGGAAACAAAAAATTAGTTTGGTAATGAATCAGAATAATGCATTACCAAACAGATTTTTCACATGTATGAGGATACACAGGATGGAGATGGTGGATTGTTT
Organism: Coenobita brevimanus; assembly: GCF_032717465.1. Classification (NCBI taxonomy): domain Eukaryota; kingdom Metazoa; phylum Arthropoda; class Malacostraca; order Decapoda; family Coenobitidae; genus Coenobita; species Coenobita brevimanus. The sequence continues at coordinate 11,234,098 of NC_136977.1, read as the reverse complement.
GCTCTCTCTGATTAATCTGCTAGCCAACATACTGTGAAAATAATCAACATGCTGTTAATTATAAGAAGAGTGATTACACATATTTCCACTTGTATATATAGTTAGTGAAGAATAAATGCTAGCTTTACGAATTTGGTAATGAAAATTGAGGAGTTTGGTAATGTGGCCATTGCGATCTGGCAACTCTGTTTCCCTGTCACCAACACTCCAACAGTTACTGCCTAACTTTGATGGCGATTAGATGTTTATTGCCAGTGCTGGGCAGGTGTGCAAATACTTGCGCAAAGTGCAATTGCGTACCCTTGCGCTCTGGTGATATCGTTTGCACATTGTGCACCACACGAGACCATGCGCAATTTTGTGCTTGCGCACATGAAAAGGCAGGTGCGCAAGCGAAAACTTAGTTGCGCTTGCACAACTAAATTTGCGTTTGTGCACCTGCTTTGCGCACCTGCCCTGTGGATTGCGCAGTACACGTGGTCTTCCTGGGGACACGTGGTGGGAACTTCCCGCATACCTGGACAAGGGATGGGGGAGGCTGGGGCGGGTCGCAAGGGTGAGTTGGTGCTTTGTGGGGGGAGGCGGGAGGGAAGGGGGTAATAGCATTAATATGCTTCAACAGATAATGTATTTTTAATATTTTTAAATTATTATTATTAGTAAATGATAATAAATATACAATATTTATTAAGATTACCAAATGCAATTCCTTACAAAAACCATTAAAACACAAGTAATCCCTCTAACATCTGAACGCCCAATATCTGAACATCCCCACTAACCGGATATAATTGTCCTGGGATCCAATATTCCCAAAATGGGCCAAAAACTGCAAAAAATTTGAAAAAAATCTGACTTTTTTCCCTCCCATAATTTGAAATTGCCGCATGGCGCCGAACAGCTGTTACACCATGGTCCCTTCACCCCTTCCTTCCTCCCCCTCCCCTGTCAGGGTTGCCATTTGGTATTTTTCATTACCAAGTGTGGGCCAATTTGGTAATGAAAAATTTGTTTGGTAATGAATCAGAATAATGCATTACCAAATGGATTTTTCACATGTATGAGGATACACAGGATGGAGATGGTGGATTGTTTGCTCTCTCTGATTAATCTGCTACCCTACATAGCGTGAAAATAATCAACATGGTGTTAATTATTAGGAGAGTGATTACATGTATTTCCACTTGTATATATAATTAGTGAAGAATAAATGCTAGCTTTACGAATTTGGTAATGAAAAGTTAAATTTGGTAATGAAAGTTGAGGAGATTGGTAATGTGGCCGTTGCGATCTGGCAACTCTGTTACCCCGCCATCATCAACAGTCACAGCCAAACTCCGATCGAGAGCAGATGCTTATAGCAGTGCAAGCCACAGGTGCTTGTTTTTTGTGAATAAACAGTGAATAAACTGCAATACCTCGCCACTAAAACACACGGGAATTTACAGTGATGTGCAGTGTTAAGAAATTAGAATTTAGAGTGCAGAGGATTAACTGTGGACTGCAAACTGGCGGTTCAAACCAGTCCAGGAGCCAGGGACTTGTAAGTACCCAGAATGTTTAACCCCTTAAACGCAGCTGTGTACGGCCGATCCCCCCGCTGTGGCGGGGTTGTAGCGGGGTCTGAGTACCTGTGGGAAAATATTTGCCAAAAATCAGAGATTAACCCTAGAACATTAAAATTTTTATGGCATATAGTACTTACATTCAGCTTTCTCCTGAGACAGATGTTGAGCCTTCGTGGACTACCAAAGGACTTGTGAAGACTTGCAAAGTTGGGTAACAAAGTCTTTGCTTTCACACCTCCAGAAACCCGGTTTTCTTTCTACCACAGCCTCAATGTCACAGTACACTTTATACAACAACGTACAGGTTGTTTGGAATCCGTATTTGTACAATAAGCAATGAAAATAAGGCTATAATGAACGGAGCGCACGGCCGACATGCAGCAAGGCGGCGATCTTCCCGTCACTGAACATACATTTCCCTTTTCACGGCTAAAAACACGTATACTACATTATTTTCCTTCATAGTACTTCGCAAAGGCTCGCTTGGCACTATTACGGCCCTAAAAATCACTGTCACTGCCAGTATTGTGAAGCGGGAATGAGGAATACCACCGCAGCGCGAGTTTATTCAGCCTTACGGCAGGCACTTTATTCTTGCTCCGGTCAGCCACTCGCACTTCATTTCTATCGCTCACTTTCACTCTAGCTGTCAGTTTCTTGCCTTATTCATCAGTGTCACTGTCCATTGTTATAAAAATAATATTTTCTACACAACAAACTGTCACTGTCAGAACATAGAATAGGAACATATGCTTTCAACTTCTTACACTGGAGTGACTGTCACTCGCAATACTTATATTATTACTATGTACAATTATTTACACAAAAAAACACTGTCACTGTCAGTGCTTTTACAAGTACATACACTAATTTACACTCATCAGACTGTCACTGTCATTATGTAAAAGAAAACTAAACACTAGTATCACTGTCACTCTCAGTATTACTTCCAAGAATCTTACCCTTATTTTCAATATCTAGTCAGGCTGTGGTAGTCAAAGAAACACGGGTAAGCACAGAGGGGAATTTTGCACTCTTTGCACTGCAAGGAGGTGCGCCTAAATGTTCTGTCCTGCCTGGTAGTGTGGCTGCACACATGACACCTCCTGAGTGCTTTTCCTCTCTTGGCAGTGGCAGGCAGTGGCTCCAGGCGGTGTCGCTGAAGGTAGGCCTGACACTGTAGGCGGTCTGGAGGTGTGTGTGGGTGGCGCCTGGGACCTGATGGCAGTACCTGCCCATAACGCTGAAGCAGCTGGTAGACACAAGTCTTTGAAAATCGTCGGAGAGAGTAGTTTGCTGGCTTCCTGTTCTTGATCTTATACAGGATGAAGGCGTTCAGAATGCACATATCAATCAAGTGCAAGAACACCTTCCTGTACCAGCGACGGTTCCTCCTCAGGCAGTCTATCTCTCCGATCATCATGTCAGACTTGTCCACCAGCCGCATATTGACGTTGTAGTCAATGACAGCATCAGGCTTCATCACAGGCTCGCCAGTCCTTCTGTCGACCTTCCCTGTGGCCAGCATTTCCCCCTTGTGTACTGTGGTGAGCACATTCATGACTCTCTTATCGTGCCACCTGATCACAAGCATCTTGTCAGTTTTCTTCAGGTGCACGTCTCCCCGCTTTGATTTTTCAGCCTCGGGGAAGGCAGGGTAGTGTGCCCTATTGCTCCTGACAGTGCCACAGGATCCGACGCCGTGTTCAGAAAGGTACTTGGCGAGTTTAGGAGCTGTATAGTAATTGTCTGTATACAGGACATGATTCTCGCCAAAGTACTTTTCCAACAGCACTTTCACCACAGAACCAGAGAACCTTGTCCAAATCAACATTGCTGGCGGTGTAAATAACGAAGTCTAAGATGAACCCCGTCTTGCAGTCGCACAGCACGAAAAACTTGATTCCAAAGCGGTGCCGTTTGCTTGGAATATACTGCACAAACCAAAGACGGCCCCTGAACAAAACCAAGGACTCGTCAATCATCACTTTCTTGAAAGGGCGCAGGAACCTCGTAAACTTATCCTTGATCAAGTTCAGGATTCCCATCACTTTCCATAATGGGTCAGTTCGGGAAGGCTCATCATTGTTCGCGAAGTGAAGGTAAGTCATGACCTGCCTAAAACGATCGCGGCTCATGTATTTATTGAAGATTGGTGTGGGGCAAAGATCGTCTGAACTCCAGTATTCCTCGAGCTTATGTTTCCAATTGTGGGGCATCAATAACATCAACCCAATAAATACAAAGAGTTCCCTGATCGTTATGAGGCACCCATGCTGCCATCCGCGACGTGGATGGCGTTGCAGGCTCACCTTCTCCTTCACGAACTGCAGCAGATTGCCCCTCGTACCTGTTCGTCTCGGTACAAATCTGCTCCATTACCTCGTTATCAAGGAAGGCCAACAGGTAGTCCAAGCATTCACCATCCTCTTGGACAGGGAAGTCAGCCTGAATTCCACACCCACTGTCATCAAAGGGCAGATCTTCCGGCACAAAATCTGAGCCCTCTGACCACACGAAGGCATCAAGAGTGCCCTGCCTAGGCTGGGAGGTGCTGGGGGTGGCGGGGGGTGAGGCAGGTCGTGTGGGAGTGGGTGAGGCAGGCGGTGAGACAGTGCGTGAGGCAGAGGCTGTCCTAGGTCGTGTTGGTGTAGTGGTGGAGGTGGTGGGGAGATAAGCACAGGGTTCAAGGTCACTCGCGGTGGCGTGACTGGCGAGTTGCCTAGTGCGAGTAACCTTAGGAGCTAGCCTTACACTAGGGGACAAAGTTCTAGCCCTACTAGCACGAACACTGGGCCTATGGAAACCTCTACTACGTAAACTCGACTGTCTACTTCCCTTCCGAGGTGGTGAAGGCGACTCCGAAGACTCCGGAGAAAGGGCAGCTGAAGAGGAGGACGAGAGAATGGGGCTGGGAGTGCGTGGCGGGCTGGCGGTGGCGTGATGTGGTGTAGGGGACAATGGCTGTGAAGCGGGGTCACCACTCCTTTTCCTCTTGGCCCCCTTTCCATATTCTAGGCCCCTTTTCACAGGAGCCTTGCCTGTTGAGGTGCTTGGCACAGAAATAGTCACTTCTGGCACCTCAGACTCAGCACTCGATTGCGTGTCCGACTCTGCCAGGCTAGACCAAACACCGACGTCACTTCCATAATCCATGGACGCTTTCAATAATTCACTAGCTATTGCCGAGTCACTCAGTCCCTTAGCAGTTCCTTGTAAGGTTTTGTATGGGGTGGAGGTCACAAAACCCTTTTTCAGAGGGCTGGAAGGCACAGACTCGGAAGAGCTTGAATTGGACATGGCGTCACCTTGAAAGATTCGCGTGGACTGACGCTAAACAGGGGCAAACCGCGCGAAAAAATGCTGGTGTGATAACTGGGGAAACAAGCGTTTCCAAATAGCATAAAGTGCTTGCGAGAGGAAGGCGCAGATTGACACGTATGAGCCGTCCGCGCACTGCCATATCGCACGATGAGGGAGGGCTGCGCAGCGGTGCGTGGGTGGGTAAAAAAAAATGAAACTTGGCAACAATCGAGGTCAGTAGTACAAAGGTCAAGTGTGCTAAAAGTAGCTCAAGGGTGGCGGTACTGATAGACAATACCAGCTGGAGCCTGCTTGCCCGCGGTTATTCAAAATTTACTAGAATCGCAAACGCGACGATCCGCCGTTATGTCCTTTGGGCCGAGCGTCGCAAATGAGACGATCCGCGTTTAAGGGGTTAATATTGTATAGACTCACCTCTAAAACCTCATTTTATGGTTCTTTTGCATTTACTTCAGTCTTTTACGTCCCTTATTGGTGTGATTTGGGTCTTAAATAGGTGCAATGCATGTCCAGAGGGAGTTGTATAGGTGTTTTTCTGAGTTAGGGTCCATAAGTACAGGTCCAGGAGGCTGGGGCCCAATATCCGGACATGCCTTTGGCTCTATTACGTCGGATATTTGAGGGATTACTGTATTTAAATCAAATATCCACAGCCTAATAATTTATTAGGTTGTGGATATTTAATTTAAATACTCTGTTTTCATGATTTTTTATTTTTTGTAACGAATTACATATGCTATTGTATATCTATTTTGAATTATTAAATAAATTGTCTTGATAAGACAAGAGAGAGAGAGAGATAAAGAGCATTATTCTGAGAGGGAGGGAGGGAGAGAGAGAGAGAGAGAGAGAGAGAAAAAAAATACGTTTCATGATTTTTTATTTTTTGTAACGAATTACATATGCTATTGTATATCTATATTGAATTAGTAAATAAATTGTCTTGACAAGACAAGAGAGAGAGAGAGATAAAGAGCATTATTCTGAGAGAGAGAGAGAGAGAGAGAGAGAATAAATACGCGGGAATGGCAAAGGAGCGTCCCTTTGAGTGAGAAGATAAGGCATAAACTTCATCCCTCTTCTCTCTCTTATTCTCCATTCCCTCCCTCCTCTGTTAGAGAGAGAGAGAGAGAGAGAGAGAGAGAGAGAGTTGATGATACAGTAATCACATGATCTTTGCCAATGCCTTGGTAAATAAAGGCTGTTTTTCCTGGACAATGACCTACTGTACCTCAGTCACCGATAATTTAGTAAGTTATTTAATTATACCAATATATATTTTACAGTAATTCCCACAAATATATGCAAATGATTTGCACTGGCACTTTGTGACATTGCACAAGCTAAATATTAGATTGTACACTTGTGCAAATTACAAATAATTACTTGGATGGGTGACCGCCTGGGAACACCAGATGCTGTTGGCATCCCTACGTGTCAAGTGGGGTTGGTGGAGGATTAGTGCCTCTCCCTGTAAAACAATTAACTCTAAGCCCTTGACCACCCCGTTTGGGATACATGGCGTCTGGCAATGGATGGATGGAACAATAAAAAATAAAAGTAAGTAGGTATGCAGTTTTATTTAAATATCTCAATATTTTTTGGTAATTCCCAAAAATATATGCAAATGGTTTGCGCTTGCGCTTTGCGACATTGCACAAGCTAAATATTTGTCAGATTGCGCATTTGTGCTTGCGCAAGGTAGTGAACTGTGGATTGCGCTTTGCGCTTGCACAAGGTCCTTCTTCGATTGTGCTGCCCACCACTGCTTATCGCAATGGAAGCCACACGTGCTCATTTTTTGTGAATAAACAGTGAATAAACTGCAATACCTCACCACTAGACCACACGGGAATTTAGAAGTGTTGTGCAGTGTTAAGATATTAGAATTTAGAGTGGAAAGGATTAACTGTGGAGTGCAAACTGGCGGTTGAAACTGGCATGGTGCAGTTAAGAACAATGTGCAGTGTTAAACAATTATAACTCACAGTGCAAAGAACTAAGTGCTGCACAACACTGGATTGCTGTATGTGCTTCAAGAGCATTTTAACCACTGCCAAAACCTTAGAAAAGGCGGCCACAAACGTGCTGTAAGTACCCTGGCTGAGGTACAATCACTTCTAATTCCTCATTCTTTGGTTCCTTTTTATTTATTTCATGCTTTATGTCCATTATTGGTGTGAATAGGGTCTTAAATAGTTTTAAATATGTGCTATGCATGTCCGGTAGGGAGTTATTTAGGTGGCTTTCAAAGTTAGGCTGGGTTAGGGTCCTTAAGTACCAGTCCATGAGTCACAGGCCCACTTCCGGACGGGACCAATTTCCGGACATGCTTTTGGCTTTATTACATCGGATAGTAGAGGGATTACTGTATACAATATTACTCTTGCATATTTCTACTGCAAGTTTTCCTTTTGCATTTCAGTTAGGGGTAGGTATTGGTGAATCAATATACGAAAATTCAGGATGTGTCGCCCATACAGCCATTTTAACATGGGATCCTATGCTTCACAAAGTGAGAATTTATAAAGTGCGACGAGCTGTGCCGCCCATATTCATGCACTTTAAGCAAGATGACTGTGTGTATATACAGTAGAACCTCTCTCATTCGGACTATATGGGGGGAAGGGTTGTCCGAATTAGCAGACTGTCCGGACCATCAGGGTAATCTCCAGTTCATACCAAAAACTATCTACATATGGTATGTTTGTTAATTATTAACATATGTGGCATATGTCAACCCAACATAACTGCAAAAGATGAAAGGATACTAAAATAACCAAACTAATCATGTACGATAATTTTGTATTGCATAATTTACAGGTAAGGCCATGACAAGAAACTAGCCAACATTTTAAATTGTAGTAAGTAACTAAGGCCCGTGTAGGCAAAAAAATAAATTAATTAATTAACTGTAATATTTGGAATAAAAATAAAACTTATGTAGGCAAAAAAATACATTGTCATCTTTGGCATATTCATAACGCCCATATGGGCAAGAAGCTAATGTTTGATGTACAAGTAAAGCACATTTAAGTACAAAAAATAACCTACAGTAATCATGAAACACTGCAGAATATTCTGACCCATTTTTGTGTAAGCAAACTCCTCCTTTTAACACCTTTATTCATTGCAGAAGCTACACTTGCATTAAGGGGCATGGTAAGGAGGATTAACTTTTGAAATACAGCGTAAAAGTATAAACAGTTGGTGAACTAGTTGATGGAACGAATGCTAGCGTGTGTTTAAACAGGCGCCCGTGTTGCGACCTAGCGTGATCCAAGACTAAACGAATGATGATCGCTTTCCGCGCCGATACTGAAAATGACTTTAGAATTACTTTCAACATATTTTTGGAGCTTATTATTTTTAAATTTTGTCCGAATTAACAGAAATCCGGATCAGAGGGGTCCGGACCAAAGAGGTTCTACTGTATATATATATATATATATATATATATATATATATATATATAAATATATACAGTATATATATATATATATATATATATATATATATAAAAATATATACAGTATATATATACTGTATATATATATATATATATATATACAGTTTGGTCGTCTACTGTTTGAGCTCAGTGCGCAAATCGCATTGTGTGCGAGTGACCAAAAATCATACCCAGAAACTCTGAATACGCGAGTTTACCTCACAGAATGCGAGGTAGAGGCAAAGGAGTGGCTCAAAAATGCCATTTTCCATTAGTGTGCGACCCCCTCCCCCACACAACACGTCCATCATCAGGTGTCGTCATATTGATGCGCAGAAATTCCTGGGGCATTCCACCGCGCAGCTTGGGGTAGGAGACAGCAGCCGCGCCATTAGAGACAAGGCTCGTGCACAGTGCGGATCCGCTCTCTTAAGCTAAACTGTCGTGTACGACGTGTGGCGTTTTTTTTCTGCTCCATCCTGGCCTGTACTTTGCCGTACCATGCCTTCAGCCCCAAGAGATAAGAAACTTCTGACACACACAACCAAGTTAGAGATTATGAAGATGAAGGAGGAGGGACAAGGAAACACCGCTATCGGGAAAGCCATGGGATTGGCTGAATCAACAGTGAGGACTGTTTGGAAGAACCGTGATGCCATCACGGCACTCATGAAGACGTATGGTGCATCTGAACTTGACGGCCATTCCCAGGTGGGAAATCATGTGATGATACTTATGGAACGGTATCTTGCCACCTACATGATAAGAAAGGAGAAGGAAGGTGTACCACTGAGTGGCAGATTTATTCGGAGCCAAGCCCAGCTATTGTACAAGGCAGCATCTCGCAAGGTAAATGTGGAGAAACCTTTCAAGGCATCGGTTGGATGGCTGCACCAGTTTTTGAAATGCAAGGAACTCCGTCACATCAAACTGTCTGGTGAACGTGCCTCTGCCGACGAGCTGGCCGCAAGAGAGTATCCTGCGATATTTAGACTGCTAATTGAAGAAGGACAGTACACCAAGGACCAGATCTACAACGTCGATGAAACGTCGTTTTACTACAAGGCCATGCCCAAAACGACTTACATCGCTAGAAAACAGAAACAAGCCCCTGGTCGAAAGCTCCAGAAGTGTAAGATGACAGTAATGTTCACCGTAAACCTGTCTGGGAGCCCAAGATAAGGCCAGTTGTTGAACACACAGCTTCACACCCAAGGTGCTACAAAAACCTTACAAACATGGACACAAGTGGCATGTACTGGTACAAATCAGCAAATGGTTGGATGACTGGGAACATTATGGCAGACTGGTTAACAAAGCACTGTGTCCCCGATGCCAGGGCCAAGTGTCGGGAACTTGGCATTCCATTTAAGATGCTCCTTGTGCTGGACAATGCACCAAGTCACCCTCCATTCTTAGAAGATCCGCACAAGGATTGTCGAGTTGTGTTTTTGCCGCCCCAGATGACATCACTCATGCAGCCATTGGATCAAGAACTGATCGCCACTGTCAAGCATTTCTATCACAAGCAACTATAAGCCTACCTACGCAGGAAGACTAACACACAAGAGGAGCTTCATGCCCTACAAGAAGATCACCACGAAGACTTTGATGAGGCAGGTGCTCCCGTATCATCTCTGCCAGCGGCTGTATCCCGACCCGCCACACCTGACATGACTGTTGAAGCATTCTGGCATTGTTTCACAGTGAAGGACGCAGTTAACTTTCTCCTACAAGCCTGGCACCAAAGTACACCTGCAACGGTCAACCATGAGTGGCAACTGCTTGTGCCTCACTTATGCCTGGAGCATGAGTCGGCCATTCAAGCACTGGCCGAGGCTGAGGAAGCAACACTGACAGCAGCACAAGCTGTACCAGGTGTTCAGGAAGTTACGTTGGCGGACATACGAGAAGTGCATGCTGCTACTGAGGAAGTCTTGCAATGGATAGACAAGGCTGATGCAGAGCCCGACACCAGGCAGAGTCAAGTTGAGGAGCCTAGTGTGATGGAGGGCAGGACAGACCTGTGTATGTCAAGAATAAGCAAGATCCTTGCTGCCGTGGATAAGCTCAAGGAAGAGATGAAGGAACATGATGTGAGCAACCTAAGAATGGAGGAGGTTCTCTGTGGTAAACACAAATTCTTCCATTTCGACACAGACAGGCACAGGCAAGAAATAAACAGGAGAAGACAGATGCTTATAACAAGTTACAAACAGCAGGCTCAAGTTAGTGACAGTGAGGAACCAGCAACATCGTCTGATCCTGTTCCTGTTGAGGATGAAGAGGATGCAATGTCAGATGTGTCAGTATTGGACTTCGAGGAGTTTATGGCTGAAGTGAGTTAGAGGCTCCTGGGGAAGGTGCTCAGGAGGAGTCTGTGGAGGGAAGTGTTGGTGTGGCGGGAGGTGCGGCAGGGGGTGCAGCGCTCTAAGTGTTGCTGCGCCTTGGAACCCCTGTTATTCAAGTCCATCAGGCCTGTTGTCTACTGTTCTTAAGGTGACTGCCCATATTTCTGTTATTGTAGCTATATCTGTAGTACAATGTCTGAAAAATTTGACCTTTATTATGTCTCTAAGGGCCAAAAAAGGTCCAGGTATGAGGGGGTACCGCTCATATGTAATGTTTCCCATAAGATTATGCATTCTCAGTGTGCGAATTCACACTGCACGAGGTTGCGGACCGCCCAATCTCTCCTGCACTGTGCAAGCGAACTGTATATATATGTGTATATGTATATAGAGAGAGAGATTTATATATATATATATACAGTATATATATATATATATATATATATATATATATATATATATCTCTCTCTCATCTCATCAGCCGTTTGAGTGTCCACTGCAGGACCGGCCTATCCTGACCGAAGTGGGGACGATACAGCCAATGTATCTCTACCAAATGGCTTAGGCTGTCTGATAAAGAATGTATGTAGGGTGAGAAGTGCTTGTAAGTGTAATTGTTGTGTTGGAGTGGCTTTGGATGTGTGTGTAGTCTGTGAATCAAATGTAATCGGCCCGCGCAAGCCGACTGGGTGCAAACATACTTTACAGTATGTGACACTGGTTCAACCACAGCACCCCTTGTGTCCGCCAATGCAGTACGTGGCATGAAGAACGCTCCCAAAGTTTATTACTCTGGCGGGACGCGAATCCTTGTTCTTCAGTGTATGAAAACACACACTTTACCACATGTATGTATATATATATATATATATATATATATATATATATATGTATAAAGCAAAATTTTTGAATGTTTGATCAGTGATAATGCCAAAAGTATTATTACAGTAAGCTTGCCCCGAACGCATTCTCACCGAATGCGCACGCTATTACATGCGGTAAGTGCTGGGATATGTATGAGCCAATGTATGATTAAAGAACCATTATGAAAACTATAAATTTATGCAAGAGAGGCCTTTGAAAGGCCAAACCCTTGAACATCAGCACGACATGCACGGTTTGTTTTGATCATGTGATTCGCTGTACTGCTTTTCCACAGTACTGTATTTGTAAGTTAAATATCTACATTGCTGTCCTGGTAAGTTTTTGCACAGGTTAAAGTACTATTAAATAATGTTAAAGCAAGAAATAAAGACTTATAACCAGTTTACCTGATAGGCATCGGAAAATTGCCTTTTAAGTTTGTTAAAGATTTGCTGAACTGCTTTTCCACAGTACTGTATTTGTAAGTTAAATATTTACTGTTCTAGTATGCACTTGTAAGTTAAAGCACTTAAATAAAGGTAAAGCATTAAATAAAGCCTTGTAACCAGTCAACCTGATTTATTTGATTACCCATGATTGGCGGGTTTGGAGACAATTTGTCGTTGTCAATTCCCCGTCAAAAAATGGAAGAGTCCCCATCGGGACAATTCGCACCCCGGATGATTCCCCATCATTCTATAAATATACTTATCATTAATTAATCAGTACTTTAATAATTATATTTCAGAGGGATCCATCAAAGCCTATGTTCAATAGTGTAGGCTTTGGATACTTTTATTAGTTGCACCTTTAGTCAATAATTGAGGCAGTTGGACAAAATTCAAAATAGAGCCATTAGATTAATCAATAATCCTGCCATTACGCAGGACCTTCATCCATTATCAGTACACAGAGATGTTGCTTCTTTAGCATTATTTAATCGATATTTTTACCGTAAGTGCTCTGGAGAACTGGCTTCAATTGTGCCTCCCCTTCACATATTCTCCTGAAATACTTGGGCAGCTGGGCGTGCCCATAAACTAACACTCTGTCCCCTGCAGTGCATAACCTCTGCTTATCAAAATTCACTTATCCCCAGAACTACTACTCTCTGGAATTCACTTCCTGGGAGTTGTTTCCCACAAACATTTACTCCACTTCAATTTAAATCCAGTTGTTAAAAATATTTTATGAATGGAGGATGCCTTTAGGCGCATGGACTTATTTTCTCCATTCATTATTTAAAAAAAAAAAAAAATAAAAATAACTTGTTTCTTCCTTGCTGTAGTTGCCTTTGAATTACATTCTAGCATCACCCGTAGCTGTCTTATTAAAGACAGCGAATTGTCTTGATATTGTTGTGATGGCGAACTGACTTGACGGCAAATTGTCCTGAAACCGATCGGCGTCAGAATGTTGCTTTGTGTTTACGTATTTGTATGTTGAAGTTTTGTTGTGCAGTACTGTATTTGTAAGTTATAACATTAAATAAACCTTCTAACCACTTAAAGTGCTTCATATTGATTACCAATGACAGATAACAGCAAAACACCACATTTAGGGGGTCTAACGAGCAAAATACGGTGTAGTTAAAACTTACGCGGTTTCGCGCCGAGAGCGCCACGGTTGTAAAGAAACCCATGCGTTAGGGGCGAGCTTGCTGTACTATAGTCTGACAAATCTAAACGTAGGGTTTTGGTGGAGTCAGCCCCTCCCTGCACTGTTGCCACGTTTCCGAGCTGACCTCTCCATCAGCGATGACCTTGACACTGTTTCCCTCTTGTGATCTCCGTTTTTCTAATACCCCCTATACCCCTGCCACCAACACCCCCTATACCCCTACCCCCAACAACACCCCCATCAACAACACCCGCTATACCTCCACCACCAACACCTCCTATAAATATAGACCCCCACCATCAACACCTGTATAATAATTAGCCGTTGATAATTGCTATGCTATTTTATTGAGAGCATACATTCTACCCTATTGCTCAAACTCCCTAATCTTACAATCCCATCTGTCTTAATCCTTCCCACTGCCTTCGTTCCTAAATCCCTTAATTGATCTATTTTTAACCTAAGTGTCCCCACACCTTTTAAACCATTTACCTCTCTGTCACTATTCTCCACCATATGTATCAATTTGTATTATATTGTGTATAGAACTTTCATACTGTATGCTGTACTACTGTATAATGTATAAGAATACCCACTGTTTAGTGGAAATAAAGTTTTATTATTATTATTATTATTATTATTTCTCTCTCTCTCTCTCTCTCTCTCTCTCTCGCTAGATTTTGTTATGTGTCATCCATGATTTTTTACTTCCATTTTTATGTATGGATTATAATTTTGACTTTATTTCCGCACCACCCTTGAGGTAAAAGTCACGGCGCGTTTTTTTTATAGAGGTTTCCCCATTAGGCCTAAATCCTGTAGGGGGTTGGTGACCTCCCATAGCGTACACACAAACACGTGTCGCGTGAGTGCTGCCACCCCAGAGCTGTTTGATATATTTATTTTAATTATGAAAGGATCGCCTCTTCCCACTTTTATCCCTTCAAATTTGCTTGCAATTATACTTGCTAAATTAATTAGCAATGTTAGAAGTGTTGGGGAAGTAAATAATAATTAGAATATTTTTAGAGCAACACTGCCAAATTTTTATGCCACGTTTCTCTATTATCGTATAATATAGTATGCAGAATAGTTTTATTCTTCCTTGATACATGTCAGCACTTTCATTACAGTTATATTAGTAAGCGTTATGTTTATGTATCATTCCTACTACACAAACCACAGGCGCTATACATCGTAGGGTTAGGAAACATGGCAATAGTGTAGGCAGTGGCAGACTCCACCCAAACCCTATGTTTAGATTTGTCAGACTATAGGATGATGGTGTTTGCAGCATTTTAAAACTGAATGTCTCCACAATATCTAAAAACTTTTTGGTAAAGAAACTATTATTTTTTATATTTTTCCAGTTAACTTGATCATCATCATCATCATCATCATCCGGACCTCCTTTCCCACCCTAGGGCAGGGTGACTTAATTTGGGAGGGGGGGGGGGGAAATCGCAGTTTTATGTTGTATGCAGTTGTGTAATTTTTGCATAGCAATAATGCATAAACTAATCCATAGGCCTAGAGCTAGAGGGTTCCTTTATGTTTTACTGTTATCACCATTTGCTGATAATGCATGTGTTGTTATTATCACTGAACCGTGATCAGCACTGGTATCTTTATACTCCCCACACGGTGAACATACTGTTATCTGTATTACCAAAGTATGGTGGCAAACCTCCTAATAAGCATTTAAATAGTTCAAGGGTAATGGGGACTCACTGTAGACACTCCACAAAACATCTATTATCACAGCACAATGATAATAACAGGACACCTATTATCACCGTACGATGATAATAAACACAGTCTAACAAGTTTCCATACCATGGAATTTCCCCAAATGGAGACAATGCAACATTAATGCAATTAAAAGAACATAATAATAAGATAATGTACATACAACTCAAAAACATTGCTGCAATTAAAAAACAAAACAAAAACTTATTGATGGAGTTAGTAAATAATAAATAATAAAAGCCATAGACAATGCTCTTCATGATGTACATAAACTGGGCATGAGACCGGAAGGCACTATTATCAGGACATACACTGGCCATGGATGCAGCCACACAGGTGTGTCCAGGGAGTTTGGTAACCAAACCCCATGCATATTTCAGCCAAGCTCATCAAGGCTGATGAGTCACACTATCTTGACCTTGAAATAGGATACAATAACCCACACTGGCAGACGAAAAAAGATGTATTTTTCATCTGCCAGTGTGGGTTTTTGTAACCAAGCTCACGTCACATGTGTAGTCTTTTGTCGTTTGAGTATCATACTCTTCCAATATTTTTTCAAAATGCAAGCTGAGCATGCTTTGGACAAAACTGATGTTTATTTTTATGGCTTTCCAACCTTGCGGTCAATGGTGTTTCATGAAATCCACCACCTCCACATGAAAGTACATATAGTACTTTGAGGGACTGTGGGATAGCATTATCTTAATTTTTAGGGGGATGGCGCTTGTGCATCATACTCCGCACAGGGCCTTAAACTACCATGCAATCTATGAAATGAATCTCTGCTTAAAAAAGTACATGTTGTAAAGAATCATATCATGTGCCATGCAGTCATCATTCAATCCTTCACTGCTCAATCAGGAGTACAGTGGAAGGAGGCTAGATTCCAAATGTTTATGGCATGGGTGACAGCCACTCACTTCCTGGCATTTCGCAAACAATAAACCCCATTCATTCCTCAGATTGGCTAGGGATGTCTTCACATGGTAACACTGATTTACTCAAGCAACTATATGGTCTGGTTATCTAAACATCCCTCACCTCCTCCCCTATCTCCTGAAAGAAGGATGGTGGACTGCAGTCCACTGGGTGCATGTCCAGGAGAGACTGGGACCACAACAATGATCTCTCAGACTTAAGCCATTATGAGCCACATCTGGTTGGACTGCCTAAAACCACCACACTGGGAGCAAGGATCCATTGTTTGTTATGTACAATACAGGGTTACCACCCAATTTAGTACAGTACCGTATATGGCTTCTTTTACCATTTGGCTCGTCGCTCTGGATATGATGGCCTCGAGGTGGGTGGATAATGGGTGTCCCACCTAACCCTCATACTGCATTAAGCAATATTTAGGTCATATTTTACCTCTCTCATGTATCCTTCCTAAAAAGCTGGACTAAAATTTTACGGATTCATCATGCTAGGTTCACCGAAAGGTGAGAACGTTAATCAGTAGAAAACAGAAGGGAAGGCATTCAGGAATAGGTAGGACATGTTAGGATAATGGGGCAGGACAGAAGAACATACTGTGAAGATGGAGGTTGTAGGTTGGACAGCAACAGTGAACTGCTCATTAAAATCAAGGTTTCCTCTGAAGAACTATACTAAAATGAAAAATTAGCACATATTCCACTAATATACCTTGCACATCACTATGCAAACAACAAAAGCAATCTTCAATGAATCAAGAGAGAAGGAAAAATTTATGTACAGTAATAAATGGTACTGAAAATCTAAAACAAATACAGTACAGTAAAGTACTCTGAATCTAACCTACCTCTGACATCCAACTCTGCTTCATTACATATCAAAGGAGAGAGAATATATTCCAGAATTTCCTGACATGGTACAGACTTAACTCCATCCTCTGGGCCCAGGCGAGCATTGAATGACATCACACTCCTGTACTCCCGACACATCTGTCAATAAACAGAAATCTTTGGTAAACTGCAGAATATATTACAGTAAACCCTTGACTTAAGATACGAGAGTACTTTAATTATCAGACATGAAGTGATTCATCACATACTGGATCCTTTAATTCTACTGACTGAGAAAAAAATAAAAAAATAAATAAATACAATGGGTAGATGGATGGATAGATAGATAGATTGATAGATAAATACATCTATCTATCTATCTATTGCCAGACGCCTCAATCCCGTTTGGGGTGGCCACAAACAAATCGCCTCCAAGTCGCCCTGTCCCCCACCATTTCACGGCCCTGCTCCCAACTCACACCCCCCTCTCTCATATACCTCTCCACCCCATCCCTCCATCTCATCCTCGGCCTCCCCCTCCCTCTTCCCCCCTCCACCTCACTCACATACACTCTCTTCGTCAGTCTCTCACCCTCCATCCTCTCCACATGGCCAAACCACCTCAGTGTGTTCCTCATAACGCTTCCTATCACATCCACATCCACACCACAATGCTCCTTTATATCCTCATTCGTCAGCCTGTCTCTCCATGTGACTCCAGAGGCGCCTCTTAAATAACTTATTTCCACTGCTCTCACTCTTGACTTGTGTCCTTCCAACAACGTCCAAGCTTCACTTCCATACGTTAGAGTTGGTATCACAATACTGTCATGTAGTAACTTTTTCACTTGCATGCTCACTTCCCTGTTTCTTATCACTGCTTTCAAAGAACCAGCAACCTTTCTTTCCTGCTGAATCCCTTTCAAGCACTTCACCCTCCAAACCTCCATCCTTACTCATCACACTACCCAAGTACTTAAACGTACTCACATTTTCCAATTCCTCACCATCCAACCTCGCTGTACATTCACTGACTTCACCTCTCTCAAAGACCATTACTTTACTCTTCCCTACAGTACATTCACCTTTAGATTCCATTTCTTACACACTCTCTCAAACTCATCCACCAAGACTTGCAGCTCCCCTTCGTCTTCACTCAACAACACAGTATCATCTGCAAACAACAGTACAGGGAGTTTCCAACCACTATCCTCTCTCACCAGGGCCACTCCAACATCCACTACCCTACCTTGTACCTATTTTATTACCCCATCCATGTACAGATTGAACAACCATGGAGACATGACACATCCCTGTTTCAACCCAACGTTCAAAGAGAAAAATTCACTTAGTTCACCATCCACACGCACTGCAGCCTTAGCACCATCATACATACTCTTCACAGCATTCAACAACTTCCCATCTACTCCATATATTCTTAATACTTTCCACAATCCTTGTCTATCCACCCTGTCATATGCTTTCTCCAAATCCATGAAAGCTGCATACAACTTCTTTCCCTTCTCTAGAAACTTTTCCACTAAAGATCTAAGAATGAATATCTGATCTACACAACCTCTTCCCTTCCTAAAGCCTCCCTGTTCTTCTCCAACTAATTCCTCTGTTCTTTCTCTAACTCTGTCAATAAGTATCCTACCATACACTTTTCCTATTATACTAAGAAGACAAGTGCCCCTATGATTACCACACACTTCTTTTTCCCCTTTTCCTTTGTACAAGGGAATAATTATACCTGATTTCCAATCCTACGGGACTCTACCTTCCTCCCAGGCCAATCTGCACATCTTCCACATCCATTCTACTACTATCTCTCCCCCATGCTTCAGCATTTCACATACATACATAAATAAATATACATAAATAAACAAATAAGTATATATATATATATATATATATATATATATATATATATATATATATATATACATGGAATGTAAGAGGAGCGAATGATGAGGTGAAAGAGAGAGAGATTGTCCAGGTGCTTGAGGGTGCGAAAGTGGATGCATGTGGAATAACTGAAACAAAATGGAGAGGAGAAAGTGTGAGAGAATGGGAGTATGGATGGGGTATATGTGCAGGAGTAGGTGAGAATGAGAGGGCAAAGGAAGGAGTATGTATAGCTGTGAGTAAAAGATGGAAGAGGAGCATAAGACAGTATGGATCAGTTGGGTCAAGGATTGTGTGGGTAAAGTTGAAAGTTGGAATACAAATGTGGGCGATTGTGTGTGAGATGCACCAACGCAAGATCGTGCTAGAAGAGTGAGAGAAGAGTTCTGGACAAATGTGGAAGTGTGCATGGAAAAGTTTGGAAGGAATGAGAGAGTGTTTTTGATTGGTGATATGAATGGTAAAGTTGGGAATGTGAAGGTGGATGGAATAGTTGGTGAGTGGGGTGTGCCTGCTGAGAGAGATGAGAATGGGAGTGCGTTGGTGGACATTTGTGCTGGGAGGGGGTTGGTGATAGCCAATACCTTCTTCAGGCATAAGATGATCCACAGGTATACATGGCGAGTGATGAGAAGGGTGGGTGGTGAACTGAATGAAAGGAAGGCAATGACTGATTATGTGTGTGTGGATGAAAGGATGCGAAGATGTGTAAAGGATGCAAGAGTGTATAGAGGTTGGGGGAGTGGACTTTCTGACCACTACTTGGTGGTGGCCAGAATTAGAATGCAAGTAAGATGGAGGAATAGAAGAAGGGAAAGACGAGAGGAAGGAGTAGTTGCAAGGAGAGTGGAAAGGTTACAAGAGGATGAGAAAAAGGCAGAGTATAAGAGAGAAGTGGAGGAACGATTGGGCAAATATGAATTGGAGCAGATGGGAGACATGGAAGGTGTGTGTAGCATATTTACAGAAGAAATATGTGCAGCATGGGATGTGGTGTGTGGAAGGAAGAGAAGACGGAGGGGGGTGCAAAGAACAGCGTGGTGGACTGAAGAGGTGAAACAGGCTGTGGCACAAAAGAAGAACGCATACAATGAATGGATGAGAAATAGGGGCGTGGAAGAAGTTGAGAGGCGGAAGAGAGAGTTATATGCGGAAAGAAAGAGAGAGGTGAAAAGATTAGTAAGAGAGTAAAAAGAGAGTGGATGAGGAATTTGGAAGGAATTTGAGTGTAAAGTGGAGGGACTGTAAGAAAATGTTCTGGAGAGAAGTGAAAAGAGTAAGACAGGGTGGAAGTGAAGTTAGCAGGGGAGTGAAAGATAAAAATGGTACATTACTAGTGGAGAAGGGAGAAAAAGTGAGCAGATGGAGAGAACACTTTATGGAATTCTTGAACGTAGAGGATGGAAGTAATGCGAGTACAAGTGGCTGGGGAATGGCTGGGAGAAGGAAGGAGGTAAGAAGACAGGAAGAAATCAGTAGGATAGAAGTTGTGGAAGCAATGAAGAAAGTTAAATCAGGGAAAGCCCCAGGAATTGATGGAGTGTGTGGTGAAATGCTGAAGCATGGGGGAGAGATAGTAGTAGAATGGATGTGGAAGATGTGCAGATTGGCTTGGGAGGAAGGTAGAGTCCCGTAGGATTGGAAATCAGGTATAATTATTCCCTTGTACAAAGGAAAAGGGGAAAAAGAAGTGTGTGGTAATCATAGGGGCATTTGTCTTCTTAGTATAATAGGAAAAGTGTATGGTAGGAAACTTATAGACAGAGTTAGAGAAAGAACAGAGAAATTAGTTGGAGAAGAACAGGGAGGCTTTAGGAAGGGAAGAGGTTGTGTAGATCAGATATTCATTCTTAGATCTTTAGTGGAAAAGTTTCTAGAGAAGGGAAAGAAGTTGTATGCGGCTTTCATGGATTTGGAGAAAGCATATGACAGGGTGGATAGACAAGGATTGTGGAAAGTGTTAAGAATGTATGGAGTAGATGGGAAGTTGTTGAATGCTGTGAAGAGTATGTATGATGGTGCAAAGGCTGCAGTGCGTGTGGATGGTGAACTAAGTGAATTTTTCTCTTTGAAAGTTGGTTTGAAACAGGGATGTGTCATGTCTCCATGGTTGTTCAACCTGTACATGGATGGGGTAATAAAAGAGGTACAAGGTAGGGTAGTGGATGTTGGAGTGGCCCTGGTGAGAGAGGATAGTGGTTGGAAACTCCCTGTACTGTTGTTTGCAGATGATACTGTGTTGTTGAGTGAAGACGAAGGGGAGCTGCAAGGCTTGGTGGATGAGTTTGAGAGAGTGTGTAAGAAACGGAATCTAATGGTGAATGTAAGGAAGAGTAAAGTGATGGTCTTTGAGAGAGGTGAAGTTAGTGAATGTACAGCGAGGTTGGATGGTGAGGAATTGGAAAATGTGAGTACGTTTAAGTACTTGGCTAGTGTGATGAGTAAGGATGGAGGTTTGGAGGGTGAAGTGCTTGAAAGGGTACAGCAGGGAAGAAAGGTTGCTGGTTCTTTGAAAGCAGTGATAAGAAACAGGGAAGTGAGCATGGAAGTGAAAAAGTTACTACATGACAGTATTGTGTTACCAACTCTAACGTACGGAAGTGAAGCTTGGACATTGTTGGAAGGACACAAGTCAAGAGTGAGAGCAGTGGAAATGAGTTATTTAAGAGGAGCCTGTGGAGTCACGTGGAGAGACAGACTGACGAATGAGGATATAAAGAAGCGTTGTGGTGTGGATGTGGATGTGATAGGAAGCGTTATGAGGAACACACTGAGGTGGTTTGGCCATGTGGAGAGGATGGAGGGTGAAAGACTGACGAAGAGAGTGTATGTGAGTGAGGTGGAGGGGGAATAGGGAGGGGGCGGCCGAGGATGAGATGGAGGGATGGGGTGGAGAGGTATATGAGAGAGGGGGGTGTGAGTTGGGAGCAGGGCAGTGAAATGGCGGGGGACAGGGCGACTTGGAGGCGATTTGTTTGTGGCCACCCCAAACGGGATTGAGGCGTCTGGCAATAGATATATATATATATATATATATATATATATATATATATATATATATAGATTGTTGGTGGAGAAGAGAGAAAAATTGAGATGATAGAAGGAGCAATTTGAGGATTTGTTGAACCTAGAGAGTGAAAGCAGTGCGAGTATAAGTGAAGAAGAGATGAGAGGAGGGAGGAAGAGATCAGTAGGGCAGAAGTAGTGGGAAGCAATGAAGAAGATCAAGATGGGAAAGGCCCCAGGAACTGATGGAGCGTGTGGTGAAATGCTGAAGTATGGGGATGGGATTGTTGTGGAGTGAATATGGAAGTTGTGTAGATTGGCTTGGGAAGAGGGAAGGGTTCAGGTATAACTGTTCCTTTATACAAAAGGAAAAGGGGAGAGAGAAGTATGTGGTAACCATAGGGGTATTTCCCTTCTTAGTGTGACTGGAAAAATATGTGGTAGAATACTCATTGACAGGGTTAGGCATATAACAGAGGAGCTAGTTGGAGAAGAACAAGGGGGATTTAGGAAGGGAAAGGGTGTGTAGATCAGATATTTGTTCTAAGATGTTTAGTGGAGAAGTACCTAGAGAAGGGAAAGTGTATGCTGCCTTCATAGACTTGGAGAAAGCTTATGATAGAATAGATAGGCAAGGTATGTGGAAGGTATTAAGAATATATGGAGTGGAGGGGAAATTGTTGAGTGCTGTGAAGAGTATGTACGAAGGAGATAGGGCTACGGTGCGAGTGGATGGTGAGCTGAGTGAGTTCTTCGATCTCAATGTGGGACTGAAACAGGGTTGTGTGATGTCTCCATGACAGTTTAATATATATACATGGATGGGGTTGTAAAGGAGGTGCAAGGTAGGGCAGTGGATGTGTGGGTGGCTCTAATGAATGAGGGTGAGATGTGGAAGATTCCGGTGTTGCTGTTTGCTGATGACACAGTATTGTTGAATGAAGATGAATGGGATTTGCAAGGTTTGGTGAATGAATTTGGGACAGTGTGTAGGAAGAGGAATCTGAAAGTTAATGTAAACAAGAGTAAAGTTATGGTGTTTGAGAGGAATGAAGTCAGAATGCAAAGTGAGGTTGGATGGTGAGGATATGGAGAATGTGAGTGCATTCAAGTACTTGGGTAGTGCGATAAGTAAGGATGGAACTTTTGGGGATAAAGTGCTTGAAAGGTTACACCAGGGAAGGAAGGCTGTTGGTTCACTGAAAGCAGTGATGAGAAACAGGGAGGTGAGTATGGAAGTTAAGAAGTCCCTGCATGATAGTATTGTGATCCCTACCCTGATGTATGGAAGCGAGGCATGGACTTTGCTAGGGGGGAAAAAGTCAAGAGTGAGAGCAGCGGAAATGAGTTACCTGAGAGGAGCATGTGGAGTGACATGGAGGGACAGGATGACAAGTGAAGTGAAGGAATGTTGTGGGGTGGATGTGGATGTGGTTGAGAAGATTAGGAGAAATACACTGAGGTGGTTTGGACATGTGGAGAGAATGGAGAATGAAAGACTGACTAAGAGGGTGTATGTACTGTAGGTGAGTTGGAGGGAGGGAGAGGGAGGGGAAGACCGAGGATGAGGTGGTGGGATGGAGTTGAGAGGTATATGAGGGAGGGGGCAGTGAGTTGGGGGGAGGGCAGTGAAATGGTGGGTGACAGAGCGACTTGGAGGAGTTTTATCTGTGGCCACCCTTTGTGGGATTAGGGTGTCAGGCTACAGATATATATATATTTATACTGTATATAAATAGTCAAGTTGCCTATGGCGCGGACTTCTATGCTGCAGTTTTCTATGAGACGGCATGGTACCAGAACAAAAAAAAATGAACCACGCACATAAAATACCTTTGGCGCGGGGACGCGGCAAGGTTTGAAATGCACCTCTTGCCTTGGAACCCCCAATCCTACCCCCTCCATTTTAGCACTGCAGTTGTCGGAGTTAGGTATGTTCAGTATTTTATGCTCTTAAAACCCTTTATTAATTATTGTTTAGTGTTTAATTTGTGTGTAAGACATGCACTGACTGACTGCTTGATTGTGTGCCTGTGTAAAGGGGGGTGAAAAGGGGGACTTTGGGGCAAATGTCCAGAACCAAATTCCATTTTTCCTATGGGTTTAGCTATTTGTATGGCATGGTTTTCTATGGCGCAGGCTTTGCCAAGAACCAATTAGCAGCGCCTTAAGTGACTTGACTGTATATATATCTATTGCCAGATGCCTTAATCACATAAGGGGTGGCCACAAACAAATCACCTCCATGTCACTCTGTCCCCTGTCATTTCACCGCCCTGCTCCCAACTCACACCCCTCACTCATATACCTCTCCACTCCATCCCTCCATCTCATCCTTGGCCTCCCCCTCACTCTCTCCCCCTCCACCTCACTCACATACACTCTCCTCATTAGTCTGTCACTCTCCATCCTCTCCACATGGCCAAACCACCTCAATGTGTTTCTTTTAACGCTTCTTATCACACCCCACAGACACACCACAACAATCCTTCACTTCTTTTTTTGCCAGTCTGTCTCTCCATGTGACTCCACATGCTCCTCTCAAATAACTCTTTTCCACAGCTATCACTCTTGACTTCTTTCCCTCCAACAAGGGCCAAGCGTCACTTCCATATGTTGGAGTTGGTATCACAATACTGTCATGTAGTAACTTTTTCACTTCCATGCTCACTTCCCTGTTTTTTATCACTGCTTTCAAAGAACCAGCAACCTTTACTCCTTGTTGTACCCTTTCAAGCACTTCACCCTCCAAACTTCCATCCTTACTCATCACACTACCCAAGTACTGAGATGCACTCACATTTTCCAATTCCTCACCATCCAACCTCGCTGTACATTCACTGACTTCACCTCTCTCAAAGACCATCACTTTACTCTTCCCTACATTCACCTTTAGATTCTGTTTCTTACACACTCTCCCAAACTCATCCACCAAGCCTTGCAGCTCCCCTTCGTCTTCACTTAACAACACGGTATCATCTGCAAACAACAGTACAGGGAGTTTCCAAACACTGCCCTCTCTCATTACGGCCTCTCCAACATCCACTGCCCTACCTTGCTCGTTTATAATCCCATCCATATACAGTACAGACTGAACAACCATGGAGACATGACACATCCCTGTTTCACTCCAACCTTCAAATAGAAAAATTCACTCAGTTACATTATCCAAACGCACTGCAGCCTTAGCACCCTCATACATACTCTTCACAGCATTCAACAACGTCCCATCTACTCCATATATTCTTAATACTTTCCACAATCCTTGTCTATCCACCCTGTCATATGCTTTCTCCAAATCCATGCAAGCTGCATACAACTTCTTTCCCTTCTCTAGACACATTTCCACTAAAGATCTAAGAATGAATATCTGATCTGCACAACCTCTTCCCTTCCTAAAGGCTCCCTGTTCTTCTCCAACTTATTTCTCTGTTATTTTCCTAACTCTGTCAATAAGTATCCTACCGCATACTTTTCCTATTACACTAAGACAAATGCCCCTATGATAACCAGACACTTCTTTTTCCTCTTTCCCTTTGTACAAGGGAATATTATACCTGACTTCCAATCATCCAGGACTCTACCTTCCTCCCAGGCCAATCTGCACATCTTCCACATCCATTCTACTACTATCTCTTCCTCATGCTTTAGCATTTCACCACACACTCCACCAATTCATGGGGCTTTCCCCATTTTGACTTTCTTCATTGCCTGCACAGCTTCCATCCTACTGATTTCTTCCCCTCTTCTCACCTCCCTCCTTCTCCCAGCCATTCCCCAGCCACTTATACTCACATTACTTTCATTCTCTATGTTCAACAATTCATTAACCCTTACACCGCGGGCATGTTTACCAATGTTTTGCGTGTCCCGCGGGGTTATTCAGGCTCTGACAGACTCTCAAAAAATATTTGCCAAAAATCAGTCATTAGTCCTAGAATATTAAAATTACATATGCTTATGGCACATACCTTCAGCTTTCTCCTGGGATGTTTGTTAAGCCTTTGTCGATTACCGTAGGACTTGTGGAGACCTCTGAAGTTGGGTAACGAAGTCTCCACTTTACACTTCCCGACAACCCGTAATATGATTACCACAGCCAGATATTAACACTATAAACACTACTCTATGATTTTCAAGTAGTTTGGGATCCATACTCCAAAATAAAACCACTGTGAAAGCAATGAAAATTACGAGCGCGTATGACCTTCCCACTTGCGCTAGTTCGCTCTTGGTACTCTGTCATTTATTATTCATAAAACCCCTCACACTTTATATTTCTATTACTATATAACACTTATATATATCTGGAGTCTTTATCCATAAGTTTCCTTCAGTAGTATTAGTTTATTGTCACTGAAGTCATTCAATTTTTCATTCAGTAAAATACGTAGAAAGCCACGGATTCACTTTCACTGTTATAACATCAAGTATTTGTACTCATATTCTTATATTACTAATTACTTACATTACTATTTACATTTTCTATTGTATTTTCAATATTTACCCTTCTATTTTACTTACACCATGTTATTCACTGTCACTTTCAGTAAGATAAAACTATAATACACTGTTCAATCATATGTACTGAACATCCATTGCTTTCACCTGCTATTTACATATTATTTACACATCATTTTCCTTTCCCACTTGCACTTTTAGAACTGCTTCTGGCTGTGGTAATCAAAGAAGCAGGTAACACAGAGGGGAACCTGACACTCAGCGCACTGCCAAGAGGTGCGTTTGTGCTCAGGTGTGTCGGGTGGTATGTGCACACACCTGGCACCTGCGGATCGCAGCCTTCCTCTTGCCTGTGGCAGGCATTTGCACCAGTCTGTGCCGATCCATGTATGCCCTCCGCTCAAGTCTGTTGGGAAGTGTTACTGGATGGCGCCTTGGAGTTGATGCTGTCACCCTACCAAATCTTTCCAGCAGCTGCTGAACACAAGTCCTGGCGAACAACCTCAGGGAGAAGGACTTGGGTGGCTTGACCTTCAACTTGTACAGGATGAAGGCGTTCAGCATCGTCATGTCTATGAGATGCAGAAAAACTTTCCTGTACCACCTAGTATTCTTCCTGAGGCAGTCGATCTCACCAATCATCATGTCAGACTTGTCCACCAGCCGCATGTTGATATTGTAGTCTAACACAGCATCAGGTTTCATTACAGGTTTGCCTGTCCTACGGTCGACCTTCCCACTGTCTGTCATTTCCCCCTTATGTACGGTGGTGAGCATGTGCATGACACTCGTCATGCCACCGTATTGCCAGCATCTTCTCAGACTTGCGTAGGTGCACGTCTCCTTGCTGCGAGGTTCCTGCCTCTGGGAATTTAGGGAAGTGGGCACGATTACTTTTGAGAGTGCCGCAGGAGCCAATGCCGTGCTCTCAAAGGTATTTGGCAAGTTTCGGTGCTGTATAATAGTTGTCTGTATACAGCACATGATTCCCACCAAAATACTTTTCAAGGAGTACTTTCACTACACAGCCTGAGAAGCCAAGGGGGGGTGTTTTATCCAGATCGACAGTGCTGGCTGAATAAATGACGAAGTCAAGGATGTACCCCGTCTTACAGTTGCACAGTACAAAGAACTTGATTCCAAAGCGATGGCGTTTGCTTGGAATGTACAGCACAAACCGAAGAAATCCTCTGAACAAAACCAAGGATTCGTCAATGACAACCTTCTGAAAGGGGTGGAAGAATGACATAAACTTATCCTTCATTCTGCTCAGAATCTCCCGGATCTTCCAGAGTGGGTCGGTTTGGGAAGGTACATCGTTGTCGGCAAAGTGCAGGCTTCCCATGATGTTTCGGAAGCGATCTCTGGCCATGTTCTTACTGAAGGTGGGTGAGGGTAGTAAGGGGTCCATGGACCAGTATTCTTCCAACTCATGCTTCTTTGAGTGTGGCATGAGAACCATGAGGGCGAAGAACACATACAGCTCTTGCACTCCCAGCATGGACCACTGTTGCATCTTGGCTGCACCTGTACCACTTCCAGCACGTTGTGATTCATACCTGTTGGTCTCATCACATATGTGCTGCATGACTTCGTCATCTAGGAAGACCAAAAGGAAGTCCACACACTCAGCATCGTCATCAAGAGTGAAGGCAGGCTGTACTCCTGAGGAACTCTCATAAAAATTCTGGGACAAAATCGGACCCTTCCGTCCATGCGAAGGCGTCCAGGATTCCCTGTCGTGGCGGTGTAGGGTGGGTGAGGGTGGTGGGTGGCTGTGAGGGAGATTTACCACGTTCAAGGTCACTCGCACTGACCCTGGGTTGCCGTACAGCACTAGCAGCCCTTACTCTAGTAGCAACTCTACTTTTACAGGTCAGGGATTTACCTCTTCCTCTATGGCCTACCTTCACTGTTGATGCTGGTGGTGACTCCGACGACGAAGACTCCGGAGATAATTCAGCAGAAGAAGAGGAAGAAATGAGTGAAGTGGGGCTTGGGGAACGGGGAGGTGAATCAACTCGGGACTCATGGCGGGCTGGGTCACGTGGGGACATTGTTCCGGGGCTAACACGCCGCCTTTTCACTCCCTTCCCAAATTCCTTCCCTTGCTGCACTAACGGCTCCTTTCCCTTGGAGCTAGGGATAACTTTGGACACTGAAGCACTCGTACTAGTACTTTCTGGCACGATTTCCTCACCCGGCTCATCACACGAATCCCTCGAAGGGTCAAAATCACTATCCATCATCACCATTGACAATTCCGCTAGTTCACGTTCCACTGCAGAGTCACTTAGTCCTTTCCTGCTTCCCTCACGAGTTTTTCTGGGTGTAGAGGTCACGGGGCCCTTTGCAATGGGCACAGAAGCGGCAGAAATGGCGGGGCGCGAGTGCGACATGTTTTGACCACAGCAGAGGACAAGGAACAAAATGCCGCGGCTTATCTGAGAAGGCAAGGGTTGACAGTGACAATGAGGATGACAGCTGCTAACTTACATGCTAATAAATTATTGGTAGAAAATCTCGGCAATACATAAAGAAATAGGTAGTTCCAGGTGAATGTAAATGTCACTTAGGCTTCTCCCTTCCTTTCTGATATATATATATTCTTATTAAAGAAATAGATTACAAGGCATAATTCAAAGGGGAAATTACCATGGTAATGTAGTGAATGAATGCATGTGAGGTGTTGTCAGGTGATAATTAGCCAATTCCTGGTGTATACCACTATCACTTACCTTATTTTTTTTGGTATATATTATTTTGTATAAGTATAGGGCATAGGGCTTATTTCAATGGATGAAATCTGTGGAAAAATCCGGGGGAGATTTGCTTAGCGCAGCGCAGCCGGGGAGGTGAGAGGACAGGGTAATGGAGGGGAGGTAGGGAGGGGAGTCAGGAAGGGGTGAAAATCGTCAATGCCTCAGTGATGTAAAGAAATTTAGTTTTCAAAACAGAACTACACACAACTGGAATAATTTAAAGGGAGAGGTGGTGCGAGCAGAGAGCATCCATGTGTTTAAATCTAGATTGGATGATAAATATTTGTAGAAAAGAGTGTGTTGTCCCAGATGATTGGCTGAAGAGTGTAATTGTAAATGTGTATAAAGGGAAGGGTGATGCCCTGGAAAGAGGGAATTATAAAGGTATAAAGCTTTTAGATCAGATAATGAAGGTAATGGAGAGAGTTTTAGAAGGTATGATTAGAGAAAGAGTGAATATTGATGAGATGCAGTTTGGGTTTATGCCAGGTAGGGGGACCACTGATGCCATATTCATTGTTCGACAGCTTCAGGAAAAATATATTGGTAGGAGAAGGGATCTTTATTTTGTTTTTGTTGATTTGGAAAAGGCCTTTGACAGAGTCCCTAGAGAGGTGGTGAAGTGGGCAATGAGAAAGCTTGGCTTGGAGGAGTGGCTGGTTAGGGTGGTTATGGCCATGTATGTGGGTGCTCACACCCAGGTGAGAGTGAATGGAGATTTGAGTGATGAGTTTTCCGTGAATGTTGGTGTACATCAGGGGTCAGTCTTGAGTCCCATGTTGTTTATCATGGTACTTGAAGCCCTTTCACGTGACTTTAGAAACGGACTCCCGTGGGAGTTGTTGTATGCTGATGATTTGGTGTTGATTGCAGAGAATGAAAGGGAGGCGGAGGAAAGGTTTAGGAAGTGGAGAGATGGTATGGGGCAAAAGGGTTTAAGGGTAAATGCAGATAAAACAAAAGTGATGATATCTAGGGTTGGTGGCGGTACTGTCAAAGATGAGGGAGAGTGGCCACGTGCAGTTTGCCCCAAGGGTGTGGGAAGTAATTCCATCTTGTGCGGTGTGTGTGATAAATGGGTGCATAAGAGATGTAGTGGTATCAGAGGTAGACTGCGAGATAATGCTGATTTTATGTGTACGGCATGCCGGGGTGAGCAGGTGGAGATCGTCAGACGTGAAAGGATTGAGCTTGCTGGTGAATCTCTTGAGTGTGTGGAAGAGTTTTGTTATTTGGGAGACATGTTGTGTGCTGGAGGTGGGGCTGGAGCTAGCTCTGTGGCTAGGGTGAGAAGTGGTTGGAAGAAGTTCAGGGAGCTCTTGCCTCTCCTGACATTGAGAGGGCTCTCCCTACGTGCTAAGGGGTCTTTGTATGCAGCATGTGTTAGGAGTGTAATGATGTATGGCAGTGAGACCTGGGCAGTGAAGGAGGAAGACATTCGCCAGCTCAGACGTACAGAAATGACAATGATTAGGTGGATGTGCAGTGCGTCCCTGCGTCCAAGGCCTGGAGGGTCTGGGTTTACAATGGAAGAGTTGAGAGGTAGGATGGGACTGGAGTGTATTGGTGTTGTGATGAGGAGAGGTAGATTGAGGTGGTTTGGACATGTGGAGAGGATGGGGGATGATAATTGGGTAAGGAAGGTGAGAAGTGTTAATATTGGGGGTGGGGTTATGAGGGGTAGACCGAGAAAGACATGGGACGAGGTCATTAAGTGTGACCTTAGGGTTAAGGGACTGAACAGGGAGGCTGCAATGGATCGTGCAGCATGGAGAGCCGCCATTAGGTGACCAAGGCCGACACATGCAAGCATGTTGGAGCCTTTAAAAAACGAAAACGAAACGAAAAGAGATCGGACAACACGAGCTTAGCTCAAATCCTGTATAATACAATTGGGCAAATACACACAAATACAAACACACATACACACACACACACAAACACAGTAGCATTCATGTACAAAAATAACAATACCTATAATTCTGACATAGCATGATATAGAGAAACTGTTATATCAACTTGGTACATGTAGTATATCAAGATGCTGAGGTGTTAATGTGTTACCTGGCTAAAGCGTTCCTGACACTTTGCAGGGTCCACTATGGTGTGCTCCCCGATCCTAGTGGCCACTTCCTTCCACAATGTGTCAACATTTGCAAGTATGCTCTCAAACTCCGCATCATCGTGACACAAAAGTTTCCATTCCTTTACTGTATCAAGCATTGTCTTTACGTTGTTGTCAGTCCACTGAACACTGCTGTACTCTGCGGATGAGACAATAAAAATGTATGGAACCTTATATCCTGAATAAAAATTTTAATATAATTTTTCAAAACTATATCACTTTCTGAAGTAATACAACACCAACATATACAAATTTAACACTTTCAGTGTTTCAGACCAATCATTACAATGTGTTAACTAGTGTAACTTAGAGGAGACAAGGTAAAAGCTTGTTATTACTGTTACCCCATGCCCAAGACAGGAACACTACAAAAGTAATATAGTTATTCTTAACTAGATATTAACATTTGCATAGAAGAAAAAATACTACCAACTGTACCTAAGCCTTTCTTTATTGTTTAATTCTGTACTATATATTTTTACAGTACCATGACTCTGTACCTCTTTTAAACACCATCACCTAACTGTAAATTTCACTTACTTATTACAGCACGGTAAAACCTCACTATAACGGACAAATGGGGCCCAAGCCATTCCGAAAAAAAGCAAAATTCTGATCAAAGCAGCATCCGGACTTCCCCCTGCTATCCCGGACTTTTTCCGACATATCAGACATTGGTCCAGACTTCACCAACGGTTTTTAAACTGTTTTCACTACTACTGCAGTAGTCCTGTACAGGTATACCCCAGTTTAATGATGCAATTGGTCAGGTAAAAACCCATCGTTAGGCAGGGTATCGTATATCAATGCAGATTTAACATGTCAAGTAATGGAATGCATTTTTCAGCCTTGGGTTTCCCCCCCCCAACCAAGTCCAAAATGCACCCAGATAAGCCCCAAAACAAGTTTAAGGCCAATCTAAATGGCCTAACAGCTGTAAAAGACGCTAACATAAGACTAACACCTATAAATAACTCACTGGAACCAACAAATAAAGTTTGGAAAAAATCAAGCTTAGTAAACTGTACCCCAAAATGACAATGTTCACCCCACCTATGGCTAAAACACATTAATCTAGGTCTAAAAACAGTTTATAAATCAACCTAAACATACAATTTTAGTATAAAATATCAAAATTGGTAAAAAAATAAAAACCCGTTGTTAAACTGGGGTTTGGCCATTGTTAAACAGGGTATGATGCAATGCTGGGAACGCTACTAATAAAAAGTAGTGGCGCTCCCATTCTCATTACTAGTGCTCGTCAGAAGTATCGAGCGCCTATGTCAGGGCGCGCAATACTTTTGGCGAAAAAAGAATCACCCTTTTTTGGAACTAAAAATTGAGCCAGATGTTTTGGCCGCTAACATGACGTCACGGCAGCTTGAGGCCTTACTGCGTGCTGGTTGGCTGCTGCCTCAGTTGCCTACGGGCTGCGTGAGAGACAGGAACTCCGCCGCTCCTCCCTCTCTTCTTGCGCCATTTTTTACCTAGTGTCCCACAGAGTTTTGGCTTTCACCACTTTGATATGGCCCCTACTCGTGAACTTTTGAGTGAAATCATATCACAGATCATTGCTCTAAAGGAGGCAGGCCACCCCACGAAGGAAATTAGTGATTTGGTTGGTGTGGTTCGATCGACAATGCGGAGGTGGTGTGCCCGTTTTTGAGTGGAAAATAATGGTGACGTTCCTACAAAGAAACCGCGGTCTAGTAGGCCCAGGAAAACTTCCCCGAGGTCCGTTAATGTGTTAAAACGTGCAGTGGAGTCTAATCCTCGTGTGAGTGCAAGGAAAATTAAGGAGAGCAACCTGGAAGTGTTTGGTGAGGTTTCAGGGGAAAGGATACTCGAGTTTGGGGAGGCAACGGACATGATTGTGTGCAACACATATTTTAGGAAAAGAGACAGTAGGTTAATTACGTATGAGCCTGGGGGAAATAGCAGTCAGATAGATTATTTTCTGGTTAGGAGGGCCGATAGGAGGTTAGTGAGGGATGTTAAAGTTATAGGAAGTGAGGAGTGTGTGCAGCAGCACAAACTATTGATTTGTGATATGGTGCTTAAAGAACAAATGATGAAAAAGAGGACTTATGTACCTAGGAGGAAAATATGGAAGCTGAAAAACCAAGTAGTAAGGGATGCCTTCTATAGCGAGTTGAGGAGAGTGGTGGCTGAACAGGGACCTGTAGACAGAGGCGTTAATGAACAGTACAGAGCCCTCAAGAACAATTTCTTGAGAGTTACTGATGTAACATGCGGCTGGACAAGAGGACCACCAAGACATAAAGTAACTTGGTGGTGGGATGAGGGTGTAGAAGCTGCAATTAAGGAGAAAAGAAGGCTTTTCCGGGAATGGAAGAAGGGTGGTAGCAAAGAGGAATATTTGGCTGCCAAGCGTAGGGCTAGGAGAGAGGTATACAGGGCAAAGTCTGAGTCACAGAGACAATTACTTGATAACCTAAATCATGGGGAAAGGAAAAATATATTTAGGGTGGCAGGTCAGGTGAAGAGGGATAATCGGGATATCATAGGTGAGCAGTGTGTGAAGAATGATGAAGGAAGGGTAGTGGTGAACAGTGAGGATATTAAAGATGCATGGAGAGAGCATTATAACCGGTTGTTGAATGAGGAGTTTGACTGGGACAGGGAAGGTTTGGAGCCAGCAGATCCAGTGTCTGGCCCTTGGCCTTTGATTGATACTGCTACTGTGAGTGAGGCAATAGGCAGGATGAGGGTGGGGAAGGCAGCAGGTGTGTCTGGGTTGACTGCCGAAATGTTGAAGGCCTCAGGCGATATAGGGGTGAGTTTAGTCACTGACCTGATAAATAGGATTATTTATGAGTGTGTTGTCCCAGATGATTGGCTGAAGAGTGTAATTGTAAATGTGTATAAAGGGAAGGGTGATGCCCTGGAAAGAGGGAATTATAGAGGTATAAAGCTTTTAGATCAGATAATGAAGGTAATGGAGAGAGTTTTAGAAGGTATGATTAGAGAAAGAGTGAATATTGATGAGATGCAGTTTGGGTTTATGCCAGGTAGGGGGACCACTGATGCCATATTCATTGTTCGACAGCTTCAGGAAAAATATATTGGTAGGAGAAGGGATCTTTATTTTGTTTTTGTTGATTTGGAAAAGGCCTTTGACAGAGTCCCTAGAGAGGTGGTGAAGTGGGCAATGAGAAAGCTTGGCTTGGAGGAGTGGCTGGTTAGGGTGGTTATGGCCATGTATGTGGGTGCTCACACCCAGGTGAGAGTGAATGGAGATTTGAGTGATGAGTTTTCCGTGAATGTTGGTGTGCACCAGGGGTCAGTCTTGAGTCCCATGTTGTTTATCATGGTACTTGAAGCCCTTTCACGTGACTTTAGAAACGGACTCCCGTGGGAGTTGTTGTATGCTGATGATTTGGTGTTGATTGCAGAGAATGAAAGGGAGGCGGAGGAAAGGTTTAGGAAGTGGAGAGATGGTATGGGGCAAAAGGGTTTAAGGGTAAATGCAGATAAAACAAAAGTGATGATATCTAGGGTTGGTGGCGGTACTGTCAAAGACGAGGGAGAGTGGCCATGTGCAGTTTGCCACAAGGGCGTGGGAAGTAATTCCATCTTGTGCGGTGTGTGTGATAAATGGGTGCATAAGAGATGTAGTGGTATCAGAGGTAGACTGTGAGATAATGCTGATTTTATGTGTACGGCGTGCCGGGGTGAGCAGGTGGAGATCGTCAGACGTGAAAGAATTGAACTTGCTGGTGAATCTCTTGAGTGTGTGGAAGAGTTTTGTTATTTAGGAGACATGTTGTGTGCTGGAGGTGGGGCTGGAGCTAGCTCTGTGGCTAGGGTGAGAAGTGGTTGGAAGAAGTTCAGGGAGCTCTTGCCTCTCCTAACATTGAGGGGGCTCTCCCTACGTGCTAAGGGGTCTTTGTATGCAGCGTGTGTTAGGAGTGTAATGCTGTATGGCAGTGAGACCTGGGCAGTGAAGGAGGAAGACATTCGCCGGCTCAGACGTACAGAAATGACAATGATTAGGTGGATGTGCAGTGCGTCCCTGCGTCCAAGGCCTGGAGGGGCTGGGTTTACAATGGAAGAGTTGAGAGGTAGGATGGGACTGGAGTGTATTGGTGTTGTGATGAGGAGAGGTAGATTGAGGTGGTTTGGACATGTGGAGAGGATGGGGGATGATAGTTGGGTGAGGAAGGTGAGAAGTGTTAATACTGGGGGTGGGGTTATGAGGGGTAGACCGAGAAAGACATGGGACGAGGTCATTAAGTGTGACCTTAGGGTTAAGGGACTGAACAGGGAGGCTGCAATGGATCGTGCAGCATGGAGAGCCGCCATTAGGTGACCAAGGCCGACACATGCAAGCATGTTGGAGCCTTTAAAAACGAACGAAAACGAACGAACGACGGTGTCTCCAACAGTCCATGAACTTGGTTACACAAGTCACAGGCCTGTGAGAAAGCCTCTTCTTACACGTTACCAGCGACTTCATAGGCTTGCCTTTGCTAACAAGCACCTTAACTGGGGTGAGGACCAATGGTTGTCAGTGTTGTGGTCTGATGAGGCAACGTTTAGTGTTACCTGTAATTGAGGAGTGCGTATGTACCGACGCAAAGGTAGTGACCCGCTTGACCCCTGTTACGTGGAGAGCACAGCTAAAAACCCTGATTCACTTATGATATGGGGTTGTTTCTCTGGGAAAGGCTTGGGGAAGCTTGTTGTGCTTCCCAAGAACTGCAGAGTGAATCAGGAGGTTTACCTGGAGCTTCTTTGTGATCATTTACCTGAGTCCTTCGAGCTCACAGGTGCATGAGTGTTTCAGCAGGACGGTGCACCTGCTCATAAAGCCAAATCGGTCACCAACTGGCTTCGTGACTGCAAGGTCTCCTTCAAGAAAGACTGGCCAGGCAATTGCCCAGACCTCAACCCAATAGAAAACCTCCGGTACCTTGTAAAGAAGAATCTCCAAGGGAAGGACGTGAGCTCTCTGCCTAAGCTGGAAGCAGCCATTCGTGACTCCTGGGCAAAAATACCACCCTAGCACCTGAGGAACCTCGCCCTTTCACTTCCATGACGTCTCAGGTCTGTGAAGAAGCGCGAAGGATACCCTACCAAGCATTAAAGGTAAATATAATGCATTATTTACATGTTTTTTCAACATTGAAAAGTTTGTTTCGTAGGAGGGACGCAGGGCGCTCGATACTTCTGACAAGCACTGTAGTTCGAAAAAGTAGTGGCGTTACTGGTTTTGCTACTTGATTAAATATGTATCAGCGCTCCCGCTACTTTGGATAAGAAAAAGGTACACGAAGGAAAGGTTAACAAAAATCTCTGATGTAGCGATACACTATATACTGTTTTGATAATATTAGTCAGTCTGAGTAGTTTTGTTGGGTACCAGTAATGTCAGTATATACTTATACTGAAAGTAAAAAAAACATCATATACATGTCGGTGTCACTTTAATGAAGCTTAGAGCCGAAGGTACAGGAAAAAGCTATTTACTGTATAATGTAACAAATGTTCTTTTACATTGTTAACTAGTATACCTACTGAAAGTAACATACGTAAATAAAAGGCAAAAAAATGTGGCCTACCATTGATACATATTAATATATAGATTTATTATATTTTCAATGATACCTATTTAAGATATGAAAGAAAATGAAAGTAAAAATGAACTGGGGCTTTCTTTTAAAGGCTATTTTTACAAAGCAATGTTATTTTTCCATTACTTTAAACTGAAAATAATATACTGTTACGAAATAATAATTTAGTGAGTAAGAATTTGTCTGAAAGAGAGAGCAGGAGTTAGTGATGGGGATGGTTAGAGGTGTGTGTGTGTGTGTGTG
This sequence comes from Coenobita brevimanus, assembly GCF_032717465.1. NCBI lineage: Eukaryota > Metazoa > Arthropoda > Malacostraca > Decapoda > Coenobitidae > Coenobita > Coenobita brevimanus. The sequence goes on along the minus strand of NC_136977.1, from coordinate 11,197,303 downwards.
TGTGTGTGTGTGTGTGTGTGTGTGTGTGTGTGTGTGTGTGTGTGTGTTAACATTGCCTACATCTAGCTGACATCCTTACTTATCTTTACTTAATTTAAATGATCAATAATTAATTAGCAAATTTGTTTAATTAATGCACATTACTGATAAATAATAATTAATAAATTACTGATTTAATGTAGAACAAAAATCTATCTATCTATCTATAGCCCGACGCCCTAATCCCGCAAAGGGTGGCCGCAGACAAAACGCCTCCAAGTCACTCTGTCACCCACCATTTGACTCCCCTCCCCCCAACTCACCCCCCCCTCCCTCATATACCTCTCAACTCCATCCCTCCACCTCATCCTCGGTCTACCTCTCCCTCTCCCTCCCTCCACCTCACCTACATACACCCTCTTAGTCAGTCTTTCATTCTCCATTCTCTCCACATGTCCAAACCACCTCAGTGTATCATTGACAGAATTGACGAAAGTATTATTTTTCATCATTAATAAATACAACCAAACCGTTGGCATATCAGTATGTACTCACTGACTCCGGACCTGTATTCGTCACGTGAGTAGCGAGGAGTGCGGTAACGCATGAGTACAGCCAAAAAGTAGCAGCACTCTCAGTTCTGCTACTGGCTAAAAAAAGTAATGGCGCTACCCTCATCGCTATTAAAATAGTAGCGGCACTATTCCCAGCTTTGGTATGGTGGTACAGTAAGACCTCACTGTAACGGACTAACTGGAGCCCAAACCATAATGAAAAATGAAAAATTCCGATAAAAGCGACATTCGGACTTCTCCCTGCTAACCCGGACTTTTTCCGATATATCAGACATTAGTCCATATTGCATGAACGGTTTTTAAACTGTTTTGACTACCATTGCGGTACAGTACTGTGTTATAATTTCACTACATTAATCAAATGGTATAATATATATAATAATACTGTACTGTACACTGATAAACATATCTTTCATTTACCTTATTGTGGTGAACAAGGCTGAAGTGGTCAGGCAGTCCAGGCTGCTTCTGGTTTTATCGGACTTTTTCTGACATACAGGAATTTAGTCCGGTAGCTCCTCGATTCCGATGAGAGAATTACGGTCTACTGAAGTCCATTATATCAAGGTTTTACTGTATTTCTACCCCCATCATCAAGTCGGGGTATCACATCTAGGGGTATCGTTTACTGAGGTATACCTGAATTATACACTGACTACAATAATCAAATGGTATAATATCATCACCCTCACAAAGAAACTGCCCAAGTCATTTTTTCTACTTTTCAGGAAATCGAGAAAAACCTGTCTCATTTTCTTAATTTTCAATGACCTAGGCAGAAACTTGAAGCACATTTTAAACCACTCATACCCTAGACCTGGCAAAGGCAACTATACCAACAGGTGCGCCATGTGATGAAGAATTGGTTTAGGCAAAAATCCAGAAATCGCCGAAAAATGACTCAAGCAGTTTCTTTATGAGGGTGACGATATATATAATAATGCTGTACTGTACACTGATAAACATGACTTTCATTTACCTCATTGTGATGAACACAGCTGAAGTGGTCAGGCAGTCCAGACTGCTTCTGGCCTTATTAGACTAATATATTTCCCATTCATTACTTTAGACAATTTCCAAACTTCACAGTCACCTATTGTTAGTCAGAATAGAGTAAATAAAGATATAATATTGGTGGATGGCACTCACCATCCACTCATTTGATGTAGTGCTGCTGTCAGGTGTCTGCCCTTTCCTCTCCTCCATCCTTCTTTCCTTCCATCCTCTTCTGTCTTCCTTTCCTTTATTCTTTCCTTGTCCTTCTGCCTACGGGTGACTTTACACTCCCTTTTCTGTCTTTCTTTCCTTCATTCTTTCCTCTGCCTTCTGCCTATGGGTGACTCTACACTGAGTGACAAGCCAAATGGTTTCCTGTACACCAGGAAACCATTTACTATGCTGGGTGGTAACCATATAACCAAATTTTGGCGCCTGGTGATTTAGTGGGAAATTATTGCACTCCAATTGGACTGAGCCGGTGAAGATTTATATCCGAGAGGTGGTTGGGGTTGACTGCTCATGTAATGCCACTCAGGGATGAATGAGGCTGGTCACTCTCATCTTAAATGTCGGTACCAGCTGCCTAGCCCCGGGCTCATACGCTCCTCATGGGGCAATGTAGGATTGGATGATGAATGGATGGATGGATGGATAAAATGATGCCTAACTCAGGAATTGGAAGTACTAAAAGAGAAGAGGGAGGAGGCAAAAACAAAGAATGCGGGAAGATCAGAAGAAGAGTACTTTTTTTTTTTTACAAAGTAATTGGACTGCAGGTAAGAAAGTGCTACATAACCAACAGGGAATAGAAAGGAGTAAGGTAGCAGACTCAAGTCATGGAAGTATGTAAACAAGATGTTTAGGTTGATGTACTCAAATGTAGATGGAATGGTGTCTAAATTATTAGAGAAAGAAGACTATATCAGTGAAAAGGAACCACACATTATCTGCCTATCTGAAACAAAATTAACCCCAGATATCAAACGATACCCTAAAGTTAGAGGAATACAATATATGGAGAAGAGACAGAAATTTAATAAAGGGAGGAGGAACTATAATCTTAAGAAAGAAAAATCTGCAAGCCACAGAAATAAAACTAGATATACCCTCACATGTGGAACTGATTGCATTGGAAATTAACACATATGAAGGGAACTTAACTGTGGCAAATTTATACATGCCACCTAAAACAAACACCTGGGAAAGGCAAATATGAAGCCCTGGCAAAAAGTACAATTCAGAGTTTAGGAACATTATTACATAGAATGGAAGGGAAATCTGAAAGAACTGTATTAACTGCAGACTTCAAATATAAATTGGAATATGCTAGATGTAATAAGCCATGAAAGCAGTTGTGATAAAAAACACTTAGATCTTGTGCAGGAGTTCTTCCTAACACAGCATGTAAAGGAAAACACCAGAAAAAGAGGACTTGATGATCCATCCATACTAGATCTTATACTTACCAAACAAGAAAATGAAACTGCCAATATAATATATCATCCCCCATTCGGCAAAAGCGACCATGTAGTATTAAATTGTGCCTTCTGAATTGCAAATGATGTTACCAGCAATGAGACTTACAAAAAGAGTCTAAATTACAAAAAGGGCAATTATCATGACCTGAAGAAGTACTTCTTAGAAACAGATTGGGAAAAGGAATTCAGAGGACAAGATTTAAATATTATGTATAAAAATTTATGTGATCTTTATGAAACAGGAGTCCAAAATTACAATCCCACAGCACAGAGCAACATAAATGAAAATAAAGAAATGGTTTAATACAGAGTGTAAAAAAAGCAAAAGAAAAAAGGAAGACTTGCAGTGGAATAGATACAGAAGACACAATAGTGAGAGGGCATATACCGGTAACAACTATAAACAGGCAAGAAATGATTATACAAAGATAAGAAGGGAGGCTCAGAGACAGTTTGAGGAGGCTATTGTAAATAAAAGTAGTGATCAACCCAAGCTTTTTTACAGCTACATCCGAAGTAAAACCAAAGTTAAAGATAAAATACAGTCCATTACAGATGAGGGGATCATCTATACACAAGACAAAGATGTTTGTGAAGCACTAAATAAAAACTTTCAATCAGTTTTTACAAAGGAAAGAAATTCTGAGAGTTAATTTTTACAAAGGAAAGAAATTCTGAGAGAGGTGATAAGGAATATGCATGCCCACACGTATTACCAGATATACAAATATCAGAAAAAGAAGTACAGGAAGAGTTACGGAAATTGGACAAAGGAAACGCAAATGGTCCTGAAGGAATTTCAGGTTGTGTGCTACATGAATGTCCAGAAGAGCTAAGCAGACCATTGTATTTAATATTTAAGGAATCCTTAGGTTAGGGTAAACTACCTGACATTTGGAAGAAAGCAAACATTGTTCCCCTATTCAAGAAAGGGAATAGACAGGACCTACTCAACTACCGACCAGTATCACTGACCAGTGTTGTAAGTAGGATAATTGAAAAGCTGATAAGGGAAGTTTGGGTAAAACATCTAGAAGAGCACGGCATGATAACAGACAGGCAGTTCGGTATTAGGAAGAGAAAATCACGTGTTACTAATCTGTTGAGCTATTATGACAGAGTTACAGAAAGGTTACAGAAGGGAGAAGGATGGGTGGACAATATCTATTTAGATTTTAAGAAAGCATTTGACAGAGTACCGCACCAAAGACTTTTATGGAAACTGAACCATTAAGGAGATATCCAAGGCAATCTCTACAGTTGGACGTAGGATTTTCTCAGAAAAAGGGAAATGAGAACAATATTAAGGGGAAATTATTCATCATTGAGGGAAGTGACCAGCAGAGTGCCACAGGGCTCAGTGCTGGCACCAACTATGTTTCTAGTATATAAAAATGACTTAGACGGTAACACTGGAAATGGAAGCTATCTAAATATGTTTGCTGATGATGCAAAAATTAAAAGGAAAATTACTAACACAGCTTCATGAATGGAGCAATAAATGTCAAATGGAATTTAATGTGGATAAGTGTCATGCAATTAATTCGGTAAAAGTGAGAAAAGATCAGATTGGGACTATAAGTTAGGAAGATCAACCCTACACATATCAGAAAGGGAGAAGGACCTAGGAGTAATTATCAATAACAGACTATCTCCAGATTGCTTGCTAATATGAGAACAGCATTCACATATATAAATGAAGATATGCTGAGGAAGATAATAACATCATTCATCAGACCAACCTTGGAGTATGCATCAGTAGTCTGGAATCATCTAAAAAAAACACACAGACAAGACTGAAAAAATACAAAGGGCAGCCACAAGATGGGTACCAAGCTTTAGGGAACTAAGCTATGGAGAAAGACTGGAAAGACTGAATCTACCAACGCTAAAGGAGAGAAGGAGAAAGGGAGACATGATTATGCTATATAAATGCATCTCAGGGAAAAAGAAAATAGACATAAATGAATATATATCATATGGGGAAGTATCATCAAGAGGACACTGCAAAAAATTGTACAAAAACTGAGGTGATAAAGACGTAAGAAAATTCAGTTTCCCAAACAGGGCAATTGATCGGTGGAATGCACTACAGATTTAAGTAGTGTGCCAAAACTATTCATAAATTCAAGGACATGTATGATAAAAATGGTTTAATACACAGGACAGTAGGAGCTTGACTCATTCCTGTAAAGATGCAATTAGGTAAGCACACACACACACACACGTCCGTCACCGGTGCTCCATACCAGACCAATACGGCATTACCTAAATTAGTATCTTTGAATGAGTCAAGCTCTGTACCAGGTTAGACTAAATGATTTTTCATTATTAAAAGGAAAAGAAATAATAAGTTTAAATAAGACTGGTTCAAACAGAACAAAGAACCACGATGCGTTGAGTCAGCTGGGTTTGTTTATACTACAGCAACACGGGGAAAGTGTACATACTCTGTTCATTTAGTATTACAAAATGGATACATACTTCAGTAAAACAAATTTGGAAAAGAAAAGGGATAAAAGTAAAAAGCAAAATGATGATTTCTACCAAGAACTGGTTGAAGTGGAGACTCACAATAGACTGGTTGAACGTGTACACAAACTAGAAATGGCTTTCAAAAATGAAATTGATGAAATAAAGAAGTAAATGCACTTGCAAAAGGAAGAGATAGAAAAACTAGGAAGGGAGGCCAATAAGAAAGACACAACCATCAGTGAACTAACAGTGGAATTGAGTACGTTTAGGAAGAAAGTGAGTGAAACGGCAAGTGCAGTAGTCAATCACGAGAGTGTAATGGAAGAGTTAAAAAATGACACAGAGACAATTAGACAAGCAAGCAGTCTTATGGACCAGAGCAGTGATATTGAGGAGAAGATAACACAGGTGAATGAAGCTGTGCAAAGCTACAAAAATGATGTAGAAACCACGTATGCTGAAATGGTGAAAGTAAAGAAAGACTTAGAAACAAGGGTGGAAGAAAAAAGCATTAAAAAGGAAGTGAAAAGAATAATCCAAAACAATCCAAAGTTAGTCAGAGATTCAGTAGAAATAAATAAATCAATAGTAATCACTGGTATAGAAGAGGAAGAAGTTAAAAACAAGATCACTAGAGACAAAAAGGAGATGGCAAATGTAATGAGCTTACTGAAAGAAGTATCAGAGGAAATCTGTAGTAAAGACATAGAGGAACACAAAAGGTTAGGGAAATACGAGAAAAGCAAGACAAGACCTCTAAAGGTGACTTTCCAGAGTGTAAACACTGTGGAAGAGATACTAAAAAATGCAAAGAATCTTATGGAAAAAGAGGAGTTCAAAAATGTATGGATAAAAAGATGCCTAACACAAGAGGAACTGGAATTACTGAAAGAGAAAAGGGAGGAAGCAAAAACAAAAAATGAGGGAAGATCAGAAGAGGAGAAGAAGAAATTTTTTTACAAAGTAATAGGATTGCAGGTACGAAAGTGGTACACAGACAGGATGGAAGAAAAAGGAGGAAGGTAGAAGAACCATGTCATGACAAGTATATAAACAAGATGATAAAGTTGATGTATTCAAATGTGGATGGAATGGTATCTAAATTACTAGAGATGAATGATTATGTCAGAGAAAATGAACCACAAATAATATGCCTAACTGAGACAAAATTAACACCAAGGATATCCAATGACATACTAAACTTAGAGGAATACAATATATGGAGAAGAGACAGATATTTAAAAAAAGGAGGAGGAATTATAATATTAACTAAGAAAAATCTAAAGGTCAAGGAAATAAACCTAGATATACCATCACAAGTAGAACTGATTGCAGTAGAGATCGACACATCTGAAGGGAAAGTAATTGTAGCCAATTTGTACATGCCACCCAGATCAAACACATGGGAAAGAGACGAATATGAGGACCTGCCAGAGAGTACAATTCAGAGTATAAGATCATTACTACATAAAATGGAAGAGATATCGGAAAGAATTATACTAACTGGGGACTTCAATACAAATATAAATTGGAATACTCTAGATATAAATAGCCAAGAAAGCTGTTGGGACCAAAAGCTCCTGGATCTCGTACAAGAGTTTTTCTTAACGCAACATGTGAGGGAAACCACCAGAAAAAGAGGACTTGATGTACCTTCAGTGCTAGATCTAATATTTACTAGGCAAGAAAATGACACTGACAGTTTAATATATCACCCTCCACTCGGCAAAAGCGATCATGCAGTACTAAATTATAACTTCAGGATAGCATATGACATAGTAACAGCAATGACAGTTACAAAAAGAGCCTAAACTATAAAAAGGGAAATTATCAAGACCTAAAGAAGTATTTCTTAGTTGATTGGGAAAATGAGCTTAGAGGACAAGATTTAAATGCTGTATATAGAAAATTTTGTGAATTTTATGAAATAGGAGTCCAGAAGTACATCCCACAGCACAAAGAAGCAGATAAGAAAATACAGAAATGGTTCAATACAGAATGTAAAAAATCAAAAGAAAGAAGAGATTTGTTGTGGAATAGATACAGAAGACACAATAGTGAAAGGGCGTATAATAATTACAAACAGGCAAGAAACGACTATACAAGAATAAGGAGGGAAGCCCAAAAACAGTTTGAGGAGGATGTAATAAATAAAAGTAGTGATCAACCAAAGCTGTTTTACAGCTACATCAAAAGCAAAACCAAAGTAAAAGATATAATACAATCCATTACGGACGAGGGAATCACTTATACACAAGAGAAAGATATTTGTGAAGCACTAAATAAGAATTTCCAATTAGTTTTTACAAAAAAAAAAAAATTTTGAGAGGGACTATGTGGAACACGCATGTCCACACATACTACCAGATATACAAATAGCGGAAAAAGTAATACAGGAGGAGTTAAGCAGATTAGACAGAGGAAAAGCAAGTGGTCCTGATGAAATTTCATGTTGGGTATTACGAGAATGTGCAAAGGAGTTAAGTAAACCATTATTTTTAATTTTCAAGAAATCCTTGAGTCAAGGGAAACTACCTGATATTTGGAGAAAAGCAAATATAGTCCCCTTATTCAAGAAAGGAAATAGACAAAATCCTCTCAACTACCGACCAGTATCACTGACCAGTGTTGTAAGCAAGGTATTAGAAAAACTTATAAGAAAAGCTTGGGTAAATCATCTAGAAGAACACAGTATGATAACAGAAAGACAGTTCGGTTTCAGAAAAGGAAAATCATGTGTTACTAATCTGTTGAGCTACTATGACAGAGTAACAAACACAATACAGGAAAGGGAAGGATGGGTGGACAGTATCTATTTAGATTTCAAGAAAGCTTTTGACACAGTACCACACCAAAGACTTTTATGGAAACTGTACCATCAAGGAGGAATTCGAGGCAAACTGTTTTGTTGGATGCAAGACTTTCTCATAAAAAGAGAAATGAGGACAGTACTAAGAGGAAACTACTCATCTTGGAAAGAAGTGACTAGTGGAGTACCACAGGGTTCAGTGCTGGCACCAATCATGTTTTTAGTGTACATAAATGATATAAACAGTAACACTGGAAATGAGAGCTATCTGAATAGGTTTGCAGATGATGCAAAAATACAAAGGAGAATTATCAAGACAATTACTTGATAACCTAAATCATGGGGAAAGGAAAAATATATTTAGGGTGGCAGGTCAGGTGAAGAGGGATAATCGGGATATCATAGGTGAGCAGTGTGTGAAGAATGATGAAGGAAGGGTAGTGGTGAACAGTGAGGATATTAAAGATGCATGGAGAGAGCATTATAACCGGTTGTTGAATGAGGAGTTTGACTGGGACAGGGAAGGTTTGGAGCCAGCAGATCCAGTGTCTGGCCCTTGGCCTTTGATTGATACTGCTACTGTGAGTGAGGCAATAGGCAGGATGAGGGTGGGGAAGGCAGTAGGTGTGTCTGGGTTGACTGCCGAAATGTTGAAGGCCTCAGGCGATATAGGGGTGAGTTTAGTCACTGACCTGATAAATAGGATTATTTATGAGTGTGTTGTCCCAGATGATTGGCTGAAGAGTGTAATTGTAAATGTGTATAAAGGGAAGGGTGATGCCCTGGAAAGAGGGAATTATAGAGGTATAAAGCTTTTAGATCAGATAATGAAGGTAATGGAGAGAGTTTTAGAAGGTATGATTAGAGAAAGAGTGAATATTGATGAGATGCAGTTTGGGTTTATGCCAGGTAGGGGGACCACTGATGCCATATTCATTGTTCGACAGCTTCAGGAAAAATATATTGGTAGGAGAAGGGATCTTTATTTTGTTTTTGTTGATTTGGAAAAGGCCTTTGACAGAGTCCCTAGAGAGGTGGTGAAGTGGGCAATGAGAAAGCTTGGCTTGGAGGAGTGGCTGGTTAGGGTGGTTATGGCCATGTATGTGGGTGCTCACACCCAGGTGAGAGTGAATGGAGATTTGAGTGATGAGTTTTCCGTGAATGTTGGTGTGCATCAGGGGTCAGTCTTGAGTCCCATGTTGTTTATCATGGTACTTGAAGCCCTTTCACGTGACTTTAGAAACGGACTCCCGTGGGAGTTGTTGTATGCTGATGATTTGGTGTTGATTGCAGAGAATGAAAGGGAGGCGGAGGAAAGGTTTAGGAAGTGGAGAGATGGTATGGGGCAAAAGGGTTTAAGGGTAAATGCAGATAAAACAAAAGTGATGATATCTAGGGTTGGTGGCGGTACTGTCAAAGATGAGGGAGAGTGGGCAAGTGCAGTTTGCCACAAGGGCGTGGGAAGTAATTCCATCTTGTGCGGTGTGTGTGATAAATGGGTGCATAAGAGATGTAGTGGTATCAGAGGTAGACTGCGAGATAATGCTGATTTTATGTGTACGGCGTGCCGGGGTGAGCAGGTGGAGATCGTCAGACGTGAAAGGATTGAACTTGCTGGTGAATCTCTTGAGTGTGTGGAAGAGTTTTGTTATTTAGGAGACATGTTGTGTGCTGGAGGTGGGGCTGGAGCTAGCTCTGTGGCTAGGGTGAGAAGTGGTTGGAAGAAGTTCAGGGAGCTCTTGCCTCTCCTGACATTGAGGGGGCTCTCCCTATGTGCTAAGGGGTATTTGTATGCAGCGTGTGTTAGGAGTGTAATGCTGTATGGCAGTGAGACCTGGGCAGTGAAGGAGGAAGACATTCGCCGGCTCAGACGTACAGAAATGACAATGATTAGGTGGATGTGCAGTGCGTCCCTGCGTCCAAGGCCTGGAGGGGCTGGGTTTACAATGGAAGAGTTGAGAGGTAGGATGGGACTGGAGTGTATTGGTGTTGTGATGAGGAGAGGTAGATTGAGGTGGTTTGGACATGTGGAGAGGATGGGGGATGATAATTGGGTGAGGAAGGTGAGAAGTGTTAATATTGGGGGTGGGGTTATGAGGTGTAGACCGAGAAAGACATGGGACGAGGTCATTAAGTGTGACCTTAGGGTTAAGGGACTGAACAGGGAGGCTGCAATGGATCGTGCAGCGTGGAGAGCCGCCATTAGGTGACCAAGGCTGACACATGCAAGCATGTTGGAGCCTTTAAAAAAAACGAAAACGAAACGAAAACGAATTACTAGCACAGACTCGTGTAGGGAACTACAAGAAGAATTAAATAAACTTCATGAATGGAGTAGTACATGGCAAATGGAATTCAATGTGGACAAGTGTCATGTAATCAAGTTTGGTAAAAGTGGAAAAAGACCTGATTGGGATTATAAGTTAGGAAATAAAACCCTATACACATCAGAAAGAGAGAAAGACCTAGGTGTGATTATCAATAACAGACTATCTCCGGCTGACCACATCAGCGAGAAGGTACGGAACATGTATACACTGCTTGCAAATATGAGAATAGCATTCACATACATAAATGAAGACATGCTAAGAAGGATAACAACATCTTTCATTAGACCAACCCTGGAATATGCATCAGTAGTCTGGAGTCCTCATCTCAAAAAGCATATAGACAAGATTGAAAAAGTTCAAAGGGCCGCTACAAGATGGATACCAAGCTTAAGGGACCTAAGCTAAGAAGAAAGACTAAATAAACTGAATCTACCAACACTACAAGAGAGAAGGAAAAGAGGTGACATGATAATGCTATATAAAAGCATATCAGGAAAGGAGAAAATAGACATAAATGATTACTTAACATATGGAGAAGCATCAGCAAGAGGACACTGCAAAAAACTGCATAAGAAGAGAAGTGATAAAGACGTAAGGAAATTCAGTTTCCCAAACAGAGCAACTGACAAGTGGAATGCACTACCGAATGAAATAGTGTGTGCCAAAACAATTCACAAATTTAAGGATATGTACGATAAATATGGTTTAAGACACGGGACAGTACGAGCTTGACTCATTCCTGTAAAGATACAATTAGGTAAGAACAATTAGGTAAGAACACACACACACACACACACATGACTGACTTCTGCTGTATTGATAATTACTTTGCTGTATTGTGCTTTTTGAAGAAGCCCGCCTTCCTTTGCTTCTGACCACACCAGGTTGGTAGACAACATAAGTCCCTCCTCGTTCTGAAAAGATTTATTTCCAAGATATGGTAATATCAGAAACAATCCCCTACAATATGATTTGCATCTCAATTAAGAAATTCAGACATGTTTATTTTTCGAATTTAACTTCCATCCCTTACTTGGATCAATGAAACCTGGGTTCTGGAAAAATCCCATGCTTAAACCCTCAAGAGCATGGCAGTAGACAAGAACTGCAAACTTGGTAGTAATGTGACTGCCATTCTTTGTACATAACTGACATCTTACTTCAATACCAAATCTAATGTCTAATCAAATAATCTCAGAAACAAGCAACTGCTGAAAACATTTAAATTTATTATTAAAATTTAACTGGTGTATGTAACCAACAAAACATACCAGTACTTAAATTTTGAAGACAGCTATGTTTGACACCATCAATATAAAATTAGACCTAGACCTACTGGCATGGCAACGAAGTAAAAGATATTCCTCTTTACACCTGGGATGAGATGGTGATGATGATAAAAAATTAGGCAAAAATGATCATATAATGAAAACATTACACTAGAGGTTCCCTGGAGGCATGTGTTGTTTCACCTAAACAACAAAAATTTCAAATCCCTCAACATGACAAAGCTGATTACAGTAAAAGTCCAATTCATCGGCATCCAATTCCCCGTCAAATCTGACATTTCTGCAATTTTGAGAAATAGTCCCATTTACGAAAATCTCTGATCGTTCGGCAGATTTTCCGATTTTTTTCGTCAGTCTTGAAATTCTCCATGAGGCTCGCCAGCTAGCTACCCGCCTTTACCCGCCTTAGTGAGTGAGATAATGGAAGTGATGGAACGAGTCTACCACTGCCATGAAGCTCAGAGGCTAGCTCTTTCTCCCATAGCATAAAGAGAGGACAATCATGTAGTGAGTCTAGCATGGGAAAGAGAAAGCTACATCCTCTTCTGCTCCCTCCTCTCCATCACCAACAGCAGTCTCTGAACTTCAAGCTCTACTGCGCAGCAACAGGGAGAAGAGTCCTTAGAGCCTGTTGCAGGACCCTCTACTGCTGGGGACTTCTTCCAGCAGTAGCAGACTCCAATCAACCCCTTCTATTGTCTATCTATCTATCTATTGCCAGACGCCTCAATCCCGTTTGGGGTGGCCACAAACAAATCGCCTCCAAGTCGCCCTGTCCCCCGCCATTTCACTGCCCTGCTCCCAACTCACACCCCCCTCTCTCATATACCTCTCCACCCCATCCCTCCATCTCATCCTCGGCCTCCCCCTCCCTCTTCCCCCCTCCACCTCACTCACATACACTCTCTTCGTCAGTCTTTCACCCTCCATCCTCTCCACATGGCCAAACCACCTCAGTGTGTTCCTCATAACGCTTCCTATCACATCCACATCCACACCACAACGCTCCTTTATATCCTCATTCGTCAGCCTGTCTCTCCACGTGACTCCACAGGCTCCTCTTAAATAACTCATTTCCACTGCTCTCACTCTTGACTTGTGTCCTTCCAACAAAGTCCAAGCTTCACTTCCGTACGTTAGAGTTGGTATCACAATACTGTCATGTAGTAACTTTTTCACTTCCATGCTCACTTCCCTGTTTCTTATCACTGCTTTCAAGGAACCAGCAACCTTTCTTCCCTGCTGTACCCTTTCAAGCACTTCACCCTCCAAACCTCCATCCTTACTCATCACACTACCCAAATACTTAAACGTACTCACATTTTCCAATTCCTCACCATCTAACCTCGCTGTACATTCACTAACTTCACCTCTCTCAAAGACCATCACTTTACTCTTCCCTACATTCACCTTTAGGTTCCGTTTCTTACACACTCTCTCAAACTCATCCACCAAGCCTTGCAGCTCTCCTTCGTCTTCACTCAACAACACAGTATCATCTGCAAACAACAGTACAGGGAGTTTCCAAACACTATCCTCTCTCACCAGGGCCACTCCAACATCCACTACCCTACCTTGTACCTCTTTTATTACCCCATCCATGTACAGATTGAACAACCATGAAGACATGACACATCCCTGTTTCAAACCAACTTTCAAAGAGAAAAATTCACTTAGTTCACCATCCACACGCACTGCAGCCTTCGCACCATCGTACATACTCTTCACAGCATTCAACAACTTCCCATCTACTCCATATATTCTTAACACTTTCCACAATCCTTGTCTATCCACCCTGTCATATGCTTTCTCCAAATCCATGAAAGCCGCATACAACTTCTTTCCCTTCTCTAGAAACTTTTCCACTACAGATCTAAGAATGAATATCTGATCTACACAACCTCTTCCCTTCCTAAAGCCTCCCTGTTCTTCTCCAACTAATTTCTCTGTTCTTTCTCTAACTCTGTCTATAAGTATCCTACCATACACTTTTCCTATTATACTAAGAAGACAAATGCCCCTATGATTACCACACACTTCTTTTTCCCCTTTTCCTTTGTACAAGGGAATAATTATACCTGACTTCCAATCCTCCGGGACTCTACCTTCCTCCCAGGCCAATCTGCACATCTTCCACATCCATTCTACTACTATCTCTCCCCCATGCTTCAGCATTTCACCACACACTCCATCAATTCCTGGGGCTTTCCCCAATTTAACTTTCTTCATTGCTTCCACAACTTTTATCCTACTGATTTCTTCCTGTCTTCTCACCTCCCTCCTTCTCCCAGCCATTCCCCAGCCACTTATACTCGCATTACTTCCATCCTCTACGTTCAACAATTCCTTAAAGTGTTCTCTCCATCTGCTCACTTTTTCTCCCTTCTCCACTAGTAATCTACCATTTTTATCTTTCACTCCCCTGCTAACTTCACTTCCACCCTGTCTTACTCTTTTCACCTCTTTCCAGAACATTTTCTTACAGTCCCTCCACTTTACACTCAAATTCCTTCCAAATTCCTCATCCACTCTCTTCTTACTCTCTCTTACTAATCTTTTCACCTCTCTCTTCCTTTCCACATAAGTCTCTCTTCCGCCTCTCAACTTCTTCCACGCCCCTATTTCTCACCCATTCATTGTATGCTTTCTTCTTTTGTGCCACAGCCTGTTTCACCTCTTCAGTCCACCACGCTGTTCCTTGCACCCCCCTCCGCCTTCTCTTCCTTCCACACACCACATCACATGCTGCACATATTTCTTCTGTAAATATCTTACACACACCTTCCACGTCTCCCATCTGCTCCAATTCATATTTGCCCAATCGTTCCTCCACTTCTCTCTTATACTCTGCCTTTTTCTCATCCTCTTGTAACCTTTCCACTCTCCTTGCAACTACTCCTTCCTCTCGTCTTTCCCTTCTTCTATTCCTCCATCTCATTTGCATCCTAATTCTGGCCACCACCAAGTAGTGGTCAGAAAGTCCACTCCCCCAACCTCTATACACTCTTGCATCCTTTACACATCTTCGCATCCTTTCATCCACACACACATAATCAATCATTGCCTTTCTTTCATTCAGTTCACCACCCACCCTTCTCATCACTCGCCATGTATACCTGTGGATCATTTTATGCCTGAAGAGGGTATTGGCTATCACCAACCCCCTCCCAGCACAAATGTCCACTAACGCACTCCCATTCTCATCTATCTCGGCAGGCACACCCCACTCACCAACTATTCCATCCACCTTCACATTACCAACTTTACCATTCATATCACCAATCAAAAACACTCTCTCATTCCTTCCAAACTTTTCCATGCACATTTCCACATTTCTCCAGAACTCTTCTCTCACTCTTCTAGCACGATCTTGCGTTGGCGCATACACACACACAATCGCCCACATTTGTATTCCAACTTTCAACTTTACCCTCACAATCCTTGACCCAACTGATCCATACTGTCTTATGCTCTTCTTCCATCTTTTACTCACAACTATACACACTCCTTCCTTTGCCCTCTCATTCACATCTACTCCTGCACATATACTCCATCCATACTCCCATTCTCTCACACTTTCTCCTCTCCATTTTGTTTCAGTTATTCCACATACATCCACTTTCGCACCCTCAAGCACCTGGACAATCTCTCTCTCTTTCACCTCAACATTCGCTCCTCTTACATTCCATGTACTCATTACCAAGTCCTTTGTCCGGTCCTGGGTCGTCATCGTTTGGTCAGTCCTTGTCCGAGGCTTCTTGTTTGTTTTTTTAGTTAGTTGTTTTCCGGGGAGGGGCACTAACCCTCCGCCAACCCTTTTAGTCACCTTTTACGACAAGCAGGGATACTGGGGGAGTATTCTTGAAAACTCCCCTACCCCCAGGGGGCCTATTGTACATATGTAAATAAGGAACCTACTATAAGTTTAGGTAAGTGCATGTGAACTTGTAGGCCTACTGTACCATTACATTTATATACAGTATGTTCACTAATTTCTTTATTTTTCATATTCATGTATAGTACTGTATTCATTACAATATTGTACAGTATCAAACAGTATACAGTACTCTCTCCAAACACATTTGTAATGATATGAGTAGTGATGATAGTGTTCACCGAAACATATAAGATACTGAGTGGGTAGGGTTTTTGATAATTCGGCAATTTTTATTTTTCGGCACTTGCCTGGTCCCATAGATGCCGAAAAATCTGACTTCTACTGTATATAGGCTCTAAAAGGACTGTAATGTAAAAAGTGCCCAGTGTGAAACACTGGTACAATATAGGCACCATTAAAAGATTGTTACACTGAATGACTCAATTAATAAATTTACTGTAACAATATAGTTAAACAAACCTGCTACTGACTGTAGAGACTTCAAGTGTGGTCCAAGAACACTACCTAATTCAGCTGATACATGTCCATCAGAAGGATTTTCTATGGCTCCTAAGATAACTCTTGCTAACTGAAACAAAAAAGAACATGGTAAGTTTTAAATGATAATTAAGAATAAAACTTCCATTAACCCCTTAACCGCGGGGCGTCACTTTCGTGACGCTTGGGAGCAAGGGATCATACCGCGGGGCGTCGCTTTTGTGATTCTGTGTTATTTTGAATTCACCCGGGCTTTCAAGTGGGGGCTTGTATCATCTATCAGTACTGACAATGTCCAACACTAGTCAGCACTCCTAATCTCATCTGTACTCCCATCCATTGTTGACAATTTAGCCATTTCTCCCTGTTCTTGATTCCCCTCCCTACCCCCCCTCCATTACCCTATCCTCTCGCCTGCCCGGCCATGCTACGCTAAGTAAATCTTCCCTGGAATTTTTCACTGATTTCATCCATTGAAATAAGCCCTATGTCGTATTCTTATACCAAATAATATATACAAGAAAGAAATCAGGTAAGTGAGAGTGCCATACACCTGGAATTGGCTAATTATCACCTGACAACACCTCACGTGCACTCGTTCGCTAATTTTCGCTGTTTTTTTCCACTTGAAATATGCCGTATAATCTATTTTCGTAATAAATATACATGTAAGGAGAGAAGGGAGAGGCCTAAGTGATATTTACATTCACCTGGAACTACCTAATTTATAATGTATTGTCTAGATTTCCTGCCAATCATATCAGTGCTACACAAAGCTGTTTCAAGATTTAACATTGGTAGCTCTGATTATATATCTCCTAAGTAGGCCTCTAATCTATTTTCGTAATAAATATACCTGTAAGGAGGGAAGGGAGAACCCTAAATGATATTTACATTCACCTGGAACTACCAAATTTATAATGTATTGTCTAGATTTCCTGCCAATCATATCAGTGCTAGACTTAGCTGTTTCAAGAAGTAATATTGGTAACTCTGAATAACCCCTAAAGCAGGCCTCTAGGCTGCCCCTGCGTTATCAGTGTACTGTCATCTTCCGAAGTGTGAGGACGTATGTTTCATCTTGCTGACTTCAAGGCCTTTTTTCACCCCCATGCAAATGGCTCTGTGACCTTTACCCCCTACTAAACCTCGTGTGGAAAGAGGTAAAGGGCTGACAATTGATAAAAGAGTGACTACGATCTTTCTATTGAGTAAA
Source organism: Coenobita brevimanus (assembly GCF_032717465.1). NCBI lineage: Eukaryota > Metazoa > Arthropoda > Malacostraca > Decapoda > Coenobitidae > Coenobita > Coenobita brevimanus. The sequence goes on along the minus strand of NC_136977.1, from coordinate 11,179,778 downwards.
ACAGTGCAAGTGGAATTGTAAATAATGTGTAAATAATGTGTAAACAGCAAGTGAAAGTAATGAATGTAAATATACGTGAACAATGGAAAATAGTTTTATAAGTTATTTCAAGTGACAGTGCATAACACTGTAAATAAAATAGAAATGTAAATAACGTAAATAAAATAGAGATCGTAAATAGAAATGTAAATGAGTAGTATTATAAGAATATGAGTATATACCCTAGGAGTAATGAAAGTGAGTTTCACTCTAGCATGTCTGAATGCTATGAGTTATGAGAGTGAAGATGAAAGTGACATTCACTCTCAATGCCAGTATACTGTACAGGACGAGAAAGTGAATGCTACGTATTTTACTGAAAGAAATTGAATCCCTACAGTGACAATAAACTAATACTACTGAAGGAAACTTATGGATAAAGACTGTAGATATATATAAGTGTTATATAGTAATAGAAATATAAAGTGTGAGGGGTTTTATGAATAATAAATGACAGACTACCATGAGCGAACTAGTGCCAGTGCGACGATCAGACGCGCTCGTAATTTCCATTGCTTTCACAGTGTTTTTTTTTTGAGTATGGATCCCAAACTACTTGAAAATTGTAGAATAGTGTTTACAGTGTTTGTATCTGGCTGTGGTAATCATATTACGGGTTGTTGGGAAGTGTAAAGTGGAGACTTCGTTACCCTACTTCAGAGGTCTCCACAAGTCCTACGGTAACCGACGAAGGCTCAACAATCATTCCAGGAGAAAGCTGAAGGTATGTGCCATAAGCATATGTAATTTTATTATTCTAGGACTAATAACTGATTTTTGGCAAATATTTTTTGAGAGTCTGTCGGAGCCCAAATAACCCCGCGGCACACGCAAGTAATTGGTAAACAAGCCCGCGGTGTAGGGGTTAATCAGCTCAAAATACAGCACTTACAGTAGTGCCTGTTAAGCTATACACGCACATATCCATATGTGTCAAGGTTAGGCTCTCCTACGATCTATAACTCCAGATGAAAAGAAAAACACATTGATGCAAGTTAACCATGTCAGCCAGGCTCTTGAAATACTTTTGGAGAGAGCCTTCTCACTTCATCTGGCATCCCCACCTGAGATTCCAGATACAGCCTGCATGGTAGTCTCTGACTCCATTCCCTTTTTCACAATTTGAATGCAGATGAAAAAAAGTAAGGGTGGTAGGTGGGGGCACTCACCATCCACTCACTTGATGTAGTGCAGCTTTGGGTGTCTGCCCTTTCCTTCTTCCTTCCTTCCTTCCTCTTCTGTCTTTCTTTCCTTCATTCTTTCCTCTTTCTTCTGCCTATGGGTGACTTTACACTCTCTCTTCTGTCTTTCTTTCCTCTTCCTTCTGCCATGGGTGACCCTACACTGAGTGACAAGCCAAATGGTTTCCTGTACACCAGGAAACCATTTACTATGATGGGTGGTAACCATATAACCAAAGCATGGCATCTGGTGGTTTAGCGGGTAATTAATGGGCTCCAATTGTACTGAGACTGTGTAGGCGTATATCCAAAGGGAGGTTGAGGTTTATCACTCACGTAGTGCCACTCAGGGATGGGAGAAGGTTAGCAGAGCCTGAGCTGTGGCTCACAATGCAGCACTTCCCAGCCTGAGCTGTGGCTCGCAACCCACGGGTTAAACAACTATAGTGAGCTCGCCTACTGCGTGAGCTCAAAGGGCGTGAATTGCATTGTGTGCGAGTGACCAAAAATAATATCCAAAAACTCTGAATGCACAAGTTTACCCCACACAACGTGAGATAGAGGCAAGGAGTGACTCAAAAATGCCATTTTCCAAGAGTACACGGCCACCCTCCCCCCCAGACAACGTGCCAATAGTGACCTACAGGCTCGTGGGGAAGGTGCTCAACAGGAGTGTACAGTAAGATCTCGCCAATAACATCAACAATAACGTTTTCGGCAATAACAGTATGTTAGAATAGATACCCAGTTTCTATAATAATGACGGTTATTTTGTAAATACCAAGTTGTTATACTGCCAATATGTCCATAACAAGATGAGGAATGAAACAAACAAGCAAGAAGAGATGAAGGAAATTGCTGAAAATGTGAGCAGTGGCAAGGAGGAGAGGGAGGATCCTCCCCTCACCACCTCCCCTGACTCACCCACCGCTGTCCCCTGCTCCTCTATTGCCCACCTGACTCACCAGCCACCTCCCCCTCCACCTCCACAGCATCACCTGGCATACCTGCAACGCCCACCACAATGACTATTGCTGCATTCTGGAAGAAATGTAACATTCGGCAAGCTGTAAATTTCATTGTCAAAGCCTGAAATAATACAACATTGGCAAATGTTAAACAAGCGTGGTGCGGCCGGGGTGGTGGCAGGGGCACTCTAAGTGTGTTGCTGCACCTCGGAACCCCTGTTGTTTAAGTCCAAAGGCCTGATGTCTACTGTTGTTAAGGTGACTGCCCATATTTTTGTTATTGTACCTATATCAGCTAGTCAGGTCAGGTGCGGGTAAGGGGATGGGTCTGTTATGATGTGGCAGGGGTAAACCAGTTCTGCTGTCGGGCCCTGCTGTGGATGTCACTGCTTGCATTGCGCAGTTGACCCTTGTGCGGTGTGATGCGGTGAGGATCTGTCCGTTCTCCCCTTTGGGGCTAAGATGCGAATGAATGTGTTTGAATGGATGAGTAAATGGAGAGTGAGTCGTCCTGTCTCGGCTACCTCCCTTTCCTTGGGGGAAGCAGCCTAGGTATATAGATAGATAGATAGATAGACCTATATCTGTAGCACAATGTCTGAAAAATATGACCTTTATTATGTCTCTAAGGGCCAAAAAGGTCCAGGTATGAGGGGGTACCGCCCATATGTAATTTTTCCCATAAGATTATGCATTCTCAGTGCGCGAATTCACACTGCACAAGGTCGCGGACCACCCAATCTCTCGCGGACTGTGCGAACCCACTGTATGATGAGACTGGTGAAGTGGCTAGCCAGGTCAACTGAGGATGGTCCAGTGTGATGCTTGCGGCACATCGGTAACAAAGCAGCGGTGTCCAAGTACAGTAAAAGCTTGATATAACGGAATAATTCAGCCAACCCCTATTCCGTTTTATCAAATAATCCGCTTTTTTAAGCTTCCATTCCAAAACCATAGATGGAATGGAATTTTCCGGAAATTTGCGATTTTTCCAATATTTCTTCCCTATCTCATGACCTGAAGCCTATACACAGTTGCTACTAAATTGCTTCTTTTGCTATACACAGACATGCTGCCTATGCTAGTCGTAATGATACACACGGAGCAGTTAGAACCCACAATAATAATAATAATAATAATTATATGCCAAGACCAACTTTCCTAGCCCCGGGCTCCTACACTCCTCATGGGGCAATGTAGGATTAGATGATGGATGGATGGATAATAATAATAATAATAATATGAGAGTAATAATAATAAATAAAACAGTAAAAAGCTCACCTCCAAATGGGGGGGATATGATTTGTGCATTGCGATTTTTCCACAACCACGGACAAACCAGATTTTTTCCGTTATGGAAACCCGACAGAACAGAAAACTTCTGGTGTGTTGTGAGGACTTTACGGAAAAAAGTTGTTCCATTTTCTCAAGCTTCCGTTTTATCCTGCGTTCATTATATCGAGCTTTTACTGCATAAGAGTTCAGCCAATGTTCACGTAAATAACACGATGTTTTCTGCAGTATCTGAGGATTACTGCTGAGGACTGAAACTGTTCCTTGTTAGTTACTGTCAAATCAAGATCACTGACATACTTTAGCATATAGTGGATGAGTGTGAAAGGAAGAGAGGTATGAAAGTTGCTGAGACTAAGGGACTGACAAGAGATCAAGTTGGCTGGATGAAATGTGTATGAAGAAGTGCATGACCAGGGATGTGTCAACCCTTTCTAAAGTGACAGCGTTCAGACTGGCTCTATTGGATAACTATATGTGAAGCTACAGAAAGTGGTGAAATCTTTTGCCCTATCATATGGAGTCAGGATTCTGTGGGTTTGAATGAGTTCAGCCAATGTTCATGTAAATAACAAGATGTTTTCTGCAGTATTTGACGATTACTGCTGAGGCCTGAAACTGTTCCTTGTTAGTTAGTCAAATCAACATCACTGACATACTTTAGTATATGGTGGATAAGTGTGTGAGGAAGAGAGGTATGAAAGTTGGTGAGACTAAGGGACTGACATGATATCAAGCTGGCTGGATGAATTTTGTGTGAAGAAGTGCATGACCAGGGATGTGTCATCCCTTTCTAATGTGACAGTGTTCAGATTGGCTCTATCGGATAAGTATATGTGAAGCTACAGAAAGTGGTGAAATCTTTTAGCCTATCATATGGAGTCAGGATTCTGTGGGCTTGAATGATAAGTGAATGAAAGTATGGCCCATTGAACTGGGCACACTCTGGCTCTCTGGACGCTGCTACTTCTCACCCCATCCTAGGGTGGGAAAGGAGGTCCGGATGATGATGATGATGATGATGATGAAAAAATAAATAAATAAATAAATAATAATAACAATGCTGATGATGACTGTTCATTCTGGACAATGAAAAGCCATTTTTAAATCGGAAGCCGTATTCATACTTCTTGATTGTATAAAATTGCTTATCTATCTATCCATTGCCAGACACCTTAATCCCATATGGGGTGGCCACAAACAAACTGCCTCCATGTTGCCCTGTCCCCCGCCATTTCACTGCCCTGCTCCTAGCTCACACCCCCCTCTCTCATATACCTCTCCACTCCATCCCTTCATCTCATCCTTGGCCTCCCCCTCCCTCTCCCCCCCTTCACCTCACTCACATACACTCTCTTTGTCAGTCTCTCACTCTCCATCCTCTCCACATAGCCAAACCACCTCAAGGTGTTGCTCCTAACACTTCCTGTCACATCCACATCCACACCACAATGCTCCTTCACTTCCTCATTTGTCATTCTGTCTCTTCATGTGACTCCACATGCTCCTCTCAAGTAACTCATTTCCCCTGCCCTCACTCTTGACTTGTGTCCTTCAAACAAGGTCCAAGCTTCACTTCCATACATTACAGTTGGTATCACAATACTGTCATGCAGTGACTTTTTCACTTCCATACTCACTTCCCCGTTTCTTATCACTAGTTTCGAAGAACCAGCAACCTTTCTTCCTTGTTATACCCTTTCATGCACTTCACCCTCCTAACTTCCATCCTTGCTTATCACACTACCCAAGTACTTAAATGCAATCACATTTTCCATTTCCTCCTCAACCAACCTCACTGCACATTCAATGACTTCACTTCTCTCAAAGATTGTAACTTTACTCTTCCCTACAGTCACCTTTAGTTTCCATTTCTTACACACTCCCTCAAACTCATTCACCAAGCCTTGCAGCTCCCCATCATCTTAACAACAAAGTATCATCTGCAAACAACAGTACAGGGAGTTTCCATACACTGCCCTCTCTCATTAGGGCTGCTCCAACATCCACTGCCCTACCATGTATCTCTTTTATAACCCTAACCATATACAGACTGGACAACTATGGAGACAGGCACATCCCTGTTTCAATCCAACCTTGAAATAGAAAAATTCACTCAGCTCACTGTCCACATGCACAGCAGCCTTAACACCCTCATGCATGCTCCTCAAGACATTATCAACTTCCCATTTACTCCATACATTCTTAATAGTTTCCATAAACATTGTCTACGCACCGTTATATGCATTCTCCAAATCCCTGAAGGCTGCATACAACTTCTTTCCCATCTCTAAGAAACTTTTACACTAAAGAATTAATATCTGATCTACACAACCTAAAACAGTGCGTGGTATGGCAAGAGTAACAATATAGAAAAAAGGTTCGGCAAGGTGGGATGAAGAGGTTAAGAGAGCAGTGGAGAAAAAGAGGAAGAAATGGTTACAGTGGTTACAGGACAGGGGTTCAACTGAAGTAAGAGCTGAGTATACTGAGAGCAAGAGGCATGTAAAGAGACTAGTGAAGAAGAACAACGAGGAGGTAAATGATGACCTATGAACAAAAATGAATGCAAATTACTCTGAAGAAAGGAAGTTTTTCTGGAAAGAGGTGCAGAAATGTAGAAACCTCCCTGTTCTTCTCTGACTAATTCCTCTGTTACTTCCCTAACCCTGTCAGTAGGTATCTTACCATATACTTTTCCTATTACACTGAGAAGACTAATGCTCCTATGATTACCACACAAGTCTTTTTCCCCTTTTCCATTGCACAGTAAGATCTCGCATCCAACAAGCAACAGGTACCAAAAAACACTCATTAGATGTGAATACATAAACATATGGGGAAAATTATAACAGGTAAATAAAATTGGACTGAACCCCTATTTAGACCCTATTTTCACTCATTATTTAAGTTATTGGCATTAAGTCATATAATTATACATGGTGACTTTAGACTCCCTCTTTTGTCTTTCTTTTCTTCTTTCTTTCCTCCTCCTCCTGCCTGTTGGTGACTCTACACCGTCCCTGAGTGACAAGCCAAATGGTTTCCTGTACACCAGGAAACCATTTACTAAGCTGGGTGTTAACCATATAACCAAATTTTGGCGCTTGGTGGTTTAGTGGGTAATTATTGCGCTCCAATCGGATTGAGCCAGTGCAGGTTTCTATCCAAGGGGTGGTTGGGGTTTATTGCTCACGTAATGCCACTCAGGGATGAGTGAGGCTGATCACTCTAATCTTAAATGTCAGGACCAACTGCCTAGCCCCGGGCTCCTATGCTCCTCATGGGGCAATGTAGGATTGGATGATGAATGGATGGATGGATATAAAATATAAAATAAAGAAGAAATAACGTGGATAACTCACCTGTGAGTGATGAATGAGGTGCGTGGGTAAGATGGAAAGTGGTATCCAAGGCGGGAAGGGAGGCTACTGGAGCACTCCTCCTCACCTACGCCGCCACCACCACTACCACCCTCCTCCCTCCTCTCACAAGGGATAAACCACCGCCAAAAGCATGCTAGATGGGAATTTAGGCCACTTAAAGTGGCAAGAGGCAGCTATACAACACAACAATACGTACGTATGACGAGGACTGAGGTAGTAGATGGGAAAGGCGGTGTGAGGGGAGGGTGGATCCCAATGACGTCACGCAATTGGCCAAGGTGGTGGCAGATTTGAACCGCGTGCCTAGGATTTTTTTTGTTAATAGTTAATTAGAAACTTTCTCATTAGATACGAATATGGGTAGTGGACCAATAGTGTCGTCAGATGTGAGATCACACTGTACAGGGGAATAATTATACCTGACTTCCAATCCTCTGGGACTTTACCTTCCTCCCAGGCCAATCTGCACATCTTCCACATCCATTCTACTACCATCTCTCCCCTATGCTTCAGCATTTCACCACACATTCCATCAGTTCCTGGGGCTTTCCCCATTTTAACATTCCTCATTGCTTCCACAACTTCCATCCTACAATTTCTTCCCCTCTTCTCACATTTCTCCTTCACCCAGCCATTCCCCAGCCACTTATACTTGCAATACTTTCATTCTCTATGTTCAACAATTCCTTAAAGTGTTCTCTCCATCTGCTCACTTTTTCTTCCTTCTCCACTAGTAATCTACCATTTTTATCTTTCACTCTCTGACTAGCTTCTTTACCACCCGTCTAACTCTCTCTACCTCATTCCAGAACATTTTCTTACATTCCCTCCACTTTACACTCAAACTCCTTCCAAATTCCTCATTCACTCTCTTCTTACTCTCTCTTACTAATCATCTCACCTCTCTCTTCCTCTCTACATATAACTCTCTCTTCTGTTTCTCAACTTCCGTCACACCCCTGTTTGTCATCCACTCACTATATGCTTTCTTCTTTTGTGCCACAACCTGTCTCACCTCTTCATTCCATGCTGTTCCTTGCAAACCCTTTCATCCTCTCTTCACCCCACACACCACCTCACATGCTGCACAGACTTTTGTGAATATCTTGAACACACCTTCTATGTTCCCCATTTGCTCCAAATCATATTTACCCAATCGCTCCTCCACTTCTCTCTTATATTCTGCATTTCTTCCTTCCTCTTGTAACCTTTCCACCCTCCTTGTAAAAACTATTTCCTCCTGTCCTTCCCTTCTTCTATTCCTCCACTTCATTTCAACCCTGACTTTCACAACCACCAAGTGGTGGTCAGAGAGTCCACTCCCCCAACCTCTACATGCTCTTGCATCCATTACACACCTCATTCTATCATTCACACACATTGCTTATATTACGCTTTTATCTTAGTCTGTAATGGTACCAAACACTTCAAAACCATTCCAGAAAGAAAAAGAATGGAAAAATGTGACACAAAATATTTCTGATCATAATTAACAGATGTGGTGAATTCTTTATTGTAAGATTTGCTGAAATCTTGGAAGAATAAAAATATTACCAGATTAAAATACACTTCAGTATTATATTTTCTGGGCATTTACAATACTGTGTGTGTGTGTGTGTGTGTGTGTGTGTGTGTGTGTGTGTGTGTGTGTGTGTTTACCTAGTTGTGATATACAGGAAATGAGCTACGCTCGTGGGGTCCCGTCTCTTTTTCTTGTTGTCATATTTTGCTTTGAACTCGTTTAAGTTTTTAGACTGGACGATCTCTTTGTCCATGCTGTTCCACAGGTCTATGCATCTACAAGTATATGGAAAGCTATATATCTTGATATCCTTCAAACAACTTGGCTTTTTCAGTTTCATTCCATGTCCTCTAGCTACTCTCCCATCCCACACAAACAGATCATTTTTATCAATTTTATCTATTCCCATCATGGCCCTGAACACTGCAATCATGTCTCCCCTTTCTCTCCTTTGTTTTAGTGTAGGCAGGTACAGCTTTTCCAGCCTCTCTCCTTAGGGCAGATCTGCCAGGCTGAGGACCATCTTGGTTGCTGTTCTTTGTATTCTTTTCATTCATTCATTCATTGCCAGACGCCATGTATCCCAGACAGGGTGGCCAAGGGCTTAGAGTTAATTGTTTTATTCTCTCGATCTTATTTATGTCTTTCTTCTTGTGTGGGGACCACACTACTGCCGCATATTCCAATCTGAGGCGGATCATAGCCACTATCAATTTTTTTATCATTTCCACATCCATGTAATGGAATGCCACTTGTATGTTAGTCAAGAGGTTGTATGTCTCTCTAACTATCTTGTTAATGTGTTTTTCCGGTGACAAACTATCCTGGACCAGCACTCCCAAATCTTTCTCTTCTCTCACTTTTTTTATGGGTTCATTACCCATCATATAATTCAGTGATGGCCTCTTGATACTCTTACCCATTTCCAATATCTTACATTTTTATGCATTAAATTTCATTTCCCACATCTGGCTCCAAACTTGGATCCTATTCAGGTCTTCCTGCGGCATTTTAGTCTTCCTCGACTTCTACTCTCCTCAAGATCTTTGCATCATCAGCAAACAGACTTGCGTAACTGTTCACTCCATTTACCGTATCATTTACATAAATCAGGAACATTACCGGCGTTAACATCGAGCCCTGTGGGACTCCACTTGTTACTTCCCTCCATCTGGACATCTTGTCCTTTATTACTGTCCTCACTTGTCTGTCTCTCAGGAAGTTACACACCCACTCCAGGATGTTTCCCTTCAGCCCTCCTATGTGTTCCAATTTCCACATTATTCGCTTGTGGGGTACCTTGTCAAAGGCTTTCTCCAGATCTAGATACACACAATCCACCCAGCTGTCTCTCTCCTGTAACACGTCAATCACTCGAGTAAAAGCTCACCAAGTTGGAAACACATGACCTTCCACTTCTAAATCCAAACTGGCTCTCAGCCAATATGTGTGTCTCCTCCAGATATTTTATCCATCTGTCTTTCAGGATTCTCTTGCATAATTTTGCAACTACACTGTGTGTGTGTGTGTGTGTGTGTGTGTGTGTGTGTGTGTGTGTGTGTGTAGTAATGCATATAGTTTTTATACAGATATCATAACAGTTGACTTATTTTTCTTCATTCCAGTTTGCCACCAATACATACTTCAATGTGAATTTATGCTTGTTCCAATTACAAGGCACTTGGCAGCTCCAGTAAAAGTATCTAATTTTGACTATGAGGATACTAAAGACAGTATAGCAGACCTTCACTTTAATGGACCTCGACAAACCAGACAGTGGATCTAACAAACGCTACAAAGGCTTGAAGGGCCAAATACCTGCCCAGGGTGCCAACCAAATGGGCAAATTCACATGGTCAGGTGGCATGTGAGAGGTGTGAATGAGGAAAGCAAGAGGGTGGAAGTAGTGAATGAGTTTAAGAGTGCGAGATATGCCGTGATGGCACTGTGTGAAACAAAGATGAAAGGGTGTGAAGTGGAGGAGTAGGAGGGTGTGAAATGAGTATGACTGGGCATGAATGGGTGAGGAAGATGCAAGGAAGGAGTTGCTCTGTTGATGAATGAGGTGTAGCAGAGTGGATTGAGAGATCACAAATGTGTCAGCTCATGATGTATGTATGTCAAGTTCAAGTTTGAGACGGTGAAAGTGGCTGTTATTGTAGCACGTGCATTGTGTGATGACAAGAGTAAGAGAAAGAAAGACAGGTTTTGTGATGAGCTGGATGGAGCAGTGGAAGAAATCCCTAGGAGCTATAAAGGGATCATAATGGGTGATATGAATGGAAGAGCAGGCACTGGTCTTGAGGATGACATAATGGGTTGTTTTGGAGTACCAGGTGAAAATGATACTGGGAAGCAACTGAAGGATATGTGTCAGGAAAGGAGGTTGTGCATTTGTAACTCATATTTCAAAGACAAAGATGCACATAAATATACATGGTAGGAGGGAACGGGGATCGTGTTAAACGGAGCCTGGTTGATTACGTGCTCATAGAGAGGTCTATGCTGGGAATGGCTGTGATACGAGGACCGTGAGAGGACGATGTGGAGGTCTGTTAGATCATGTGACTGTGGTATGCAAGATCAAGCTGAGAGACATGAGGTGGACCAGGAGAGAAAGGAGCAGTCAGGGAGAATGACTGAAAGTCGAGACGCTGAGGATCAAAGAAATGGCAGATGAATACAAGACCAAAGTAGGGGAGGAGTTAGAATCAGTGAATTGGAATGAAATGGATCTGGACAGCCTGTGGAATGCATATAGGGACTGCTTAGTCAGGAATGCTGAAGCAGTGTGTGGTATGGCAAGAGTAACAATACAGAAGAAAGGTACGGAATGGTGGGATGAAAAGGTTAAGAGAGCAGTGGAGGAAAAGTGGAAGAAGTAGCTAGAGTGGTTACAGGACAGGGGTTCAACTGAAAGAAGAGCTGAATATACTGAGAGCAAGAGGCACGTAAAGAAACTAGTGAAGAGGAAAAAGAAGGAGGTAAATGATGATCTATGAAGAAAAATGAATGCAAATTATTCTGAAAATAGGAAGTTAATCTGGAAAGAGGTGCAGAAATGTAGAAGTCACAGCAGAAAGAAATGTGAAGTGTGAAGGATGTAAGTGGTAGATTATTAACCCATAGGGATGATGTAAGGACCATATGGACAGAATATTTTGAAAGCCTGATGAATGGGAATAGAGCGAGCAGAGCGGCTGTAAACATGACTGGTTTTGGGGGAATGCAGAGAAGGGATGCAGTGCCAGGCAACATGACATTGGCACAGGTGATGAACGCTGCAAAGCGGCTGAAAAATGGGAAAGCAGCTGGGACTGATGAGGTGTATAAGAAGATGATTAAGTGTAGTGGAGAAGAGTGTAATGAAGTGCTTGTTGGAGATATATAAGAAGGCATGGATGAGTGAAACTGTGCCAGCAGAATGGAAAAAGGCTGTGATTATACCCCTGTACAATAATAAAGGTGGACAAAGTGAGTGCAAGAATTATCGTGCCATAAGTGTGGTAGGGAAGGTATATGGAAGAATTATTATAAAGAAAGAAAGACAGGTATCAGATGTCCAAATGAGTGATGAACAGGGTGGTTTAAGGAGTGACATGGAATGTGTGGATCAAATATTTGTAGTGAGACAGACAGTGAAGCAGGCTTGTGAGAAGGACAATAAGGTGTTTATGGCATTTATGGATCTGGAAATATACGACAAAATGGACAGAAATGGATTGTGGAAGGTTTTGCGCATAAACGGTGTAGATGGTAAGCTGCTGGGTGCCGTCAAGAATTGTGATAGCAGTAAGGAACGTGTAAGGGTAAAAGGGCATCTAAGTGAATGATTCACGATCATTGTGGGCATGCAACAAGGTTTTGTGATGTCCCCATGGTTGTTCAATACATATATGGATGGGGTGATGAGAGGAGTAAAAACATGAGTAATGGAGAGAGGGATGGCATTGGTAATGAATGGTGATGGATGGAATATAACAAATTTGTTTAATGCTGATGATGCAGTACTACTTGCAAATACCGGGCAAGGACTTGGTAGACTTGTGCAGAGTTTTGCTGATGTCTGTGAACGTCGTGCCTTGGGAGTAAATGTAGAAAAGAGTAAAGTAATGGTTACTGAGAGAGAAGGTGACTCCAAGTGTGATGTCACAGTGAATGGTGAGAGACTGGAATTGGTGAGAGTTCAAATACCTTGGTACAGTGATAGAAAAGAGAGGAAAATGTGCAGAGGAAGTGGATACTCGAGTGGTACATGGAAGGAAAGTACCCTGTGCCATGAAGGCCTTGATAAGAAACAGAGGTTTAAGTGTTGCAGCTGAACGAGACTTACATGAAGGAGTGTTAGGACCAACTTAAACATGTGGGTGTGAGACTATGGTGTGGTATGAAAATGAAGAATCAAGAGTGAAAGCAGTGGAGATGGGATTGCTGAGGAATGAATGTGGAGTAGGGAGAGTGGATAGGATATGAAATAATGTGATTTGTGAGAGATGCAGAGTGAAGAAGTGTGTGGACACCAGAATCGAAGAGAGTGTGTTGAGATGGACTGGTCATGAGGAGAGGATGGATAACAACAGAGTAGTAAAAAACGTATACCCGGTATCTGAGCAAATTTGAAGCAGGGAGGAGGCGAAGTAGGCCAAGGAGAAGGTGGAGGGATATGGTGGATGAGGGTGTGAGGAGGAAAGGTATGGAAGTCGGAGAGAATAGAGGACTGACAAGAGATCGAGCTGGGTAGATGAATATTGTGAGAAGGAGTGCATGAACAAGGATTTGGCACCCCCTTTTAACATGACAGTGTCCAGATTGACTCTACTGGATATGTTTAAGTGAAGCTACAGAATGTGGCCAAAGTTTTTGGCATATCAAACAGAGCCAGGATTCCGAGGGCTTGAATGATGAGTGACTGTAAGCATGGCCCACTGAACTGGGCAAACTTGGACTGTCTGGACGTTGTCACTCCTCACTCTGTTCTAGGGTAGGAAAGGAGGTCTGGATGATGATGATGAAAAAACTGATTTAATAAATAGTTCATGTCCCAAACCATTTCGCAGAATCAGTCTTTTATTGTATTTCATTCAACCACTCCAGTCCCTTGTCAGTTCCCTTGCCTCATTAACTTCCATACTTCATTTTCTTACATGTTCATTTACTATACCCACCCACTATTTTGGCCTACCACATCTCCTCTTGCCCTAAAATGCACATAAACTCATTTCACCACCCTACCAACATTCATTCTCTCTACAGCAGATGACCATAACAGCTAAACACACTTTCATAAACTTTATTATCAGTAGGCATCCTTAAACATCTTTATTTCTTATCCTATTCCCTCTATGCACTCCACACTCTCCTAAATTCTATAATCATTAGACATCTTTCATTCCATTCATTTAATGCATTCCACATACATTACTCAATAATCCCATTTCCACTGCTCTTACTCTTTGACTACCTGTTCTCATGTCATAATAAAATCTCATACCCATATGCTGACATAAGTACGAACACACCTCCAAACAATTCTCTTGTCTCTGCACTCTGACCTCTGTTCAGTATCAAGACCTTCACAGCACCAACCACCTTCCCAGTGCCACTCTACTTTCCACTTTCTTTGGACATTTACCTCTTTCTTTTCTACTAAGTCATCAAGGTATCTTAACTTCATCGCTGCCTCAGTTTTACTTGCTTTCCACAATTGTATGATCAGTTAAACCTCCACATCACCCTCTAAACAGTCCTTGTGTCAACAATACTTCCAGGCATCTTTCTGAGGCATGTAATCAATCAGGTACCTTTCAACAATTTCTCCAATGTCTGTATACTATGGATAAAATCTGGGCTGAAAAATTATTCTCACCTGCATAACTTCTTTCCCTGACAGTGTCGCCATCCATTACCATTCTCCTTTAGCACTCCACAAAAGTCCATTACTATACACTCGATTAAAAAAAAAATCTTTACTCAGGCGATCAAAGGTTTCACAACAAGCGTTCTTGCAATTCACATTTTTTTCACTGAAGACAAACATCGCTGAATCCACCTTGTCCTTTATATATATTCTGTATAAAATTCTTCATGGTTCACATAAAAATAGCAGGCATAATGACAAGTGACACTTTACAGCAGAACATTTTAAAAAGATTCATTCACTAGTTCTAAATGTAAAAACAGTAGATTGGAAAGATAGTTATTTGATTGAGTGGACATCATTTATAGGGCCAGAGTCTTACCGTCCATTCAAGTCTCCCATCACATACTCTCTAACATCGGGGTAACTGTCATACCCCTCAAATTCAATGATCCCTAAACCTGCCTTTCCCTTCCTTACCTCAATCATTACAAGATGCAAATGCAATGACCACTTCCATCATCTTAAACTGGAACTTGAAATATGTTCATCTTGAGATGATAAATTAATATTCTTGTATTCATCTATGTCATTTATCATTCATCAACAAAATAACTCCCTCTTTATACTGTCCATATATACCTGACCTTACACACTTCACACACACTCATTTGTCTAACTCTCTTCCATCAATTGTCGTAATGTACTGTATCATTTATAAAGGCTCCAACATGCTTGCATGTATAGGTTTTGGTCACCTAATGGTAGCTCTCCACACTGCCTGATCGCTGGCAGTCTCCCTATTCAGTCCCTTATCCCTAAGGTCACACTCTATTAGCTTGTCCCACGTCTTTTTCAGTCTGCCTCTTGCAACCCTACCTCGAATGTTCACACTTCTCACCTTTGGCACCCAATTATCATCCTCTATCCTCTCAACATGCCAAAACTATCTTTATCTACTACTCTTCATTATAACACCAATACATTCAAGTCCCATCCTTCCTCTCAATTCTTCAATCACAATCCTAGCCCCCCAGGCCTCATATTCAAGGACACTCTACACAACCATTTAATCATTGTCATTTCTGTATGTCTGGGTCTCACATAGTATCACTGTAGCATACAGTGTCTCACATTCTTGAAATACAGTCATTATTTCCACTCTCTTACACACATCACTCACACTTCTCATTTTCCAGACAGCCACATGAGCTTGCCTAGGCAAAAAACCCATATCCAAGCTTTTCTTATCATATAATTATACAATATTCTTGTCCTTCTGCCTACAGGTGACTTTACACTCCCTCTTCTGTCTTTTTTTCTTTCATTCTTTCCTCTCACTTCTGCCTGTGGGTAACTCTACACTGAGTGACATGCCAAATGGTTTCCTGTACACCATGAAACCATTTACTGTGCTGCGTGGTAACCATATAACCAAATTTTGGTGCCCAATGGTTTAGTGGGTAATTACGGCACTCCAGTTGGACTGAGCCAGTGAAGGTTTATATCCAAGGGATGGTTGGGGTTTATTGCTCACAGAATGCCACTCAGGGATGAGTGAGGCTGGTCACTCTCATCATAAATGTCAGGACCAATTTGCCTAGCCCAGGACTTCTATGCTCCTCATGGGGCAACGTAGGATTGGATGATGATGGATACAATATTGCTGCTACATGTTCTATATTATATACAGGTACCCTACATTACAATACTAGTATCTTCTGGGTAGTAACTTCAGTATCGATGCAAAGCTGACCATTAGATGAACAATTAGTAAAGACATTATAAAAAGGCCTGAAAAAGAAGAATGGCTGTGGGTATTCAGAAGAGCTCCCTCCTGGAAACAATTCTCTACCAAGAAAAAAAAAATAGATAAATACTGTAAGGCACAAAATCATTACACAGTAGTACTGCACACCTACAAAATAATTGGGTATGTATCTACTGTAACCCTTAGTTATTATAAAAAAAAAAAAATAATAATTAAATAAAACTGAGACTTCAAACCAACATTCTTTATAGGCGGTGGTGGGTGGAGGCCAGTTCGCTTAAGAGCCATTTTAAGATTCGTAAGCCAGTTAACTAGATGCTCACGTCCACATCCATTCTCCTCCTCTGACCCCATCTTCAGGCACTCCAGTTTCTCTTGAGCAGTCTGTATAATTCTTTGCAGATTTTCTTCTGTCTCTGTAAGTATATGGATAATAATGAATACAGCAATGTAAAAGAAATGACAAAAGAGTATGGAAAATGTAGCAGCATATTGACGTATGCATTTACAGTGAGTAAGGAGGACTGGAACTGTATTTCCATCTTGTTAAGCTTTTAATATACCAGTACCACTTTACAAACTAACTTTCTCTACATCTGAAAAACATTACTTTTCAAAACTGCCTCCCTAACCTGTAAATTTTGGCTGGGAGGTTATGGCATCAATCTCAGCCATTTTGTCCATATAAGGGAAGGGCTTGATGAGTTCTTTATTGCGCTTAATGGTCCTCAAGCGATTGGTGTATAGCTGTCGCAGCAGCATGTAGTAAGTGCGGCACTCCTCACCCGTGTATCTGGAAAAGTAAATTTCTAAGTCATCAACAAACTAATTACTCTATATACAAATTACAAGATCTGTCCAAAAAAGAAACAAAACTTTCCAAATAATGCGAAAATAAAATATAATTCATACACTATGAAGCTATCTGTGAACTACATTGTTTTCTTTTACTTCACAACATTTAATTTACATAAAAAGGTGAGCCCAAAAATAGTGGAATGTATACAGTAATTGTGTTTGGGCTACTTTCAAAGTCTAGAAGAGCTTTATTTCCATACTTATCATAATTCACCCCACCCGCAATTCACTGTGGAAGGGGCGATGTGATCATCGGCATTGATTTATTTGAGTCTGTGCCTCGATAAACTCATGAACCAATGAACGGATCATCTCCAAACTCTGCACAGGTGTTGGGTATGTGGAACTGAGGAAATAGTTCGATTTTGGTGAAAATCCATCACGAGGTATGGGTGGAAATAGGGAAGGAGGGGAGCCATTTGGAGAAAACTTTTCAAAGAGCCAAATGAGGCAAATGGTGAAAGATAGACACATGGTTACTCCTAATCACTAACAGAAAGTCATATATAGGGATTTGATAAGAATCATTATCAATGACCTTGGGTGACCATGAAAGGTCAAAGTCAAAGTCACACATTTTTTGTGAGTCTTTGCATCAATTAACTCTTGAATCAATGAACAGATCATCTTCAAACTTTGCACAGGTGTTGGATATGTGGAACTGAGGAAGTGGTTCAATTTTAGTGTAGAGCCACCCGGGGGGAAAGGTGGGAGTGGGTGGCCCCATTTTTTGTGCACATTTTTCAAAGTGCCATAGAAGGCAAATGGCAAGAGATAAACACATGGTTACTCCTAATCACTAACAGGAAGTCATATATGGGGATTCTATTGGCACCATTACATTTGACCTTGGGTGACCCTGAAAGGTCAAAGTCAAGGTCACACATTTTTCGAGTCTGCGCATCATTTAACACTTGAACCAAGGAATGGATCATCTTCAAATTTTGCACAGGTGTTGGGTATGTGGAACAATGGAAGTGGTTTGATTTTGGTGAAAAACCACCCTGGGTAAGAGTGTGAGTGGGAATCCACCAGAGGTAAGAGTGGGAGTGAGAGGCCCCAAATTTGGGGCACGGGCAGGGTGTTGTTACCTTGGGTCACTTTGCTCTAATTTATAATGTAGTTTCTTGCCTTGCCTTTATCTGTATATTACACAATACAGAACAAAACTAGAAGCTTCATTCCACTGTTTTAGTGTCCCTTCATCTTTTGTCATTACATAGGTACTGGTATATACTGTACTGGTATACATAGCCTAGATACATACATACATACATGCATACATACACATACATACTCACACACACACACACACACACACACACACACACACACACACACACACACAAGCAAGCAGTCTTATGGACCAGAGCAGTGATATTGAGGAGAAGATAACACACGTCAATGAACCTGTGCAAAGCTACAAAAATGATGTAGAAACCACGTATGCTGAAATGGTGAAAGTAAAGAAAGACTTAGAAACAAGGGTGGAGGAAAAAAACATTAAAAAAGAAGTGAAAAGAATAATCCAAAACAATCCAAAGTTAGTCAGAGATTCAGCAGAAATAAATAAATCAATAGTAATCACTGGTATAGAAGAGGAAGAAATTAAAAACAAGATCACTAGAGACAAAAAGGAGATGGCAAATGTAATGAGCTTACTGAAAGAAGTATCAGAGGAAATCTGTAGTAAAGACATAGAGGAACACAAAAGGTTAGGGAAATACGAGAAAAGCAAGACAAGACCTCTAAAGGTGACTTTCCAGAGTGTAAACACTGTGGAAGAGATACTAAAAAATGCAAAGAATCTTATGGAAAAAGAGGAGTTCAAAAATGTATGGATAAAAAGATGCCTAACACAAGAGAAACTGGAATTACTGAAAGAGAAGAGGGAGGAAGCAAAAACAAAAAATGAGGGAAGATCAGAAGAGAAGAAGAAATTTTTTTACAAAGTAATAGGATTGCAGGTACGAAAGTGGTACACAAACAGGATGGAAGAAAAAGGAGGAAGTTAGTAGAACCATGTCATGACAAGTATATAAACAAGATGATAAAGTTGATGTACTCAAATGTGGATGGAATGGTATCTAAATTACTAGAGATGAATGATTATGTCAGAGAAAATGAACCACAAATAATATGCCTAACTGAGACAAAATTAACACCAAGGATATCAAATGACATACTAAACTTAGAGGAATACAATATATGGAGAAGAGACAGAAATTTAAAAAAAGGAGGAGGAATTATAATATTAACTAAGAAAAATCTAAAAGTCAAGGAAATAAACCTAGATATACCATCACAAGTAGAACTGATTGCAGTAGAGATCGACACATCTGAAGGGAAAGTAATTGTAGCCAATTTGTATATGCCACCCAGATCAAACACAAGGGAAAGAGACGAATATGAGGACCTGGCAGAGAGTACAATTCAGAGTATAAGATCCTTGCTACATAAAATGGAAGAGAAATCGGAAAGAATTATACTAACTGGGGACTTCAATACAAATATAAATTGGAATACTCTAGATATAAATAGCCAAGAAAGCTGTTGGGACCAAAAGCATCTGGATCTCGTACAAGAGTTTTTCTTAACGCAACATGTGAGGGAAACCACTAGAAAAAGAGGACGATGTACCTTCAGTGCTAGATCTAATATTTACTAGGCAAGAAAATGACACTGACAGTTTAATATATCACCCTCCACTCGGCAAAAGCGATCATGCAGTAATAAATTATAACTTCAGGATAGCATATGACACAGTAAACAGCAATGACAGTTACAAAAAGAGCCTAAACTATAAAAAGGGAAATTATCAAGACCTAAAGAAGTATTTCTTAGAAGTTGATTGGGAAAATGAGCTTAGAGGACAAGATTTAATTGCTGTATATAAAAAATTTTGTGAATTTTATGAAATAGGAGTCCAGAAGTACATCCCACAGCACAAAGAAGCAGATAAGAAAATACAGAAATGGTTCAATACAGAATGTAAAAAATCAAAAGAAAGAAGAGATTTGTTGTGGAATAGATACAGAAGACACAATAGTGAAAGGGCGTATAATAATTACAAACAGGCAAGAAACGACTATACAAGAATAAGGAGGGAAGCCCAAAAACAGTTTGAGGAGGATATAATAAATAAAAGTAGTGATCAACCAAAGCTGTTTTACAGCTATATCAGAAGCAAAACCAAAGTAAAAGATATAATACAATCCATCACGGACGAGGGAATCACTTATACACAAGAGAAAGATATTTGAAAAGCACTAAATAAGAATTTCCAATTAGTTTTTACAGAAGAAAAAAATTTTGAGAGGGACTATGTGGAACACGCATGTCCACACATACTACCAGATATACAAATAGCGGAAAAAGTAATACAGGAGGAGTTAAGTAGATTAGACAGAGGAAAAGCAAGTGGTCCTGATGAAATTTCATGTTGGGTGTTACGAGAATGTGCAAAGGAGTTAAGTAAACCATTTTTTTTAATTTTCAAGAAATCCTTGAGTCAAGGGAAACTACCTGATATTTGGAAAAAAGCAAATATAGTCCCCTTATTCAAGAAAGGAAATAGACAAAATCCTCTCAACTACCGACCAGTATCACTGACCAGTGTTGTAAGCAAGGTATTAGAAAAACTTATAAGAAAAGCTTGGGTAAATCATCTAGAAGAACACAGTATGATAACAGAAAGACAGTTTGGTTTCAGAAAAGGAAAATCATGTGTTACTAATCTGTTGAGCTACTATGACAGAGTAACAAACACAATACAGGAAAGGGAAGGATGGGTGGACAGTATCTATTTAGATTTCAAGAAAGCTTTTGACACAGTACCACACCAAAGACTTTTATGGAAGCTGTACCATCAAGGAGGAATTCGAGGCAAACTGTTTTGTTGGATGCAAGACTTTCTCATAAAAAGAAAAATAAGGACAGTACTAAAGAGGAAACTACTCATCATGGAAAGAAGTGACTAGTGGAGTACCACAGGGTTCGGTGCTGGCACCAATCATGTTTTTAGTGTACATAAATGATATAAACAGTAACACTGGAAATGAGAGCTATCTGAATATGTTTGCAGATGATGCAAAAATACAAAGGAGAATTACCAGCACAGACTCTTGTAGGGAGCTACAAGAAGAATTAAATAAACTTCATGAATGGAGTAGTACATGGCAAATGGAATTCAATGTGGACAAGTGTCATGTAATCAAGTTTGTTAAAAGTGGAAAAAGACCTGATTGGGATTATAAGTTAGGAAATAAAACCCTATACACATCGGAAAGAGAGAAAGACCTAGGTGTGATTATCAATAACAGACTATCTCTGGCTGACCACATCAGCGAGAAGGTACGGAACATGTATACACAGCTTGCAAATATGAGAATAGCATTCACATACATAAATGAAGACATGCTAAGAAGGATAATAACATCATTCATTAGACCAACCCTGGAATATGCATCAATAGTCTGGAGTCCTCATCTCAAAAAGCATGTAGACAAGATTGAAAAAGTTCAAAGGGCCGCTACAAGATGGATACCAAGCTTAAGGGAGACCACATCAGCGAGAAGGTACGGAACATGTATACACAGCTTGCAAATATGAGAATAGCATTCACATACATAAATGAAGACATGCTAAGAAGGATAATAACATCATTCATTAGACCAACCCTGGAATATGCATCAATAGTCTGGAGTCCTCATCTCAAAAAGCATATAGACAAGATTGAAAAAGTTCAAAGGGCCGCTACAAGATGGATACCAAGCTTAAGGGACCTAAGCTACGAAGAAAGACTAAATAAACTGAATCTACCAACACTACAGGAGAGAAGGAAAAGAGGTGACATGATAATGCTATATAAGTGCATATCAGGAAAGGAGAAAATAGACATAAATGATTACTTAACATATGGAGAAGCATCAGCAAGAGGACACTGCAAAAAACTGCATAAGGAGAGGTGATAAAGACGTAAGGAAATTCAGTTTCCCAAACAGAGCAACTGATCAATGGAATGCACTACCGAATGAAATAGTGTGTGCCAAAACAATTCACAAATTTAAGGATATGTACGATAAATATGGTCTAAGACACGGGACAGTACGAGCTTGACTCATTCCTGTAAAGATACAATTAGGTAAGAACAATTAGGTAAGAACACACACACACACACACACACACACACACACACACACACACACACACACACACACACACACACACACGCGCGCACAAGTGTGTGTGTGTGTACACTCAAGACAATAAATGGTGCAGTATTTGCATTTTTAACTTGTGCCTGCACTTTGAACTATCTATCTATCTATCTATAGCCTGACGCCCTAATCCTGCAAAGGGTGGCCGCAGACAAAACGCCTCCAAGTTGCTCTGTCACCCACCATTTGACTACCCTCCCCCCAACTCACCCCCTCTCCCTCATATACCTCTCAACTCCATCCCTCGACCTCATCCTCGGTCTACCCCTCTCTCTCCCTCCCTCCACCTCACCTACATACACCCTCTTAGTCAGTCTTTCATTCTCCATTCTCTTCACATGTTCAAACCACCTCAGTGTATTTCTCCTAATCTTCTCAACCACATCCACATCCACCCCACAACGTTCCTTCACTTCTTCATTCGTCAACCTGTCCCTCCACGTCACTCCACATGCTCCTCTCAAGTAACTCATTTCCACTGCTCTCACTCTTGACTTGTTCCCCTCTTGCAAGGTCCACACCTCGCTTCCATACGTCAGGGTAGGGCTCACAATACTATCATGCAGTGACTTCTTAACTTCCATACTCACCTCTCTATTTCTCATCACTGCTTTCAGTGTACCAACAACCTTCTTTCCCTGCTGTACCCTTTCATGCACTTCATCCCCCAAAGTTCCATCCTTACTCATCACACTACCCAAGTACTAGAATGCACTCACATTCTCCATATCCTCACCATCCAACTTCACTGCACACTCTGTGACTTCATTCCTCTCAAACACCATAACTTTACTTTTGTTTACATTAACTTTCAGATTCCTCCTTCTACAAACTGTCCCAAATTCATTCACCAAACTTTGCAACTCCCATTCATCTTCACTCAACAATACTGTATCATCAGCAAACAGCAACACCGGAAGATTTCCAAATCTCACCCTCATTCATTACAGCCATCCCAACATCCACTGCCCTACCCTGCACCTCCTTTACAACCCCATCCATATATATATTAAACAGCCATGGAAACATCACACATTCCTGTTTCAGTCCGACATTGATATCAAAGAACTCACTCAGCTCACCATCCACTCGCACCGTAGCCCTAGCTCCCTCGTACATACTCTTCACAGCACTCAACCATTTCCCCTCCACTCTATATTTTCTTAGTACCTTCCACACACCTTGCCTACCTATTCTGTCATAAGCTTTCTCCAAGTCCATGAAGGCAGCATACACTTTCCTTCCCTTCTCTAAATACTTCTTCACTAAACATCTTAGAACAAATATCTGATCTACACACCCTCTTCCCTTCCTAAATCCCCCTTGTTCTTCTCCAACTAGCTCCTCTGTCATATGCCTAACCCTATCAATGAGTATTCTACCATATATTTTACCAGTCACACTAAGAAGGCAAATACCCCTATGGTTACCACATATCTCTCTCTCCCATTTTCCTTTGTATAAAGGAACAATTATACCTTATTTCCAGTCCTCTGGAAACCTTCCCTCTTCCCAAGCCAATCTACACAACTTCCATATCCACTCCCCAACGATCACACCCTCATACCTAAGCATTTCACCACACACTCCATCAATTCTTGGGGCCTTTCCCAACTTAATCTTCTTCATCGTTTCCACTACTTCTGCCCTACTGATCACTTCCTTCCTCTTCTCATCTCTTCTTCTCCCAGCCATTCCCCAACCACTTATACTCGCACTGCTCTCACTCTCTACATTCAACAAATCCTCAAAGTGCTCCTTCCATCTCCTCAATTTCTCTCTCTTCACCACCAACAATCTATTATTCCTATCTTTCACTCCCCTACTATTTCCCCTTTCACACTGCCTTACTTTCTTTACCTCCTTCCAAAACAATTTCTTGCTTTGAAATAAATATCAAAATATTAAATATTTGTGCAGGATTTAAAATCACGAAGTCAAACTCACGTATATTAAATTCGTGTAAGGTGTGATGTGAAGTAAATTTGTGTAAGTTGTGACGTAAATTAAATCTGTGTAAGTTGTGACCTGAATGTATTCTGTTACACTACCTGCATGTAAACGTACATGTTATTATGAGACTGTAGTTCAGAGGAGGCTGTTCCATTATCTCATGTTAGCCTAAAGCAACTCGGTGACAATGGTGCGCACAAAGGGGGCCAGAATGCTTTACAAAGGAATCCTCCCAGTCTGGCAGAATATTCAACTTGTTGCACAGGGTAGGGGCTGAATTAGTATATTAAACTGAGGATATACTGTACTTTACATCCTGCATCACACCTATCAATGTTGGAAGGGAGCTGAAAGGTAGTGTCAGAGTGGTAAAGTTATGTCAAAGAGTTTAAGAATTCACAGAGTGTTCACAGTGCCCTATTACTTCTGTAATGTCTTAATTCCTATACAGTACCTGTAGCTCTGATGTCTGCTCTGGCTTTTGCTAACAGTGCCCTTGTAAATACAGGAGGTTTCAACTATAATATTCATGCACCAACATTGAGTTTTTCCTGATTGAAGTAAATGGTACTGATACATGAACAGAACTCCGACCTACCTGTAACTATAGCCAGCCATGTTCGTGCTGATCATCTCAAAGAGGGCTGCATTCTTGACCCCTTCCTGACGATGATGAAGCACCAGATCCAACAAGAGGTGTGCAGCTGTGTGACTCCAGTAGGGTACAAGCTGATGTTTACTGACTCCTGCTTGCTGTCCACCAGTGCTAAGCTGTCCAGTTACAAAGCCCAATGTGGCCTCTGTTTCTTCCAGCAGTTGCATCTCAGCAGTGAATGGGAAGGGGTTGTGGCTGTGGTGACCCCTTCGTAATAGCCACAGGTGCTCCTCTAACTGTGTGAACACCCACACCATGTTGTACAAAACAAAAAAATTTCATTATACAGTGTCAGGCTAACATCTTGAATAGCAATGGAAGAACACATTTTCATGGCCCACAGTGTTTTGTGAAATCAATTCTGAACACTTCAACCAACATGATACTGCCAACTCTCATTACAAAGTCTGCAATATAGTGGCACTGATGTCGATTAGATAGATGATGTGAACTTAAGTGCCAGCAATATCTTCAGTGTGATACATCAATGCCTCTCCCTCAGTGAGAACTTTTTTTACCTCACTATATGTTTCCATTCTCTTCTGTCCTTCATGGTAGAGGGAGACCTCTACAAAGCTGAATGAAAGTGTTTGGTGTGAAGGAGGGGGGGAAGGGAATCAGGCTGAAGGGGTTAGTAAGGTTATTTCTAATCCCTAGAACCATAGGATGTCTTTCTTATGTGTCCCACATTAACAAGAATAAAAGACTACCCTATCTTGAAGGGATACCAAATTTTCCACCTTAACTTTGAATTATCCTTGAATTATCCAGGTGGGTTAACCATCAGTTGTTAATTCCTTCAGCCTGAAAATGTATCTTCCAAGCTGAATAAAACTGTTTGGCATCAGCCAGAATTAAGTTTTAATCCTGTTGGGATGATTTTTTTTTTGTAAGGAATTCCTTTCCCTGAGTCAATTTATAACCACAATGTAAACTGTACCTGGTATGTAGCTTGCAGCTTGGCTCATGCAGACATTCACTTTGCCTCACATGATATATGCAGCTCAGCAAGGGTTAAAAAGACATACATAGGCTAAAGAGGTCAATGGAAAATATTTCTGACCACTTTTGTCCACTCTCCCAATCTAAGGAAAGTCATCTGATAGTACAGTAGTCAAAGTAACTTGAAGACTTCCTCCAGTTAAATGCGTTAAATTCTTGGCTACAAAAGTTTTTTCTTGAAAGGCAGCTGCGTATATTCTTTAAATTACAGTGATCCCTTGGTTATAGCGGTTTTCGTTATCACTGCGATGTGAAAATCCACACTTCTGCTGTTATAAAGCATTCCTTGGACCAAATACATTATCTTGTGCCTGAGCTGGGCTGAGCCCAAAACTTACAAACATTAGGTCAGCACATCAGTCCAGGACATCATCACATGAGTGAGCTGTTTTCTCTGGCCAAGATTTTTTAGCAATGAACACTCAATTTTCATTGACTCACACCTTCCCAGCAGTAGAGGGTAAGTTTCATGAAGCGCTGCCCACAACCCGAAGTGGCAAACAGCAACAACCGAGGTCATATAATATTTACAATTATACAACTATAATACTCATTTTTGTGCATAATAACTCATTATGGATAAAATACTCAATTAATTCTAAAGGCTCAAAAATATACAACTGATGCTGATTTGATCAGCTTTTGCTTACAACCAAGCCAGCCACTCATGGTCACAGACTTCTTCATATTAGTTTATGCAGCAGGAATATCTTACTAATTCACTTCCTCTTCTCCTTGCCTGATGCCTATATATTCTAATAAATTTTATGGTGGTAAATGGCTGTTTACTGATGATTTTTCCTCTGTTCTTTATATCAATGTTTCTCCTGATTCACTCACGTCTGCTTATCAAATATAATGGCAGACTTTCTAAAACCCACTTAAATCAACTGAAATTGATTTTTACAAGCCTAAACTTACATAATCATACCCTAGCATTACCTAATCTAAATTGTCCAACCTAACAAAACAATATAATCTAACCCAACCAAAATAAAAAAATAATGTAATCTAACCACATTCAACCAAACCAAACCTAACCACATCTAAACTAGCCTAACCTAACCTATCTCAGTTTGAACTTACTTTACTTGACCATATCTTGGCCCAATTTAGCCTGACCTAACCAACAGTAACTTACCCAAACATGCCAAAATGGAAATCTAAATGAATTTCGGTGTAATCTTCAAGGTGACATAGGACCACCTCTTACAAATTAACAAAAACTTTCTGCCTACTTCTGAACTGATTCAGTGACTTTGTATAGTTATGCAGAAATGCATATCCAAGTATGAAGAGGGTCAATCAATAAGCAAGGAAAATATGATTATACAAAGTTAGTATAAAAGAGGTTATGATTATATAAGGTTAGGATAAAACAGGCTACAATTATACAAGGTTAGTATAAAATAGGTTGAAATTATATAAGATTGGCATAAAATAGGTTACAATTATATAAGATTACCAAAAAATGGGTTACCAGTAGGTTTGGTTAGGTTAAGATAATAAGTTTGTTTTAAATTATTTATTTAAAGTGGAAATATGCAAACATACAAATCTTTCACCACCATCTTATGTTCAATAACAGGTGATCAGCTGACTGTTTACAATTCATCGATGTGCTTGGCTTGGTGCAACAACTCCATGCTTTATGTGTGTGCATAACTAACCCACAGAATGCTTAGTTTACTGTTTATGTATGATGTAATGATGATAATAGACATACCCCAGTTTAACAATCTAACTGGTTAGGTAAAACCCCATCGTTAGGTGGGGTATTGTATATCGGGGTACTTTTAACATGTATTTCAATGTGGACCGTTTACCAGCCTTGGGTTTCCCCCCAAACCAAGTCCGAAACTCACCCAGATGAGCCCAAAAACAGGTTTAAAAGCAATCTACATGGCCTAACAGCTGTCAAGGAAGTCAACCCAAGCCTAACACCTGTAAATAACTCACTAAAAACAAGAAATAAAGTCTGAAAATCATAAGGAATAGGTTAGAAAATATCAAACACCTCTCATCACTAACTTCTTGTAAGTCCATGTCCGGTCCAGGCCATCATCCCTGCTATCCCCCCCCCCCCGAGGGTAGGGGACATGTGGTGCTCCCCAACACTCAATCCTCCTCCTCAAAGCCCTCAAACACATCTCCAGGGGAGGGTCAGAGGGGGGTGGTGATGAAGTGCGATGCGATCACTCTGGCGGAGGCGATGGAGTGTGATGCGATGGCTCAGGTGGAGGCTACGGGGTGTGATTCGTTGGCTCAGGTGGTGGCGATGAGGTGCGATGCGATGGCTCTGGGGGTGACGATGGAGTGCAATGCGATGATAGAGGAGATGGTGAGGGACACAGCTAAGATGTCCAGTGAGGTGGCGAGGAAGACCGCTGCAATAATTGATGAGGTAGCAATGAAGTCAGTTGCGGTGGCTCTCGTTGTGACGAGGGAGACAGAGACAGTGGCCAAGGTGGTGTGGGAGATGGAAGCCGGGACGAGGACAGAAGCCATGGAATGGCAGAGTGCCTTAGTGGAGACAAAGGTGACACGGGAGACGGCGATCTGCTGGAGTCTAGGTCCAGCACAACAGGCCAAGCACGTCCTTGGCAGAAGGTGTCCCTTGGGGATTCTCTGCTGGCTGAAGGTTGGGGAGATGTTCTGCTGGCTGAAGGCTGGGGAGATCATGTGTGACTTGCTGGCCTGGTGGGGGCCTGCTTGAAGGAGGCTGTGATCGTAGTCTGCCTGGCTGCCCTCTTCTTCTCCTCCAGCACTGTCCTGTAGACTTTCATCCCCTCCTTGAGCCAATTAGATATGTCCCTGCTTCGTCCTGGGAGGGGGTCATGTGTTCTCATTAGGTCAATTATCTCATCCGGTTTCATTAGCATCTCCTTCAGGATTTTGATGTTCAAAGCTCAGACCTCAGGCACAACCTCCTCCTCCTCCTCCTCCTTTGCCTCCTGGTGCACCTGCTGGATCTCCATATGGAGGAGCTCCTCGTTACTGAGCTCCTCCCTGTGGCTCTTGAGAACCTCCTCCACGTCATCCTTGTTGACCTCCCTGAAGCCCGCCTCATGCAACAATTTCACTATGTCCTGCCGCACACGCTTGACAGGCAGAGCTTGCATGCCCTCAGGGAAGCTGGTGAAGGAGTGGACACACTCTGGCCACAGCTTCTGCCACACACTGTTCATCATCGCCTGGCTAACCTGGTCCCATGCAGCAGTTATATTCTCAGAGGTGTAGCATAGGTTGTATACCTTCTAACACTGCTGCACTGTTGTCCTGTCATTACTGTCGCAAGCCCTTACCAACTGCTTCATCGTGCGGCAGAGGTAATTAACTTTAAAGGCAGCGATCACCCTTTGGTCCATTGGCTGCAAGAAGGATGTGGTATTGGGGGGCAGGAACACCACCTCAATATTGCTGGCCCATTCCTTCATTGTGGGCAGGTGGCTAGGCGCATCATTCACCACCATGAGAAATCTGTTAAAAGTTTCACGTGACGCATACCTCTTCAGCACACAAGAGAGGTACGAGTGGAAATACGACGAACAGATATCTGAAGTCAACCAAGCCTTCTTGTTCGACTTCCAGATAACCCAAAGTTTCTCCTTAACATACCCCACCAGAGCCCGGGGGTTCTCGGAGTTGTAAATTAGGAGTGGCTTCAACTTGAGGTCGCCCTCGGTGTTGCCCCCCAGCAACTGTGTCAGCCAGTCCTTCGAGGCCTTGAATCTGGGGATAGACCTTTCCTCCGTTGCAAGATATGTCTTGGAGGACATTCTATTCCAAAACAGCCCTTCCTTGCTGAAAGTCAACACCTACTTTGCACTATAGCCACCCTCCGCAATGATATGATTCAGCTCGTCAGGAAACGCTGCTGCTGCCACCGTATCTGCACTCGCCACCTCACCGTACATCTTCAAGTGGTGGAGGTTTGCCTGCCTCTTGAACCAGTCAAACCACCCAAGGCTCGCCTTAAAGGTCTCACTTTCATCAATATCACACCTGACCTTTAACTCGTCCCAGAGCGAGAGAGCCTTATTGCGTGGCTCATGGGTGCCTTGCTCTGGTTCTGATCTTCTACCCACGTGCGGAGCATACACTCCAGCTCCTCCATCACAGGCTCTCGCTGGCGGGTGATACGGGAGGTGGATAAGGTTGCAACCACCTCTGCAGCAGCCTTAATGGCCTCTTCTTCTTTATGATGGTGGAGACAATCGACTGGGCCAGGTGGAGAGCCGGGCCAATAGCACATGCACCTTCGCCTTTGCCGTGCCGCTTAACCCCTAAAGTATGCAATTTGCTCAGCAGGTCTGTCCCTCCATCCGCAAAACAGGGTCGATTTTTCGACTTTCACCAAGGTAAAAATTTTTCTTCCACATTTCAAGAGACTGAACTTACACACCTGAAAATGTATGTTTCAGCCAGACTGACCAAATAGTTATCGCACAATCGCCCGTCAAACATGCAAAAAAGTTACCAATCCCCCATGGGCGAAAATAGAAAATGTACAGAAAATGCATTATTTATGGTAAATATTTATATATACATAACTAATGTCAATGTGAAGTGTTCCCTAGGCATGAAATGTCAGTCTGGTATATGCCCATAGCAATAAAACAAGCCAGGCGAAAAGTGGAAGTAGAGTGTGTGTGGCTGGAGAGGGATAGGGGAGGAGGGATAGGGGAGGAGGGATAGAGGAGGAGGGAGGGGGTAGGAGGGAGAGGGGAGAAGGGTTGCTATGCACACACCACTGAAGGGAGTATGTTGGGGTATGGTTGGTTGGGAGGGGACAATATGGAGATGATCCAATGGGGCTGAGGGAGGTAAAGTGATGGTGGTGGTGGTGGTGGGGGGGGGATTCCTTCTCCCCCACCTTAGGGGGCCAATCACGCCATACCACCCCAGACACTCTAGATCTCATTGGTCTGATCCCATATACATCACCAAAGGGGCGGAGTTACCCTCCCCCAGTTTTCTGTGTGTCTTTATTGATCGTGCGGGATAGGCTGGCGTGTCAAATTACACAAAAGCACGATCGTGTGGCATAGGTCTAGGGGTTAAGAATTTCTAATTTCACCTCTAGTGACACAGTCTTACACACACGCTTCACAGGAACATCACCAGCACCACCACTAGCAGGCCGCTTACCACCACAACTAGGGCCTCCACTAACATCACCACTAGCCCCACCATGTGCAGCACTCTTACCAGACATTATCACACTTATTTTTGCCCAAAATCACACACTATTGCACTCCACACATGATTAGTATCACTGCTCTACTCACGGCACTGCTCGAACACAGTTACGATGCACTATGATAGCAACTTGCGTAACGTTGGTGGTGCAACATGATGTGTGGTGGGCGAGCGTAAGGGAGATCCTCAATCTGAGATGGCTAGTACGAGAAGAGCGATATGGGTGAGCACGGGGCGAGCGATGGCTATGGGGCCTGCGCGAGCATTTATGCACATCCTGGGAAGTGGGTGGGCTCAGCTGGCAGGGGGAACGCGTGCGCTTCAAAATTTCAGCCCGTCGTCTGTGGGCGCAACATCGGAGGGCCCATCATCAACCCGCGCCGTCCCGAGGACGTACTTCCACGTCCTCACGTTTTGTCACAGCTAATCCCGAGGACGTACTTCAACGTCCTGCAATTGCAAGGTTCATAATTTCCACAATTTTCAATTTTCGCGAGTCATTTTTGGTACGTATACACGGGACACCTGCCTCAACAAGATGCCAGGCAGAGACAATGCCTTACCCAGCATGACCTCCTCCCCCCCCCTGCATGCCCTTTTCTCAGCAATTCACCTGTTATCAGTGACCTGGCCAGTATAGCCATGTCATGCCATGGTACGCAATTCAGGGCCAGAGTGATTCCCCAATCAATGACAATGTGGAGGACAAACTTTACATAGCATTAGAGGAAGAAACAGTTAGAAATGATGATCAGGTAATGTGGCAAAAAAAGGTCAGGTATTAGTGAGTGAAACAATGCTTATAATGCCTATATTACTGCTTGAAAACCAATATACTCTTGTACTACATATAAATTCGTAACAGTAAATAAATAAATACTGTTTATGAGTGGTGTGAAATAGTTATCCTCCCATAGAACTCGTTTTCTTTGGTGCCAGCCTGATAGAAAACCCAGTAAGGTAAGGAGGCTCTCCTACCTGTAATGAGTATTTTAAACCTCAGGTGAGCGATTTCTCTATGAATTTTCGATGTTTCTCACCAAAAGCGAAAGTTTTAGCAAAAAAAAAAAAGGGTCAAAAAATGGTCGGGATTGGGGGGTACCAGTGGTCAAAAAGTGGTCGGGACGGGGCGGGTTAAACCAGGGCTCACCCATCGGGTATCAGGACGTGGTGGTATTTGTACCCCCATAGCTAAGCCAGGTTATCGCATCTAGGGGTATCGTTTATTGGGGTATTACTGTACATACCCACATAAGTCTGCATTACTGATTATTTAATTAATAATCCCATCTTAAATGTCAGGACCACTTACCTAGCCCCAGGCTCCTATGCTCCTCATGGGGCAATGTAGGATTGGATGATGGATGGATATGGATTAGTATGGCCATCAAGTGATTAGCTTCTGACTGTTACTGGCCTTCATACCAGTCACCTCAACCTGTAGGCCTACCCCAAACCATGAACTTCATGGTACTATTGCACTGGGTGATTTTCGAAGCATTTCTGTGTGTGTGGGGGGGGGTGCATTATATGGCAGGAAATACAGTAGGCTGGGTTAAGTTACAAAAATTTTGGTTAGGTTTGGATAAATCAGTACTGATTAGGGTAATTTTGTTGAAAAAACTGTGGCCTAAAATGGCATCCATCTGTTTTTGACATACCACAAGATGGCATCCATCTGTCTTAGGTGAACAACAAGATGGTGTCTGCCTGTCTCCAGCATCAATGGGGACTGTAAATATCATTTCCTACCATAGAAGCAATTGTTTGCCACCATAAAACTAAACAATACATATACCTCAACAAGTCTACAGTCAGGGGCAAGACGAGTGGCTGGTCAAGGGTTCGATGAGGTACATGTACCCAGTAACATATCATATATTTTCCCTTACTATGCCCTTGCCATAATTTTCTTATTAACCTAACAATGCCTGTGTGTGTTTCTGGCACTCACCAAAACATTCTGTACTGTATTCAGTGGGTCTAAACTGTCGTAAAAGTGAAAATTGGGGTTTGAGCTTCAGGTGCCTGGGACCAATTAGGATAAATCCCACATGTTTTGTGTATTTGTTATCATACAAATCTGATATCATGTGCCACATCTGGTACCACTTCTGCGTGATAACCAAGGAATCACTATATTTGCATCTGCTTCCATAAACCTCTCCATGTGACTTCATCATGAGTGTACAAACCTTTAATTTCATACCCACCTAGCAGCCATTCTTGTATAATTTTCCCCGTACTTGCCTTCTTGCATACAATTATTATCAACCATGTCCTCTAC
The DNA here is from genome assembly GCF_032717465.1 of Coenobita brevimanus. Lineage (NCBI taxonomy): Eukaryota > Metazoa > Arthropoda > Malacostraca > Decapoda > Coenobitidae > Coenobita > Coenobita brevimanus. Next base: position 11,146,585 of record NC_136977.1, on the reverse strand, counting down.
CTCGGAAGGAGAGCTGCTCAAAACCTACCAGCTTTATGCCAAACTTTATAATGAACAAAAATTAAAAAGAAGCTGATAATGTGAAGCCCGTGTATGACTGTGCCTCAACTGACCTCATAACACTGCTTCTTCTCATTGGTAGCATTCAGAAATGCCTTGGCCAGCTGAAGCCAAAGTTCTTCAATGGGTTGATGCTCGCCAGTGCTCAGATGGGCCACTAGAACCTGTGGATATAGCTGCAGCAGCATCCTGGACTGACTATCGGTCCATCCCAGTTGTGCATTCACTGTAACAGTCAAGACTCATGGCAGGACACAACTAGGATACAAGTGATCTGAACTGAAAGTCTGGAGATATCAATAGTAGGTGGGGGCATTCACTATCCACTCACTCGATGTACTGTTGCTCTCGGATGACTGCCCTTTCCCCTCTTCCAGCCTTCTTTCCTTTCACCCTCTTCTCTCTTTCATTCTTTCCTCTTCCTTATGCCTATGGGTGACTTTACACTCCCTCTTGTCTTTTTTTCCTTCACTCTTTCCTCTTCCTTCTGCCTATGGGTGACCCAACATTAAGTCAAGAGCCAAATGGTTTCCTGTACACCAGGAAACCATTTACTACGCTGGGTGGTAGCCATATAACCAAATTATGGTGCCTGGTGGTTTAGTGGGTAATTAATGCACTCCAACTGAACTGAGCCAGTACAGGTTTAAATCCAAGGGATGGTTAGGGTTTATTGCTAATGTAATGCCACTCAGGGATGAGTAAGGCTGGTCACTCTCATCTTAAATGTCAGAACCAACTTGCCTAGCCCAGGGCTCCTACACTCCTCATGGGGAAACACAGGATCAGATGATGATGATGATGATAAATCCATTATCTCTGGCCAAAATAAGAGATGCAAAAAGCATAATTTTTTTTTTAACATCACCTATTAAATGATTTAAAAGTACAGCATAATTGCAAACAGTGACAGACAATACTTTAATGATTTCACCAAACAAATTATGTATAATACTATACAGTACTATACCACATACAGTATATGATTCACTAAAGACAGAGGATATGTGGATCAAATATTTGCAGAGAGATAGACAGGAAAGAATGCTTGTGAGAAGTACTATAATGTGCGTATGACACTTATGCATCTGGAAAAAGGATCCGACAAAGTAGACAAAAAAGGACTGTGGAAGGTTTTGTGCATGCACAGCAGAGATGGTAAGCTGCTAAGTGTTGTCAAGAGTCTTTATAATGGTAGCGAGGCATGTGTAAGGGTAAATCAGCATGAAAGGGAATGGTTCATGATCGATGTGGGCATGCGGTGAGGTTGTGCAATGTCCCCATGGTTGTTCAACATATATATGGATGGGGTGATGAGAGAAATAAAAACACGAGTAACAGAGAAAGGGAAGGCACTGGTGATGGATGAAATATCTCAAATTTGTTGTATGCTGAAGATGCAGTACTACTTGCAAATACCAGACAAGAACTTGGCAAACTAATGCAGTTTTGCTGATGTCTGTGTCATGCCTTGAGAGTAAATGTAGAAAAACATAATATGGTAATTGAGAGATAAGGTGACTCACAGTGTGATGTCACAGTGAATGGAGAGACTGGAATTGATGAGATATCAAATACCTGGGTACAGTGACAGAAAAGAGAGGAAAATGTGCAGAAGAAGTTGAAAGCAGAGTGACACAAGGAAGGAAAGTAGCTGGTGCTATGAAGGTCTTGATAAGAAACAGAGGCTTGAGTGTCGCAGCTGAACGAAGCTTACATGAAGGAGTGTTAGTGCCAACTTTAACATCTGGATGTGAAACTATGGTGTGGCATGAAAATGAAAAGTCAAGAGTAAGAGCAGTGGAGATGGAACTGCTGAGGAATGTCTGTAGAGTGCAGACAGTGGATAGGATATGAAACAATGTGATTTGTGAAAGATGCAGAGTGAAGAAGTCTGTAGATATCAGAATAAAAGAGAGTGTACTGAGATGGTATGGTCATGTGGAGAGAATGGATAACAATAGAGTGGTGAAAAAGGTATATCTGAGCAAATTTGAAGGTGGGAGGAGGCGAGGCAGGCCAAGGAGAAGGTGGAGGGATATGGTGGATGAGAGTGTGAGGAAGAGTGGTATGGAAGTTGGTGAGGCTTGGGGGCTGACAAGAGATCGAACTGACTGGATGGATGTTGTGAGAGGAAGTGCATCGCCAGGGAACTGGCACCCATTTTTAACGTGACTGTCCGGATTGTCTCTATCGGATACATTTGTGTAAAGCTGCAGAATGTGGTGAAGTTTTGGTGTATAAGATAGAGCCAGGATTCCGGGGGCTTGAATGATTAATGAATGGAAGCATAGCCCATTGGATTGGGCAAATTTGGGCTGTCTGAACACTGCTACTCCTCATCCTGTCCTATGCTGTGAAAGGAGGTCCAAGCAATGACAATGATGATGATGATGATGATGATGATGATGATGATGATGATCACAACAATTTATTACAATTTGAAATGCATACTTGCCAAACTTTATATATCTTACCTTGTCTCATCCGAACAGCATTTGAATTTTCTAATTTGATGGTGGACTTGTCATGTGGCCAATAGTTATAGATACTATATATCTGAAAATAATAGAAGAAACATTATGAGTAACAATATTCCCTTATTCAGATCTACTCTGGTGGTGACCATCATCCACTCATTTGATGTAGTGCTGCCTACTTCTTCCTTAGCCTGTATCATTCTTTTCCTGTGCCTGCCCTCCTCTCTTCCTTTTTTCTTCCATCTTTCCTGTCTCTTCTTATTGCTTTTCTTTACTTTACAGGTGGCTTTACACTGAGTGACATGCCAAATGGTTTCCTGTAAGCCAAGAAACCATTTACAACACTGAGTGGTAACAATATAACCAAGCCATAAGTGCTCTCTACATGTCAGCAAGTGGGTTGGTGGAGGGTTAGTGCCCCTCCCCATAAAACAAATAACTCAGAGTTAAATGGACACCCCTTAATGGGATTATGGCATCTGGCAATAGAAAGATAGGACTGGACAGAAAAAGAAATGGACGGATGATCTAACTACAGATGACAGTTCCAACCCTAACATGTCAGCTCACATCACATACACTAGTGGGCAGAGGCAACTACAAACAATAAACCACTGATATGCTGAAGTCTTTACATGGTGCTATATAATTGGATATGTTTTTTTCCCACACAATACATATCTTCCATAATCCCCTGCTACTGAATTTTCAAATGATTTTCCATCCACCTATCCAATCATCATCCAATGCTTGTGGTTTCCCAGTCATCAATGCCATATGTGTCTTGCAGTCATTCCCATAACCTGTCTTCATTATCTGCTTTCCTGCAAACAACAACCATCAATCATGTACTAATCCAAAGACAGAAAGCTGCTGGTGGCTGCTTTATATCAAATAATGTTTTGATTCAGGACAAGGCCCCAAATGACACCTAAGGAAAATTTATGATTAGGTAGGCTTCACTCCCTGGGCATGAACCCAGTTTTCAAATACAGCTTTTAATAGGCCTGAGAGACATGGTTGAAGACTCATTCAGGTCTAGAAGATAGGCATCACAAGGACACACCCCTGCAGTCACTGCAACACTAAATGTTCCATGCATCAAAGTGCTCTTTAAGGCTTGTGTGTGGAAAAGTGCAATACCTGGTTCCACTCTGAGGTCAAAGACATGAATTAATCGCCACATATGGAATACTTTCATCTCATGTATTTAACCTTGGTTTCCAGAATATCAGTTCAATATCAATGCTTCATCCCAAGCACATAATAGAAAATATGCTATACACACTCTGAGGTCAAAGATAAGAATTACCGGTAATTTGCCACATGAAGAATATTATCACGTCCTGTGTTTAACAACATGATTTTCCTGAATATCAATCCAATATTAATACTTCATCCCAAGGACATTAAAAAAAAAAAAAAATTGTACTACAGTATTTTCTCACTGCATCATATAATCTTCACACAGATACTGACAACTCTTGTTTCTCAACGCTACTGGCAAATCCTATCTATCTATATACCTAGGCTGCTTCCCCCAAAGAAAGGGAGGTAGCCGAGACAGGACGACACACTCCCAATTTACTCATCCACACACACACATTTATTCGTATCTTAGCTCCAAGTGGAGAAGGGACAGATCCTCACAACACCACACTGCACAAGGGTCAACTGCGAGGTACAATCAGCGACACCCGCAGCAGGGCCCAACAGCAGAGCTGGTTTACCCGTCACATCATAATGGACCCATTCCCTTACCCGCACCTGACCTGATCAGCCGATCAGACCTAATGTGGGAGAATATCCCCTCAGGGCCACGTGACCATTTATTCACTCACAATTGCTCTCCAATCATTCCTATCATGCGCAGCCATTCTTCCTTGCTCAACAGAAATCCCTCTTGCTTCTAACGCTCTCTTCACACTGTCCATCCATCCTATTCATGGTCTTCCTCTTGGCTTTACACCTATCACATCCAGTACAGTTATCTTTTTCACCAATCACCCTTAATCCATTCTCTCCATATGCCAAAACCATAGCAACACTCTCTGCTCAAATCAATCAGCCATCTCCTGCATAACTCCTGTTCTCCTTCGCACTTCATCATTTCTCATTCGATCCTACAAATCCTACAACTTAATTAATAAACTAATAATAAAAAATGCTTACCTTTATTTCTGCTATATCAGTGGCACAAATATGAACCTATCTATCTATCTATTGCCAGACACCTCAATCCTGTTTGGGGTGGCCACAAACAAATCGCCTCCATGTCGTCCTGTCCCCCGCCATTTCACTGCCCTGCTCCCAACTCACACCCCCCTCTCTCATATACCCCTCCACCCCATCCCTCCATCTCATCCTCGGCTTCCCCCTCCCTCTTTCTCCCTCCACCTCACTCACATACACTCTCTTCATCAGTCTTTCACCCTCCATCCTCTCCACATGGCCAAACCACCTCAGTGTGTTCCTCATAATGCTTCCTATCACATCCACATCCACACCACAACACTCCTTTATATCCTCATTCGTCAGCCTGTCTCTCCATGTGACTCCACAGGCTCCTCTTAAATAACTCATTTCCACTGCTCTCACTCTTGACTTGTGTCCTTCCAACAATGTCCAAGCTTCACTTTCATACGTTAGAGTTGGTATCACAATACTGTCATGTAGTAACTTTTTCACTTCCATGCTCACTTCCGTTTCTTATCACTGCTTTCAAAGAACCAGCAACCTTTCTTCCCTGCTGTACCCTTTCAAGAACTTCGCCCTCCAAACCTCCATCCTTACTCATCTCACCACCCAAGTACTTAAACATACTCACATTTTCCAATTCCTCACCATCCAACCTCGCTGTACATTCACTGACTTCATCTCTCTCAAAGACCATCACTTTACTCTTCCCTACATTCACCTTTAGATTCTGTTTCTTGCACACTCTCCCAAACTCATCCACCAAGCCTTGCAGCTCCCCTTCGTCTTCACTCAACAACACAGTATCATCTGCAAACAACAGTACATGGAGTTTCCAAACACTATCCTCTCTCACCAGGGCCACTCCAACATCCACTACCCTACTTTGTACCTCTTTTATTACCCCATCCATGAACAGATTGAACAACCATGGAGACATGACATATCCCTGTTTCAACCCAACCTCCAAAGAGAAAAATTCACTTAGTTCACCATCCACACACACTGCAACCTTAGCACCATCATACATACTCTTCACAGCAATCAACAACACTCCATCTACTCCATATATTCTTAATACTTTCCACAATCCTTGTCTATCCACCCTGTCATATGCTTTCTCCAAATCCATGAAAGCCGCATACAACTTCTTTCCCTTCTCTAGAACCTGAAGATGGAAAAACATGAAATTCGGTTCTTTTCTGTCATATACCTACTGTTTTTTTTTTCGTACCTGAGTGAGAGTGAAATGATGTCGACACTCTCTACGAATGGTGCCAGGCTGGGAATTGTGATGTTCAGTAGTTGAGAACTGTTTTGTCAATTCGTAAAACCTTGTCCGTACTTTCTCCACACTGTAGCTAGATCCACCCTTCTCCAGCAGTTTCTAGGTGAAACAATACCAACATTGCACTGAATTATATCTTAAGTATTACACTTTCTGTTGGATAATGGTTTTACACTATCACTTTGATCACACAATGAACAGTAATACTGATGGACTGGGGTCTAAAAGTGACTGTGTTCCGAAAAAAGTTGCTTTAATTGTGTATGAACTGATTATAATTTGATCCCTGAACAGGTTTATTTATTAATCATTTATTTGTACTGTTCAATAAACTGTGTACTGAAAACAGCTGCTTTAACAACTGAGCATGAACTGATTAACTATCTAATTACAATTTGATCCCTGAACGGGTTTATTTATTTATTCCTACGGTTCAATAAACTGTGTAGTGCTACCACAATGATTACCTACTCTTCTTTTCTTTTTAATCCTTTATGTATCCAACTCTGGGTGAAGGAACAACAGTTCAGTACATGACCAGCTCTGGACATTAGTTTTCAAGATCCTGTACTACCATCCACACAGTTACTGATGGCACCATGCAATCTAAAACTGGCACATAAATACTCATAATTATCATTTACTCTATACAGTGGATGCTCACTATAACCAACTAATTGTTGGGGTGCCAGGGTCAATGAAGATGAGAGAATGATAAATCCAAAGGTCCTCCCTCCCTTCAGGTGGGAATTCAAGCACATGTTTGAAAATAACCAAGTGCAATATCATATTCTAAAACTAAAGGTGAAAACTATCTAATTTTCACTAACTTGGCCCATAATTTCACTCTTTTGCGCTTATTTCACAGCACTGTCATAGCACTTTATGACTGGTACAGTAATACAGTACTATAATCTGTTACAACAACTCAGCAATCACGATGGGGAGAGGGCAATTTCAGGTCAGGCTGGAGTAAAAGGGGCAGAAAACACATGTACAGTACTGTACACTGTATCTGTATACCGTAGATGGCTGTTGTGACGGTAAATCTTGGTAACTGAATGAATTTAATGGAAATTAGGGTAATCGGATTACATGTAAGTTTTTGTTGGTTGAATCTTTTAACTATCTGAATCTTTTAACTACTGGTTCATTTACTTGAAACTTGCTTGCTTGTAGTGCCTGAATCTTCAAGTTTAGTGAAGCATGGTTCATGCTGAATACTGGATCGAGTCACAATATTCGATGCTTCAACTACGGGTTTTTTGAGTTGAAGGGAGTTAATGAGGAGTCCTATTTTCTGAGGTTATTCAGTCGTCTCTGGATAACCACCAAGGTAAGACTTGGTGAAAATCTTGTCAGTGGCCCATTTTTTGTTTTTGTTTAGTGCTACTGTCTCGTATATTGTCTATTCTCTTACTTCACCAGTCTTGAAGACTTACCCTCCTACATTTTTTGTATTTGGGATGTATTCTCCCTGTCTTCTCTCTGTTCAGGATTCTACTCTTGTCAAGCACTGGGCAGAGAGACATCTGGTGGTTAATGATTGACCAGGACTCCCAGTATGAGAGCAGAGAGAATCCCTTGTGGAAAACTACTGTAGGGTTGTAGCTGATCCTGCTGGTGAGGACCCTGCTGCTGGAACCTGTGCAAAGTGGTGACTTAGGACACCTTGCTGCTGACTAGGGTGTAGTGATTGACACCAGTCTTCAGGACACCCAGATCTCCCCCCCCTCCTTTATTTTATATTATTCAAATCATTATTCATATATTTTATTAACTGATTATTTCTATCTATCTATCTATTGCCAGACACCTCAATCCCATTCGGGGTGGCCACAAACAAATCGCCTCCACGTCGCCCTGTCCCCTGCCATTTCACTGCCCCGCTCCCAACGCACACCCCCCTCACTCATATACCTCTCCACCCCATCCCTCCATCTCATCCTCGGCCTCCCCCTCCCTCTTCCCCCCTCCACCTCACTCACATACACTCTCTTTGTCAGTCTTTCACCCTCCATCCTCTCCACATGGCCAAGCCACCTCAGTGTATTCCTCCTAACGCTTCCTATCACATCCACATCCACACCACAACGCTCCTTTATATCCTCATTTGTCAGCCTATCTCTCCATGTGACTCCACAGGCTCCTCTTAAATAACTCATTTCCACTGCTCTCACTCTTGACTTGTGTCCTTCCAGCAACGTCCAAGCTTCACTTCCATACGTTAAGAGTTGGTATCACAATACTGTCATGTAGTAACTTTTTCACTTCCATGCTCACTTCCCTGCATGAAGGTACTTTTTGTAAGGAAATAATGGGTGGTTCTTTGAATGATCCATTTGAGTTAGGTCCGGAGTGATTCAGTTCTTTCACATTTACTGTTTGGTTTGCTTATGGATTATGTTATGAGAAAGGTTGTAAGGAGAACAGGTGCAGGAATTAACTGGAAAGAAAATAAGAGGCTGATGATTTGGACTATGTTGAGGATATTGTACCGACTTGTGGAAGTATTTACGAGATGCAGAGGGTGCTTGATTGTCTGGTGGAGGAAGATGAAAAAGTAGGATTGGAAATAAATTGCGGAAAGGCTGAAATTATTAATATGAACGTGGAGAACCAAATCGATTGTGTAATTGGGAATAATGTAGTGAGACATGTAGAATACTTTAAATATCTGGGAATGACTGTATCATCTAATGGATCATTAAACAATGAAACTGAGGAGAGGATTAGATAGGCTTGGCGAGCTGTTGGAATGTTGAAATCTGTTTGGAATAATAATATGCTTTCGGTACATACTAGAGTAAAAATTTACAAGTCCAAGGTTAGACCAATTTTAATTTATGGGCAAGAGTCATGGTACAGTACAATTGCAACAGATAAGAAAGTCTTAGGATTTGAGAATAAAATACTGAGAAGGATCCTTGGGGAAAACTGGCAAGACAGAGTTACAAATGAAAGAGTAAGGGATATTTCGAGGGTGGAACCAGTTGATGAATATGTGAGGTTGTCTCGCTGGAAATGGCTGGGGCACATATATAGAAAAGAAGGCAGTTTAATACAGGATGTGCTGGAGTAGACTGCTAGAGGAAGAAGAGGCAGAGGTTGGCTGAGGGAAACCTGGTTGAGGAAAATGAAAAGAGAAGCTGGAGAGGAGTGTTGGTAGGACCTGAAGGAGATGACAAGAGACAAATATTGGTGGAGAGAGTTCATCGAGGCCCTATGCATCCCGTGGGGTGCCACAGGAAATGACTGACTGATTGACTGATTGATTTGTATCAATATCTAACAACAATGGTGATATCACAATGCCCAACTTATCCCTACTACCACCACCACAAGACAATCAATTGGTTGCCCTGTCACCCTCATGCACAACTGACTGACTGATTGACTGAAAAGAAAACAAATACTCCTAGCAGTGCAACAGCCAGGGTCAAATGTCACTGAGCATACTAACACATTCAAGGAAATACAGTAATCCCTCATTTATCCGGACATGCAGTATCAGGACTAGTTCATTATCTGGATACTGAACCTTGGCTCTATTAAACCATTATCCGAAGTTACTTGCTATCATCCGGACGTAAAAGTCCCCAAGATTTTCAGCCGGCCAGCCGACATGTTCAAACATTCGGTATAGTGGGTACTGGGCTCTGGCCATGTGCAGGAAATTGGCCATAACCCACAACCTGAGCTAAAACGTCCGTCCACCCTTGTACTGAATGGTCAAAGTCGCACGATGGTCTGATCATTCCCTACTAACCTCCAGCAACCAAGTAATACCGACTGTAACCCACGAGCGAAGTCAAAACGTCCGTACGCATCCCCACCAAATCTCCAAAGTAATGTGGACATTGGGATTAGCCTTTCCCAACTGCCACCGCACGTCTAACAGAGCCTGCAACCCACAAGTAATACAGTATGAAAGTGCATGTCTGCCTCTACAATGAACGTCCAAAGTCACCCGGTCACCGGGAGTTGCGTTTCCCAACGGCCAACGTGTGTGTGCAAGACAGACCACAAGCCACAAGTTAGGTTAAAGCGCCCATCTGCCTCGTGAGAGAAGAGCGAAAATCTTGCCAACAGCCTCGCTTCCCCAACCCCCCCCCGTCCGTCCCTCCTCAATACCCTCCCATGCTCTCGACCTTGCTGGCCAGGTCTCTCGCCTCCCCCCTCACTCCCTCAGTTCCTCCTCTCCCTTGCGCTATAAGCACTGACTCAAGACTTTTTAAAGTTCTGATGATTTATTTGAATACTACTGGCAGTATCAAAATTAAACGAAATCCATGAAAAAACTCATGAAATTCTGCATCAAGACATATGCTTACCTCCTGCAAGGTGTGAGCAAAATTTTGCACTAGAAAGGTGGGATGTTATATGAAGGTAAGTTTTACTTTTGAACACCATTCATTCGCACTGCAGTTCTGTTATTTTACTCATCAGTTTTCTTTGTTTTTATTAGCTTATAGTATAAACAACAACGAAGACGATGGTATACCATTTATACCAGTATAACCAACTTCCCGGTACCATATCTGGCCGTGGGTTTTTTTGGTGTGTGTGTGTGTGTGTGTGTGTGTGTGTGTGTGTGTGTGTGTGTGTGTGTGTGTGTGTGTGTGCCCCACAAGCAAATATCACTCCTGTCACACAGACAACTGATTTTCCAACCATCTTCAGGTTTTTTGTGGATTTTTGTTGTTTATGCATTGTTTTCTTGGTGTGTAGCATTAATATGGTTATTCCTATGTGAGTTTTATCTCAAAATGGCAAAATGATCAGAAAACACTGTCAAAATTTGGATGGGTACTGTATATAGACTGTATATACAGTACTGGAATGGATACTTTTTTTTTTTTTTCATGGTTTTCCTGGTGTTTAGCATTACTTTGGATATTCCTGTGTGTTCTGATGTCTAAATACGGCAGATTGACCTGAAAACAGAGCCAAAATTAGGAGGGGTACTGTACCTACAGTAGTGTTTAGGTAGTGTAATGTTTGGTTATCAGTGTTTTTTTTGCATGGTTTTCTTGGTGTTTAAAATTATTTTGAATATTCCTGTGTGTTTTGATGTCTAAATATGACAGAAAGACCAGGAAACACTGCCAAAAATAGGAGGGGTACTGTAAATACAGCAGTATACAGGTAGGGTGTTATTCGTTTTCAATGGTTTTCTTGGAGCTTAAAATTATTTTGGATATTCCAATGTGTGTTTCCATGTCTAAATATGGCAGAATAACTGGAAAACACTGCCAAAATTAGGAGGGGTACTGTACATACAGCAGTGTACAGCTATGGTGTTTTTTGGTTTTCACTGTTCTTTCTGCATGGTTTTCTTGGTGTTAAAAAAAAATTTCGATATTCCTATGTGTGTTTTGGTGTCTAAATATGCCTGAATGACCAGAAAACACTACCACAGTAAGCAAAGGTACTGTACAAATAGGTTAGGTATAGGATTGAGGATGGCTATAGGTAGGGTCTGGGTATAGTAGGGGGGATGTTCATTATCCAGACAATGTTGTTACTTGGACACGCTTTTGGCTCTATTACGTCAGAAAATTGAGGCACTACTGTATGCTAAAATATTGGAGATGTAACTATGTGCAAACCCTGATTTATGATACCCCTACATGCGATACCCCGGAATACTGATGGGGTGAGAGATACCACCCTACCCCTAGATATGATACCCCGGAATAGTGATGGGGTTAGAAATACCATCCTACCCCTAGATATGATATCCTGGAATAGTGATGGGGGTAGAAATACCACCCTAACCCTAGGTGCAATACCACGGAATAGTGATGGGGGTAGAAATACCACCCTGCCCCTAGATGCGATACCCCCAGAATAGCGATGGGGGTAGAAATACCACCCTAATCCTAGATGTGATACACCGGAATAGTGATGAGGGTAAAAATATCACCCTACCCCTAGGTGCGATACCCCTATCCCTGGTTTTGCGATGTGATTTGATTTTTTTTTTTTTTTTACCAATTCTGATTATATTTTGGACTTGAATTTTGTGTTTAGGTTGATTTTTAAATTGATTTTAGACCTAGATTAATGTGTTTTAGTCACAGGATAGTGGTAGGTGGTGGAGACCATCATCCACTCACTTGATGTAGTACTGCCTACTTCTTCCTTAGCCTTTATCATTCTTTTTCTGTGCCTGCCCTTCTCTCTTCCTATTTCTCCCATCTTTCCTGTCACTTCTTAATGCTTTTCTCTCCTTTACAGGTGACTTTACATTGAATGACAAGCCAAATGGTTTCCTGTAAGCCAAGAAACCATTCAGAATGCTGGGTGGTAACCATATAACCAAACCATAAGTGCTCCCTATGTGTCAGCAAGTGAGTTGGTGGAGGGTTAGTGCCCCTCCCCGTAAAACAAATAAAGTCAAATGGCCACCCCTTACGGGATTATGGCGTTTGGCAATAGATAGATAGATAGCGTAGTGAACACTGTCATCTGGGGTATGGATTCTCACCCATCAGACGAGGTACAAAACACTGTGGAGAGCTAGGCAACTCAACAATGAATATTTTGTGTGTGACCAATGAACGTTTAACCTTTCATGGAATACATAATAATAATTTTAAATCATCATCATCATCATCCAGACCTCCTTTCCCACCTTAGGGCAGGGAGAGGAGTAGCAATGCCCAGACAGCCCAAATTTGCTCAATCCAATGGGCCATGCTTCCATTCGCTCACCATTCAAGCCCACAGAATCCTGGTACTATCTGATAAGCCGAAAACATTCACATTCTGCAGCTTCACATAAACGTATCTGATAGCGTAAATAATTCTGAATAAATTTAATATTTGTGAAAGCCTTAAAGGGTAAATATTTCATGCACTGATGAAAGCTGTGACATCGATAAATCATGTGTTAACATTCAGGTTGTTCAAGGAAAAATGCTTTCAAAATACAAAGCAATTTCTAAATAAATGTAGGAAAATAAGAGAGAAGAAAATAAAGGAGCTAAGCAACCAGAACAGTAGCTAAAATGACATAAAGAAGGGCCACTGAAAAGGCTATCCCGACTGCATCATCAATCACATTCTCTGTCAAGAAAATTTCCCTTCAAAACATCAACGATTCTCTGTCACAACAATTCACACCTTGGACAATTCCGCATCATTCATACACTATTATTATCCACAATGGGTGTTTATTTAACTGTCCTGGGACTGTCTGATGGTGGGATTGTATACAATGGTGCTGCCTCTTCTCTACCAAGTTTGAATACGAGTCGAAGAACGCATTCTACAGTGACCTTGACTGGGTACAAGTGAGACGGACACTGGTAGGCTATTTAGATTGACTTTAAACTTTTTTTTGGACTCATTTGGGTGGATTTAGGACTTGGTTGGGGGGGGGGGGAAGGGAACCAATGGCTCAAAAGAGCATCCCTGTACTTTACATGTTAAATCTACCCTGAAATACAATACCCTGCCTAGTGATGGGTATTTACTTAACCAAGTGCACTGTTAAACTGGGGTTTGCCTGTACTTCCCATGCAGCAAGTTAATACTAGTACTTCTTTCAGTACTCTCCCCCAAATCTCATATATTCTTTATGTCTGTCATAAGGCATCTCAGTCAATCTTATAAGTTTTCAAGATCCACGAATGCAGAATAAACACATCTTTTGTTTATCATGTTATTTTTGGTTAGGATTTTGAAAGTAAACATTTAAGTTTCAAAATCTCTTCCTATTTTTAATTAACCCTTCCTCATCTTCCATCCTTATCAGTCATCTGTTCCATTCTGTCTACACAACAGACCCTTAATTTAATGTACAGTACCTCGATAGACCGGACAATGGATTTAATGGACACTATGAGGTCACCGGACTTTTGTCAGCTATAACGAACAATGTCCGTTAAATGGGATGCAATACATGTTTTCTACCTCTTCTACTCCAACCTGGCCTGAAATTGCCCTCTCCCCACTGTGGTTGCTGAGTTGTAATCGCAGATTATAGTGATACTGTTCTAGTCATGAAGTGCAATGCCAAGGATGTGAAATAAACTCCAAAATGGCAAAATTATAAGCCAAGTTAATGCCAAATGAGTATAGTATTCATTTTCAGTACTAGAATATGCTACTGCACTAATTTATTTTCACTTATGTGCTTGAAATCCCACCTCAGGGGGTACCAACAGACATAATAAATTACTGGCTTTATATGATCAGGATTCCCCTCAGTTAGTATGTTATAAGGAGGGTCTACTGTAATTACCTTTCCATGCACCTTTGTGTGTGTGTTCAGTAGACTGCTTCCTAAAAGATTCTTGCAGTTTCCTTTGCTACCACTCCAACTACAGAGTGATAAAACAACTGACCTCTTCCTATCTTCAAGTAAAAGAAATATATGCAACAGAAAATATATCTTACCTGTGAGATTTCATGCCACAACTCATGATTACTGATGTGCTCATTATTAAAGCGGTACACTCTTTCTTGGTAGGCAGCAAGCAGGATTCTCTCTGCAGACAGTGTCCATCTTTCTAAGGAAGATAACAAACATGATGGTAACGCTAAAATTAGTAGCTTGACTTTGAAGAGGTATGACAATGCAATTAAAACTCATATTCATAATTCATTATATTAATTACTGCACTACCAACTGACAGTGCAAAAGATAAACCTACTGTACACACTGGAAGCTCATTTAACTTTGACATGACACACCATACAAGCAGCTGAATGGGTTACTATTCATTCATCCATCATCATCCAATCCTATGTTACCCCATGAGGAGCAGAGGAACACAGGGTTAGGCAAGTTGGTCCTGACATTTAAGATGAGAGTGATCAGCCTTACTCATCCCTGAGTGACATTATGTGAGCAATAAACCCCAACCACCCCTTGGATATAAATCGACAAAGGCTCAATCCAACTGAAGTGCCTTAATTACCCACTAAACAGGTGCCATAATTTAGTTATGTGGTTACCACCCAGCATAGTAAATGGCTTCCTGGTATACGGGCAAACATTTGGCTTGTCACTCAGTGTAGAGTCACCCATAGTCAGAAGGAAGGGGAAAGAATGAAGGAAAGTAAGACAGAAGGGGGAGTGTAAAGTCACCCGTAGGCAGAAGGAAGTGGAAAGAATGACGGTAAGAAAGACAAATGAGGAAGGAAGGACGACAGGAAAGGGCAGACACCCAATGCGGCACTACATCAAGTGAGTGGATGGTGAGTACCCCCATCAACTTTGCTAATTAATCTCTAAATGATGGAGAGCTTCCCTCAGCTGAATTAAACCTTATAGCAACTCAACTGCCCTTCATAGGTTAAATGGCGCAAGCATTTATTCTATAAGAGGAAATTTATTTTCACAGAAACAAAGAGCTAAAGGCCAGCTGCCTGTAAAAAATCTTTCTTTCCAGGAAAAGCTAGCCAAAGTTGTCAAATTCATGATCTGTTCATTTCAAGACACTGTACAGTGAAGCTTGATTATCCAGGTTCGGATTATCCAGGTTTCGGTATATCCGGGCCGTGACTGAATGGTTCTGTGGTACAGTAATACATAAAATTATCTGTACGATAGCCCTAGTTTAAACAGAAAGCATCTGGTTGCTAGCGACAGTGTCACGGGTAAATGAGTGAGTCTACCTCCCACCCACTTGTGTGTGTGTGTGTGTGTGTGTGTGTGTGTGTGTGTGTGTGTGTGTGTGTGTGTCCGACTCTGGGCATAGGCTTCACAGCCTGCTCTCAAGGCCCAGTAGTCCTCCTACATACCATGCACCTTTACATGTCACCACTTCGGCGCTAACACCCACCGTCCACATTGAATACATGCTAGGGCTGTCTCATACAGGATTGGTGTATTGGTATTAGTGGGGGTATTTTTACAACATGTCGGTGGGTCTTCTGGTAGATATTTTTTTTTTTTTTTTTTTCTGTAAGAAAAAGAAATTGATTTTAGAACTCTGAAAAAGTGATCCCGAGGCTGGCCATAAAAGCACGCAAGTTTCTGAACTCATGGCCATTGAGGGAGCCAAACATACACTTTACTTTAAGAAGTAAAAGCACCTTACCAAATCAGCTCTTCCTGATAGTCTGCTATATTTTTCTGAATATTTCTGGGTTGGTAAATAAACACTTCTTATTATATTTGTTTCCTCATTGTTTTTAGCTGTTTTGCTGCGACAACTCTTTGTCTGATTCGTCAATGTAATGGTGGAAGGGACAGTTCTAACCTAAGTGTTTAACTAAACCTGGCCTAACCTAGCTTAACTGTACCTAATAATTTAACCTAACCTAACCTCCAGTTGAGAAATTGGGAAACGGAATCTATCTTTAAGTACGTTGTGTTTCTTCCACTGAGCTGGAAACAATCATAGGAATGTGATGATAACAACAGGAAGGAAACTTTTCAGCGAGAAAAAGTAATTTACCAAACTGAAAATAATAAGAAAAATACAGAATCAAGCTGGAGGAATATGAATTCCATTGGTAAGGTCTTTCTGCTGTTTAAAGTTTACACTTACTGGTAAATAAATCAGTATAACAGTACTCGTGTTTTGTTTCCGCTGGATTAATCGTGATTTCGGACTATTCGGGCACCCCTTCACACCACATGGTCTAGATAATCAGGCCATCTCTGTACCTTAATACAATATAATGAATCTGACAGACTGAAAGTCATAAAAAAGGAGTTCCAGTGTTGACCATTTGCATACAAGGAGTGAGAGTATCAAGTAACTCATGCATTAAAGTGCTGAATAGAAAAAGGGTTGAATATGCACTGCCAGAGGGGTTAACTGACTGACTGATTACCAGTGCTGGGCAGGTGCACAAAAACTTGCGCAAAGCGCAATTGCGCACCCTTGCGCTCTGGTGATATCGTTTGCGCATTGCGCACTGCACGAGACCATGTGCAATTTTGCGCTTGCGCACCTGCCTTTTCATGTTCGCAAGCGCAAACTTAGCTGTGCTTGCACAAGTAAATTTGCGCTTGCGCACCTCCCTCGTGCACCTGCCCTGTGGTGCGCAATCCAAGGGACATGTGGTCTTCCAGGGAACAAGTGGTCTTGGGAGCTAACCGCATGGCTAGACAGTGGATGGGGGGGGGCTGGGGCGGGTCGTGAGGGTGGGTTGGTGCCTGGTGGGGGGAGGCGGGAGGGAAGGGAGAAGTAGCATTTCTTAATATACTTCAACAGAGATAATGTATTTTTAATCTATCTATCTATCTATCTATTGCCAGACGCCTCAATCCCGTTTGGGGTGGCCGCAAACAAATCGCCTCCACGTCGTCCTGTCCCCTGCCATTTCACTGCCCTGCTCCCAACTCACACCCCCCTCTCTCATATACCTCTCCACCCCATCCCTCCATCCCATCCTCAGCCTCCCCCTCCCTCTTCCCCCCTCCACCTCACTCACATACACTCTCTTCGTCAGTCTTTCACCCTCCATCCTCTCCACATGGCCAAACCACCTCAGTGTGTTCCTCATAATGCTTCCTATCACATCCACATCCACGCCACAACGCTCCTTTATATCCTCATTCGTCAGCCTGTCTCTCCATGTAACTCCAGAGGCTCCTCTTAAATAACTCATTTCCACTGCTCTCACTCTTGACTTGTGTTCTTCCAACAACGTCCAAGCTTCACTTCCATACGTTAGAGTTGGTATCACAATACTGTCATGTAGTAACTTTTTCACTTCCATGCTCGCTTCCCTGTTTCTTATCACTGCTTTCAAAGAACCAGCAACCTTTCTTCCCTGCTGTACCCTTTCAAGCACTTCACCCTCCAAACCTCCATCCTTACTCATCACACTAGCCAAGTACTTAAACGTACTCACATTTTCCAATTCCTCACCATCCAACCTCGATGTACATTCACTGACTTCATCTCTCTCATTGACCATCACTTTACTCTTCCCTACATTCACCTTTAGATTCCGTTTCTTACACACTCTCCCAAACTCATCCATCAAGCCTTGCAGCTCCCCTTCGTCTTCACTCAACAACACAGTATCATCTGCAAACAACAGTACATGGAGTTTCCAAACACTATCCTCTCTCACCAGGGCCACTCCAACATCCACTACCCTACTTTGTACCTCTTTTATTACCCCATCCATGAACAGATTGAACAACCATGGAGACATGACACATCCCTGTTTCAACCCAACCTCCAAAGAGAAAAATTCACTTAGTTCACCATCCACACGCACTGCAGCCTTAGCACCATCATACATACTCTTCACAGCATTGAACAACTTTCCATCTATTCCATATATTCTTAATACTTTCCACAATCCTTGTCTATCCACCCTGTCATATGCTTTCTCCAAATCCATGAAAGCCGCATACAACTTCTTTCCCTTCTCTAGAAACTTCTCCACTAAAGATCTAAGAATGAATATCTGATTTACACAACCTCTTCCCTTCCTAAAGCCTCCCTGTTCTTCTCCAACTAATTCCTCTGTTCTTTCTCTAACTCTGTCAATAAGTATCCTACCATACACTTTTCCTATTATACTAAGAAGACAAATGCCCCTATGATTACCACACACTTCTTTTTCCCCTTTTCCTTTGTACAAAGGAATAATTATACCTGACTTCCTATCCTCCGGGACTCTACCTTCCTCTCAGGCCAATCTGCACATCTTCCACATCCATTCTACTACTATCTCTCCCCCATGCTTCAGCATTTCACCACACACTCCATCAATTCCTGGGGCTTTCCCCAATTTAACTTTCTTCATTGCTTCCACAACTTCTATCCTACTGATTTCTTCTTGTCTTCTCACCTCCCTCCTTCTCCCAGCCATTCCCCAGCCACTTATACTCGCATTACTTCCATCCTGTATGTTCAACAATTCCTTAAAGTGTTCTCTCCATCTGCTCACTTTTTCTCCCTTCTCCACTAGTAATCTACCATTTTTATCTTTCACTCCCCTGCTAACCTCACATCCACCCTGTCTTCCTCTCTTCACCTCTTTCCAGAACATTTTCTTACAGTCCCTCCGCTTTACACTCAAATTCCTTCCAAATTCCTCATCCACTCTCTTCTTACTCTCTCTTCCTAATCTTTTCACCTCTCTCTTTCTTTCTACACATAACTCTCTCTTCCGCCTCTCAACTTCTTCCACGCCCCTATTTCTCATCCATTCATTGTATGCTTTCTTCTTTTGTGCCACAGCCTGTCTCACTTCTTCAGTCCACCACGCTGTTCCTTGCACCCCCCTCCGTCTTCTCTTCCTCCCCCACACCACATCACAAGCTACACATATTTCTTCAGTAAATATCCTGCACACACCTTCCACGTCCCCCATCTGCTCCAATTCATATTTGCCCAATCGCTCCTCCACTTCTCTCTTATACTCTGCCTTTTTCTCATCCTCTTGTAACCTTTCCACTCTCCTTGCAACTACTCCTTCCTCTCGTCTTTCCCTTCTATTCCTCCATCTTACTTGCATCCTAATTCTGGCCACCACCAAGTAGTGGTCAGAAAGTCCACTCCCCCAGCCTCTATACGCTCTTGCATCCATTACACATCTTCGCATCCTTTCATCCACACACACATAATCAATCATTGCCTTCCTTTCATTCAGTTCACCACCCACCCTTCTCATCACTCGCCATGTATACCTGTGGATCATTTTATGCCTGAAGCGGGTATTGGCTATCACCAACCCCCTCCCAGCACAAATGTCCACTAACACACTGCCCTTCTCATCTATTGCAGCAGGCACACCCCACTCACCAACTATTCCATCCACCTTCACATTCCCTACTTGACCATTCATATCACCGATCAAAAACACTCTCTCATTCCTTCCAAACTTTTCCATGCACACTTCCACATTTGTCCACAACTCTTCTCTCACTCTGCTAGAACGATCTTGCGTTGGCGCATACACACACACAATCGCCCACATTTGTATTCCAACTTTCAACTTAACCCACACAATCCTTGACCCAACTGATCCATACTGTCTTATGCTCTTCTTCCATCTTTTACTCACAACTGTACATACACCTTCCTTTGCCCTCTCATTCTCACCTACTCCTGCACATATACCCCATCCATACTCCCATCCTCTCACACTTTCTCCTCTCCATTTTGTTTCAGTCATTCCACATACATCCACTTTTGCACCCTCAAGCACCTGGACAATCTCTCTCTCTTTCACCTCATCATTCGCTCCTCTTACATTCCACGTAGCCATGACCAAGTCCTTTGTCCGGTCCTGGGTCGTCATTGTTTGGTCAGTCCTTGTCCGAGGCTTCTTGTTTGTTTTTTTAGTTAGTTGTTTTCCGGGGAGGGGCACTAACCTTCCGCCAACCCTTTTAGTCGCCTTTTACGACAAGCAGGGATACTGGGGGAGTATTCTTGAAAAAAACCCATACCCCCAGGGGTATAGTAGAAGAGTAGGAGAGTGAAAGATAGGAATAATAGATTGTTGGTGGAGAAGAGAGAGAAATTGAGGAGATGGAAGGAGCACTTTGAGGATTTGTTGAATGTGGAGAGTGAGAGCAATGCGAGTATAAGTGGTTGGGGAATGGCTGGGAGAAGAAGAGATTAGAGGAGGGAGGAAGAGATCAGTAGGGCAGAAGTAGTGGAAGCAATGAAGAAGCTCAAGATGGGAAAGGCCCCAGGAATTGATGGAGTGTGTGGTGAAATGCTGAGGTATGGGGGTGAGATTGTTGTGGAGTGGATATGGAAGTTGTGTAGATTGGCTTGGGAAGAGGGAAGGGTTCCAGAGGACTGGAAATCAGGTATAATTGTTCCTTTATACAAAGGAAAAGGGGAGAGAGAAGTATGTGGTAACCATAGGGGTAATTGCCTTCTTAGTGTGACTGGTAAAATATATGGTAGAATACTCATTGATAGGGTTAGGCATATGACAGAGGAGCTAGTTGGAAAAGAACAAGGGGGATTTAGGAAGGGAAAAGGGTGTGTAGATCAGATATTTGTTCTAAGATGTTTAGTGGAGAAGTATCCAGAGAAGGGAAAGAAAGTGTATGCTGCCTTCATAAACTTGGAGAAAGCTTATGACAGAGTAGATAGGCAAGGTATGTGGAAGGTATTAAGAATATATGGGGTGGAGGAGAAATTGTTGCGTGCTGTGAAGAGTATGTACGAAAGAGCTAGGGCTACGGTGCGAGTAGATGGTGAGCTGATTAAGTTCTTTGATCTCAATGTGGGACTGAAACAGGGTTGTGTGATGTCTCCATGGCTGTTTGATATATACATGGATGGGGTTGTAAAGGAGGTGCAAGGTAGGGCAGTGGATGTGGGGGTGGCTCTAATGAATGAGAATGAGATTTGGAAGATTCCGGTGTTGCTGTTTGCTGATGATACAGTATTGTTGAGTGAAGATGAATGAGAGTTGCAAGGTTTGGTGAATGAATATGGGACAGTGTGTAGGAGGAGGAAGCTGAAAGTTAATGTAAACAAAAGTAAAGTTACGGTGTTTGAGAGGAATGAAGTCACAGAACGTACAGTGAGGTTGGATAGTGAGGAAATGGAGAATGTGAGTGCATTCAAGTACTTGGGTAGTGTGATGAGTAAGGATGGAACTTTGGGGGATGAAGTGCATGAAAGGGTACAGCAGGGAAGGAAGGTTGTTGGTTCACTGAAAGCAGTGATGAGAAACGGAGGTGAGTATGGAAGTTAAGAAGTCACTGCATGATAGTATTGTGATCCCTACCCTGACGTTTGGAAGCGAGGTGTGGACCTTGTAAGAGGGGAACAAGTCAAGAGTGAGAGCAGTGGAAATGAGTTACTTGAGAGGAGCATGTGGAGTGACATGGAGGGATAGGTTGACGAATGAAGAAGTGAAGGAACGTTGTGGGGTGGATGTGGATGTGGTTGAGAAGATTAGGAGAAATACACTGAGGTGGTTTGGACATGTGAAGAGAATGGAGAATGAAAGACTGACTAAGAGGGTGTATGTGGGTGAGGTGGAGGGAGGGAGAGGGAGGGGTAGACCGAGGATGAGGTGAAGGGATGGAGTTGAGAGGTATATGAGGGAGGGGGGGGGGTGAGTTGGGAGGAGGGTAGTCAAATGGTGGGTGACAGAGCGACTTGGAGGCATTTTGTTTGCAGCCACCCTTTGTGGGATTAGGGCGTCAGGCTATAGATAGATAGATAGTAAATAATAATAAATATACATTATTTATTAAGATTAGCATATGCAATTCCTTACAAAAACCATTAAAACATATTATTTAAATCAAATATCCACAGCCTAATAATTTATTAGGCTGTGGATATTTGATTTAAATACTCTGTTTTCATGACTTTTTATTTTTTTGTAATGAAATACATATGCTATTGTATATCTATATTGAATTATTAAA
The DNA here is from genome assembly GCF_032717465.1 of Coenobita brevimanus. Lineage (NCBI taxonomy): Eukaryota > Metazoa > Arthropoda > Malacostraca > Decapoda > Coenobitidae > Coenobita > Coenobita brevimanus. The sequence continues at coordinate 11,124,222 of NC_136977.1, read as the reverse complement.
TAAATTGTCTTGACAAGACAAGAGAGAGAGAAAGAGCATTATTCTGAGGGAGAGAGAGAGAGAGAGAGAGAGAGAGAGAGAGAGAGAGAGAATAAATATGGGATTGGCAAAGGAGCGTCCCTTTGAGTGAGGAGATAAGGCATAAACTTCGTCCCTCTTCTCTCTCTTATTCTCCATTCCTTCCCTCCTCTCTCTCTTATTCTCCATTCCCTTCCTCCTCTGTTGGAGAGAGAGAGAGAGAGAGAGAGAGAGAGAGAGAAAGAGAGAGAGAGTTGATGATACAGTAATCACGTGATCTTTGCCAATGCCTTGGTAAATATGGGCTGTTTTCCCGGACAATGACCTACTGTACCTCAGTCACCGCGGGTGGTGGGCAGGTTGCTAATTTAGTAATTTATTTAATTATACCAATATATATTTTACAGTAATACATACAAATATATGCAAATGATTTGCGCTACCTCTTTGCGGCATTGCACAAGCTAAATATTAGACTGCGCACTTGCGCAAATTACAAATAATAGAAAATAATAATAATAAATAAATGTAAGTAGGTATGCTGTTTTATTTAAATATCTCAATATTTTTCAGTAATTCCCAAAAATATATGCAAATGGTTTGCACTTGCGCTTTGCGACATTGCGCAAGCTAAATATTTGTCAGATTGCGCATTTGCACTTGTGCAAGGTAGTGAACTGTGGATTGCGCTTTGCGCTTGTGCAAGGTCCTTCTTCGTTTGCGCTGCCCACCACTGCTGATTACACCAAAAAAATTGTGGCAGCATAACAAAAAAAAGTCATTGCCACCATACAACAGGGGTAAAAGCAGAGCAAGGATACATAAAGTATATACATACAGACATCATCTAATCCTGTGTTGCCCCATGAGGAGGGTAGGAGCACGGGGCTAGGCAAGTTGGTCCTGACATTTCAGATGAGAGTGACCAGCCTCACTCATGCCTGAGTGGCATTACATGAGCAATTAACCCCAATCACTCCTTGGATGTAAACCTACACAGGCTGAATCAGGCTGGAACATCTTAACCCGCAGATTGCGCAACTACCTTTTTTTATCCCACCCTGTAGTGTGCAAAAATTGAAAAAAGTTATTGTTTATTATAAACTTGAAGATAAACATCCAGGGCATCATCTACACACACACAAAAAAAAATCTCTCTCTCTCTCTCCATCTTTGCATAGTGCCATTTGTAAGTTTGCGTAGGGGTGTATTGATAAAACGATTTTTTTTTTTTTTTTTTTTTTTTTTTTTTTTTTTACTATAAATCTGAAGACAAACATCATCTGGTAAAAAAAAAAAAAAAAAAAAAATCTCTCTCTCTCCATTTTTGCTTAGTGCCATGTGTAAGTTTGCATAGGGTTGGAGTAGTTAGTGGTGATGCATGGCCACTAGAAGGTTAGCACAGCCTGAGCTGTGGCTCGCAATGCGACACTTCCCAGCCTGAGCTGTGGCTCGAAGTCCACTGGTTAATTATTCATTAAAACACCAGGTGCTATAGTTTCGTTATATGGTTACAACCAAGCGTAGTAAATGGTTTCCTGATGAACAGGAAACTATTTGGTCTGTCAATCAGTCTAGAGTCACCCATACACAGAAGGAAGAGGAAAGAAAGATGGAATAAAAAACAGAAGAGGAACGAAGGAAATAAGGAAGGAAGAGAGGAAAAAGGAGTCATCTCAAAGCAGCACTATGTTGTGTGAGTGGATGGTGAGCACCCCCGCCTACCACACATAACACAAATAAAAACAGTTTGTTTTTGTTTTTGAAGGCACCAACATGCTTGCATGCGTCGACCTTGGTCACCTAACGGCGACACTCTATGCTGCTCAATCTCTGGTAGCTCCCCTATTAAGTTCCTTGACCCTGAGGTCACACTCAATGACCTTGTCTCAAGTCTTTTTCAGTTTACCTCTCACTACTCTACCCTCAACAGAAACACTTCTCACTTTCTGCACCCAACTATCATCTCCCATCCTCTCCACATGCCCAAACAATCTCAATCTATTACTCCTCATCACAACACCAATACACTTCAGTCCCATCCTATCTTTCAACTCTTCCATCATCAACCTAGCCCTCCAGGCCTCGCACTCAAGGACGCAGTGCACATCCACCTAATCATTGCCACTTCTGTACGTCTGAGCCCGCGAATATCCTCTTCCTTTACTGCCAAGGACTCACTACCATTCATTACACTCCTAACACATGCTGCATACAAAGATCCCTTCGCACAGAGGGAGACCCCTCTCAATGTCAGAAGAGGCAACAGCTCCATGAAATTCTTCCAACCACTCCTCATCCTAGCCAAAGAGCTAGCTCCTGCCCGACCTCCAGTACATAACATGTCTCCTAAATAACAAAACTCTTCCACACACTCAAGAGACTCACCAGCAAGTTCAATCCTTTCATGTCTGGCAATATCCACATGCTCTCCTCCATACAACGCACGCATGAAATCAGCATTATCTTGCAGTCTGCCTCTAATACCACAACATCTCTTATGCACCCACTTATCACAAACATTAAAGATCATACAGTATACTGCACCAAGGACACATCATTAATTTGTGCATACAACAACAGTTAAAACTGTACATAAAAACTAAAGCTGACTAAGGAAGCCTGCTTTCTCAACAACTGAGACGATGGCTTCTTCTGTCATACAAACTTCTCTTCAAGGACTCTCCAAGGATAGAAAGTAACCCCCATTTCCCTCCCTAAGGAGAGGTATCAACAGTGTGCATCCTTTAGATTGGGACATTAAAGTAAGTGGTGCCACACAGCCATTGGGATCAGATACTCTTCACAATAAGGAGGGTGTCTTCCCTCCAGGATATGGCAATGCATTGGGCATGTATAACAGACCAATAGGTGGATCACTACAACTTCCCAGTGGCAGGGCATGACTGTACAAGCCTACAGACTAATTAATGCCATCATTTCCCACCGCCTGCTTGAAACAGAAAGTGAATCCCATGGATGCTGCCTTTCTCATATCCTATGACTAATGCTACAAAAGCCTTCGTTTAATCACGCTTGTTCTAATGCTGTCCACAACAAGGAGAGGGCCTATAAAAGGTACCGGAGCCAACCCACCCCTGAATTACATCTTTTATACGTTTCTGCCCGTCATCGTGCTAAGTCTGTTCTTCGCTCTGCTAAAAATAATTTCATCCGTACTAAATGCTCTCAACTCTCTAACTCAAATTCTTCCTGCTCCTTCTGGCACCTTGCCAAAAACATTTCTAACAACTTTACCTCATCATCCTTCCCTCCTCTTTTCTACTCTGATCACTCTGTAGCTATTTCTTCTACTGATATGCTGATCTCTACGCTCAGACTTTCTCCTCCAATTCCACCTTAGATGATTCCAGTGCTGTTCCTCCATCACTTCCCCCCTCTGACTTCCTCATGGCTGACATTAAAATTTCTTCAGCTGATGTATTTTCTGCTATCACAGGCAGATGGGCATCACAGGCATATGGGCCTGATGGAGTCCCTCCTGTTGTCCTCAAGAACTGTGCTTCTGTGCTAACACCCTGCCTAGGTAAACTCTTTCGCCGTTGTCTATCAACTTGTACCTTTCCTTCGTGCTGGAAGTTTGCTCTCATTCAGTCAGTCCCAAAGAAGGGTGACCATTCCCAACCCTCTAACTATCGTCCAATTGCTATAACATCCTGTATCTCAAAAGTTTTCAAATCAATTCTTAACAGAAAAATTTTAAAGCATCTTTCCTATCACAACCTTCTTTCTGATCGTCAGTATGGTTTCCGTCAGGGACGCTCCACTGGTGATCTTCTCACCTACCTTTCAGACTCCTGGTCATCCTCCTTTCGGGACTTTGGCGAAAGCTTTGCCATTGCGCTTGACATCTCAAAGGCTTTCGATCAAGTCTGGCATAAATCTTTAATTTCCAAACTGCCCTCTTATGGTTTCTATCCTTCTATCTGTGCCTTCATCTACAGCTTCCTTTCTGGTCGTTCTATAGCCGCTGTTGTAGACGGCCATCATTCTTCTCCTAGATCTATTAACAGTGGTGTTCCTCAGGGCTCTGTCCCATCACCAACTCTCCTCCTTTTAACCCCTAACCATGGGGCGTCACTTTCGTGACGCTTGGGAGCAAGGGATCATACCGCGGGGCGTCGCTTTTGTGATTCTGTGTTATTTTGAATTCACCCGGCCTTCCAAGTGGGGGCTTGTATCATCTATCAGTACTACCAATGTCCAACACTAGTCAGCACTCCTAATCTCATCTGTACTCCCATCCATTGTTGACAATTTAGCCATTTCTCCCCGTTCCTGACTCCCCTCCCTACCCCCCCCTCCATTACCCTATCCTCTCGCCTGCCCGGCCGTGCTACGCTAAGTAAATCTTCCCTGGAATTTTTCACTGATTTCATCCATTGAAATAAGCCCTACGCCCTATTCTTATACCAAATAATATATACAAGAAAGAAATAAGGTAAGTGAGAGTGCCATACACCTGGAATTGGCTAATTATCACCTGACAACACCTCACGTGCACTCGTTCGCTAATTTTCGCTGTTTATTTCCCCTTGAAATATGCTGTACAATCTATTTTCGTAATAAATATACATATAAGGAGGGAAGGGAGAAGCCTAAGTGATATTTACATTCACCTGGAACTACCTAATTTATAATGTATTGTCTAGATTTCCTGCCAATCATTTCACTGCTATATATAGCTGTTTCAAGAGGCTAACGTTGGTAGTAATGAATTTCCCTAGGTAGGCCACCACCCCGGCCCACCCTTATCAGTTCACTCTCATCTTCTAACATGGAGGTACGTCAGTTTGCTCTTGCTAGCTTCAGGGACTTTTCACCCCCATGCAAAGGGCCCTGTGACCTTTACCTCCTACTAAACCTCGTGTGGAAAGAGGTAAAGGGCTGACAATGGATAAAAGAGTGACTACGATCTTTCTATGGAGTAAAACAGTGCAAGTGGAATTGTAAATAATGTGTAAACAGCAAGTGAAAGTAATGAATGTAAATATACGTGAACAGTGGAAAATAGTTTTATAAGTTACTTCAAGTGACAGTGCATAATAGTGTAAATAAAAAAGAAATGTAAATAACGTAAATAAAATAGAGAACGTAAATAGAAATGTAAATGAGTAGTATTATAAGAATACGAGTATATACCCTAGGAGTAATGAAAGTGAAAGTTTCACTCTAGCATGTCTGAATACTATGAGTTATGAGAGTGAAGGTGAAAGTGACATTCACTCTCAATGCTAGTGTACAGGACGAGAAAGTGAATGCTATGTATTTTACTGAAAGAAATTGAATCCCTACAGTGACAATAAACTAATACTACTGAAGGAAACTTATGGATAAAGACTGTAGATATATATAAAAGTTATATAGTAATAGAAATATAAAGTGTGAGGGGTTTTATGAATAATAAATGACAGAGTACCAAGAGAGAACTAGCGCAAGTGCGACGGTCAGACACGCTCGTAATTTTCATTGCTTTCACAGTGTTTTTTTTTTGGAGTATGGATCCCAAACTACTTGAAAATCATAGAGTAGTGTTTATTGTGTTAATATCTGGCTGTGGTAATCATATTACGGGTTGTCGGGAAGTGTAAAGTGGAGACTTCGTTACCCAACTTCAGAGGTCTCCACAAGTCCTACGGTAACCGACGAAGGCTCAACAGACATTCCGGGAGAAAGCTGAAGGTATGTGCCATAAGCATATGCAATTTTAATATTCTAGGACTAATAACTGATTTTTGGCAAATATTTTTTGAGAGTCTGTCGGAGCCCGAATAACCCCACGGCACACGCAAAACATTGGTAAACATGCCCGCGGTGTAGGGGTTAATCATCTATGACATCTCGGCTGGGGCAGGGAACAGTTTAAGGATTTGAATTTCCTAATAAAAAGCAGACTTTCCTGATCTACCAGATGACCCGCCGACATGTCGTAAAAGTACCCCCGCTAATACCAATACACCAGTCCTGTATGAGACAGCCCTAGCATGTATTCAGTATGGACGGTGGGTGTTAGCGCCGAAGTGGTGACATGTGGAGGTGTAGGAGGACTACTGGGCCTTGGGATAGGCAACTGTCCCCAAGAAATAGGCCCTGAGCCTTTGCCCAGAGTCGGACAAAAAAAAAAAAAAAAAAAAAAGCTGTACATCTAACCCTATCCACTCATACACTGATAACTCCACCCTTCACCTTTCCATTTGGTTACTGCAATGCCCATCTCAGCAGTTACTTCAACAAACAAGGGATGAGGCTATGGCACACCTAATGTCTGACTTGACTCATATCTCTGACTGGGGTAAAAATAAACTGGTTGTTTTTAATGCATCAAAGACTCAGTTTTTACACCTTTCAACCCGACAAAATCTTTCACAGGCGTACCCACTAATGTTTAATAATATTCAGCTTAATCCTGCATCATCCTTGAACATGCTTGGGGTTTCATTCACTCGGGACTTATCTTGGAAAGATCATATTACATCTCCTGTAAAATCTGCTTCCATGAGATTAGGTGTGCTAAGCCGACTCCATTCCTTCTTTACCCCTGCACAATTGTTGACTCCGTACACGGGTTTTATCCGCCCGTGTGGAGTACAACTCTCATGTGTGGAGCGGCTCCCCACATGCAGCTCTTCTCAATAGGGTGGAGTCAAAGGCTTTTCGTCTCATTAACTCTGCTCCACTTACTGACTCCCTTCAACCTCTGTCTCTTCGCTGCACTGTTGCATCTTTATCACTTTTCTATCGCTACTTCAATGGTCACTGCTCCTCTGAACTGTCAGCATGCATTCCTCCACCTCTACAACGGGTGCTACAAACTCTCATCCCTTTTCTGTCCATCTCTCTAATGCAAGAGTTAACCGTTACTCCCAGTCCTTCATTTATGCAACAGGTCAACTCTGGAACTGTCTCCCTCTGTCTATATTTCCTGCTTCCTATGAGCTCGTCTTTTAAACGCAGTATGTCCAGGCATCTTGAAATGATTGGATCTTGAATTTGGGTTTCTCTAGTTTTTTGTTTTTCTCTTGGAAGGAATAATTTTGTGGGCTCGTGGCCTTTGTTTCCTTCTTCCTCACACACACACACACACACACACACACACACACACACACACAAAAAGGAGGGGGGGAGGGGGGTCTGGACGGCAGCCTTAACCAAAGGGAAGCAATGCCTGTAGGGTAGAGGTCTGACAAATGGCATCAAGAGTAGCTGCTGCCCTATCTGCACATTAATTTCCCTACTGTCCAACATGGGTTGGCACCCAGCAAGATGAAACTCTCTGGCCATGACAGCCAAAGAGGAGGAGTTTTTCTAAATTTTCAACACCATGGAGGGGAGAGAGTTAATGCCAAGGTACAGCACACCAGCCACAATGGAGGAGGGATGCAAGCAAACAAGAGCAATGCTTCTCTCAACTGAAAAATTCCCTGGTGGTAGCCACAATAACATCCTTGTGTCCCAAACATCCTTCAAGAGTTAACTTGAGTCACTCCACCTATCTCTGAGCTATCCTTCTGTACCAGATGTAATGCTGAATTTAATTATGTAAATTTTGTGTCCTACATACAAAAATAAACAGTACTGCATCAGAATAAAAGGTATCCTATTTAACAAACACTTCAGTATATACAGTAATATCATCATACAGTCCTAACTCAACATCCCATGTTTTCACACAGGTTTGGGAGATGCCCAGAAGGCCCCTTAAGAGCATTCTCTGAACGTGCCTCTTTCAAGGAAAGCTATGAAATAATGTACTTCCAAGTATTTCTGTCTCAACTCCTATGTACCATGTGACAGACAGGTCCAATGTTAAAGGGGTGTATGGGTACCGCCGGGTGTCGTATTAACCGCAAATGCAATCCCACCACAGTTTGAACTGCATGCCATTTGCTCTTGCTGCCAAAGGGTTGGGAGAGCTTCCTGCCACCCAATGCAAGTACGCCTCAGTCATCAGTGTGACAGCCAGGTGTGGGGCAAAGTCTTCTGAATCCTCCTTGTCCGATTCCGTTTCCGCCTCACCCCTGCCAAGCATCTGCCCAAGGATGTTAGGAAAGGGCTCAGTGATAGTGCCATGGGGTGTGCCTTGGATACCACTGTATGTAGTTTATCTAGTAGTGGAGAAACTTCCTTAGCAAATGATGGACATTACCACATTGAGGGCGAGGCCAAAGTCAGGGCTGCACACATAAGCACGCAAACATCCTGCTTCAAGCACCAAGAGTTACTCATCTTCTTCACATCCATATTCATCTATGCAACCACTTGCAGACCTGGGGATGCTTTCATTCGCAAGAAGATGAGTTGGCAAGTAATATGGTCTTTGATTTGTTTACCTAACTGCTATACTTTCCCATATACAAAGGTTTGGAAAAAAAAAAAAAAAAAAAGAGGGGGGGGGGGGCATTTTTGGAAAAATGTCCGTAGTAAGAGAGTAGCTGTGCCAAAATAATGCCAGTGTCAAGGGGATTAATAACTACCCCTCATCCCACAGCACACCACTCTTCCTCAAACTACCCCTCATCCCACAGCACACCACCTTTCCTCAAACTATCCCTCATCCCACAGCACACCACCCTTCCTCAAACTACCCCTCATCCCACAGCACACCACCCTTCCTCAAGCCACCCCTCATCCCACAGCACACCACCCTTCCTCAAGCTACCTCTCATCCCACAGCACAAACTATCTCTCATCCCAAAGCACACCACCCTTCCTCACGCTACCCCTCATCCCACAGCACACCAGCTTTTCTCATATACTGTACTTCTCCACCATGTCCCTTGCCTTACTCTTGATTTACCTAGTCTTCTTCCATCCAACTAACTTGCATACACCTTCTTAACACCCTGAACCCACTAATACATTTTCATAGTTTATTCTTGCCACTTCTAGATGTCTATAATCAATTTAAGAGAGGCTTTTTGCAGTGAACAGGTTAATGAAGGCTCTTTGTAACATCTAGTAAAAAAAAAAAAAAAAAAAAAGTCCCTTCTAATCAAAATAAAAGTGAAAACTGTCATCTGAGCGATGGAGTTAAACAATCTCTAACTTTTCATGCTCTCCATATGCCTAAACTGCTCCAAAAAATTTTTCTTAATTTTTGTCAGAGGAATCTTTTTAAATCTTAATACAGTACAATGATTCAGAGAAAAAAATAAATAAAATAAAATCATCATCATCATCATCATCATCTGATCTTGTGTTGCCCCACGAGAAGTGTATGAGCAATAATACAAAAATAAAAATAAAGACATTAATGGGGTTAATTTGTAACCCCTTCAATATGTCTCCCTTAAACCACTGTCCTTGCTTAACTACTATGTCACTTAAAAATTCAATAAGCAACAAATCATCTCCATCATGATGCCGACCAATTACAGTGCCCTTGCACAGTGAACGAGTTTATGGGCGGCAGATGAGCTCCTTCACTGCGAATTCGTTCACTGTGAACAACATATCTTATGGCAAAAATAGTATATGGGCGGCACCGCTTCCTCAAAGTCCACTTTTTGAGCCACACAGATACGTACTGAAGGACATATTTCAAACATGTAAGGTACTGATACATAAAATATAAAACACATGGTTATCTACCTTAAGTGGAGCAGATGCCAGTCCTGACTGGCTTGAATACAGGTGGTTCTGGGGCAGGGAGATACATTTAGGATGTCCCCGCCATATCACCTTCCACTCCCTCGTTCCCATCACCAGTCCCACCCTCATCACTTGATTGAACCACTTCCCCACGTGCCTCTACCTCATTCACCTCTGCCATAAAACCTTCAAAGTCCACCACTGACATCACATTACATCACCATCATCTTCACCAGGAAGTGTAGCAGACGATGTAGAGGCAACTGGCTCCTGTTGTTCTTGAGTTTGGTAGTAGCGTGTGATGAGCGTTTGTTTTCTCATGTTGACTTCCATATTGTGCCTTTCAGTGTAATAACAAAAAGTGGTTTCTACTCCACTGAGCACTTCCTGTGTCCTAAGGTAGCTGGTTTCATTTGCCTTGAACTCTTCTCTCAGAACATCCAATGCCGCTAGAATTTTACTAATCTTCGACATAGGCAAATCTTCATCCTTCTTTGGATTCTGCTCAATAGGTTGCTCAGATCCGGCCTCTTGTGCAGTGCCTACTAAGGCAGGGTGGGTCGTTCAAAATAAGAGATGGCGGTTATGGCCTACTCTTTTCCCTGATTTCGTTCACTGGGGGTTCAACTCGTTCATTATGGTTTTGTGGACCTGATTACCCCCTGCTCGTTCACTAGGCGAATCATTTACTCTGAATACGTTCACTGTGCAAGGGCACTGAACTAACCTACATACCAGGTGAGGCTGGGTCCACAACACAAGGAAAGAGAAATCAGGAAAAAGGATGGACTACAAACAACATGCCACTAAAATGTGCCAGACGCACTCATACATAATGCAAGCCCCTGGGCTCCTGAATTCACCTCACAGTCCTATTCATCTGCACACTGTTTTTTGGCAAACTTCTTTGTTGATGAGCTTCACATATCCCTACCAGATAGTCAATTGTAGACTATCATGTGGGGAGAAAAAAAAAAAGAAAAAAAAAAAAAAAGGGGGGGGGGGATAATGAATCCTCGTCGTGTGCTCGTCCATATATAATTTATCAAACCAGCTTACTTGATCCCCTGTCAATGTGGTGCTTCTGAAAAGCATAGTACAGTATTCTGGTAGATGTCACCACCATTGGGACAAACACAGTCCCCATGCTGTTTAAAAAGCATACTTTTCTTTGTTAAAAATCTACACTATTGTGTGAAATTGTGAATCATGGTAATGTCATATACCGTAATATAAATAATACAAATAGAGCACGTATGTATAATGTAGCATGAATTGTTTATATTCATCATAAATCTATCTATCTATCTATACACCTAGGCTGCTTCCCCCAAGGAAAGGGAGGTAGCCGAGACAGGACGACACACTCCCCATTTACTCATCCATTCAAACACATTCATTCGCATCTTAGCCCCAAGGGGAGAACGGACAGATCCTCACCGCACCACACCGCACAAGGGTCAACTGCACAATGCAATCAGTGACATCTGCAGCAGGGCCCAACAGCAGAGCTGGTTTACCCCTGCCACATCATAACAGACTCATCATAAATGGAAATTAAAATATCACTGCTGGAATATGATGGCAACCCGCCATTTCAGTGGTCCTATATTATTTAATTTCTGCCCATTTAGTGCAAGTTAGGTTCTTAATACATAGTTTGTTCAGACTGTAAATTACACCTAGTAGGTATCTTGACTCATTCAGTCTTATGTGGGCAGAAATTTAATATTGAGTAAATACTGGGACTCAACATTTTGCTCACTCCCTTCACCCATGCACACAACAAGACCTGTGTTGCCACGGTTTGAGAAGGCCGTGGTATTTTTTTTTTAATGCGTGGAAGAAGGGACCAAAGGCTACAAGCTCACAAAACAGTTCCTTAAAAAAAAAAAAAAATACAAAATAGAGACAAATTCAAGATCTGTTCATTTCGAGATGCCTGGACACACTGTGTTTGAAAGACCGGAGATCATAGGAAGTAGGAAATACAGACAGAGGGAGACAGTTCCAGAGTTGACCTGTTGCATAAATGAAGGATTGGGAGTAACAGTTAACTCTTGCATTAGAGAGTTGGACAGAAAAGGATGAGAGTTTATTGCTAGATGGGTGCAATGCACCCATCGTAAAGGTAGAGGGATGCAAGCAGACAGTTCAGAGGAGCAATGACCATGGAAGTAGCGACAGAAAAGAGATAAAGAGGCAACAGTGTGGCAAAGAGACAGAGGCTGAAGGGAGCCATTAGGAGGAGCAGAGTTGATGAGACAAAATGCCTTTGACTCCACCCTATTAAGAAGAGCTGTATATGATGAGCCTTCCTACACGAGAGTTGTACTCTATACAGGGGTGAATAAAGCCTGTGTAGAAAGTCAACAACTGTACAGGGGTAAAGAAGGTATGGAGTCAGCTTAGCACACCTAATCTCATGGAAGCAGATTTTACCAGAGATGTGATATGATCTTTCCAAGATAAATCCTGAGTGAATGAAACCCCAAGCATGTACAAGGATGATGCTGGATTGAGCTGGATATTATCACATTTTAATGGGTATGCCTATGGAAGATTCTGTCAGGCTGATAGGTGTAAAAACTGAGTCTCTGATGCATTAAAAACAACAAGGTTATTTTTGCCCCAGTCAGTGATATGAGCCAGGTCAGACATTAGGAGTGCCATAGCCTCATCCCTTGATTGTTGAAGTAACTGCTGGAATGGACGTTGCGGGAACCGAATGGAGAGGTGAAGGGTGGAATCATCAGCATACGAGTGGATAGGGTTAGATGTACAGCTTAGAAGATCACTGATGAATAAAAGGAAGAGAGTTGGTGATAGGACAGAGCCCTGAGGAACACCACTGTTAATAGATCTGGGAGAAGAACGATGGCCGTCTACAACAGCGGCTACAGAACGACCAGAAAGGAAGCTGTAGATGAAGGCACAGATGGAAGGATAGAAACCGTAAGAGGGCAGTTTGGAAATTACAGATTTTGCCAGACTCGATCGAAAGCCTTTGAGATGTCAAGTGCAATGGCAAAGCTTTCGCCAAAGTCCCGAAAGGAGGATGACCAAGAGTCTGAAAGGTAGGTGAGAAGATCGCCAATTGAGCGTCTCTGACGGAACCCATACTGACGATCAGAAAGAAGGTTGTGATAGGAAAGACGCTTTTAAATTTTTCTGTTAAGAATAGACTCAAAAAATTGTGAGACACAGGATGTTAAAGCAATTGGACGATAGTTTGAGGGTTGGGAATGGTCACCCTTCTTTGGGACTGGCTGAATGAGAACAAACTTCCAGCAAGAAGGAATGGTACAAGTTGAAAGGCAAAGGCGAAAGAGTTTACCTAGGCAGGGTGTAAGCACAGAAGCACAGTTCTTGAGGACAACAGGAGGGACCCCATCAGTCCCATATGCCTTGTTAGTACTGAGGCCAGTGATGGCAGAAAATACATCAGCTGAAGAAATTTTAACGTCAGCCATGAGGAAGTCAGAGGGGGGATGTGATGGAGGAACAGCACCGGAATCGTCTAAGGTGGAATTGAAGGAGAAAGTCTGAGTGAAGTTGCCCCCTCAGACCCTCCAAAGCAATTACAGTACCTTACTTTATCTAACCTAACCAGACCACAAGTAGTCTAAATCGTATTACTTTAAGCATTAGTCCTCGTGCGTTTGTTTTGAAAACATATCTCTTGTGGAAAAACTTATACTGGACTGTCTTGTGTGCATGCGTGAAGGGAATGAGCAAAATGTTGAGTCCCAGTATTTACTCAACATTAACCCCTTAACCGCGGGGTTGTCAGAAGTGTGCCATGCGCGTCCCACAGGGATAATCACGCTCCGACTGACTTTTAAAAATTATTTGCCAAAAGTCAGTTATTAGTCCTAGAGTATTATAATTACATAAGCTTATGGCACATACCTTCAGCTTTCTCCTGGGATGTTTGTTGAGCTTTCGTCGACTACCGTAGGACTTGTGGAGACTTCTGAAGTTGGGTAATGAAGTCTCCAATTTACACTTCACGATACCCCGTAATATGGTTACCACTGCCTGATATTATAACTACAAACACTATTCTATGAATTCAAGTAGTCTGGAATCCATATTAAAAAAAATAAATAAATAAAAAAATAAAATAAATAAAAATAAAAACTGAATGCAACGTACATTACAAGCGATTACGAACTTTCCACCCACGCTCGTTCCCCGATGGTATTCTGAGGCGGAGCTATCATTTATTATTCATGAACACACTCACACTTTATATTCCTAGTATTTTATTACATTTATGTATATATACAGTATTTACCCATAAGTTTCTTTCAGTACTAGTAGTTTATTTTCACTCCAGGCATTCACTTTCTCGTTCAGTAAACTAGCGTAGAGAGCAAAAGTTTTCACTTTCACTTTCATTACTCCAGGTATTTATACATGCTAGAGCAAAGCTTTCACTTTCACTTTCATTACTCCAAGTATTTATACTTGTATTCTTATATGACTAACTATTTACATTTCTATTTACATTCTCTATTTTATTTACATTATTTACATTTATATTTTATTTACACTTATGCACTGTCACTTGCAGTAACTTATAAAACTATTTTCCACTGATCAGTTATATTTACATTCATTGCTTTCACTTGCTATTTACACATTATTTACATTTCCACTTGCACTGTTTTAGTCACCAGAAAGATCATAGTCACTGTCAATCATTATCATCGATAAATTAGCCAGCTCATGTTCCACAGCAGTGTCACTTAGCCCTTTACCCCTTTCCACATGAGGTTTAGTAGGGGTAGAGGTCACAGGGCCCTTTGCAGGGGGCTAAGGACAGGCGCGAATTGGATGTGGTTTCACCTTGAAAGACGACAGTAAACTGAATGATGTGGGCTAGGGGCTGGGAAAGGTTGTCAATGTCAGCATGGTGACAGCTGCTAATTTATATGCTATGAAATGATTGGCAGGAAATCTAGACAATACATAATAAATTAGGTAGTTCCAGGTGAATATAAATATCACTTAGGTTTCTCCCTTCCTTTCTTATATATATTTTTGTTACGAGAATAGGTCACACAGCATATTTCAAGGGTAAATAAACAGGGAAAATTAGTGAACCAATGCACGTGGGGTGTTACCAGATGATAATTATCCCATTCAAGCCACATGGCAGTATCAATTACCTTTTCTCTTTCTTTTATATATCATTATGTATACGAACAGGGCATAAGGCACACTTCAATGGATAAAATGAGTGGAAAAATCCGTCCAGGATTTGTGTAGCGCAGCGCAGCTGGACTGGAGGGAGGAAAGGGTAATGGAGGGGAGGTAAGGAGGGAAGTCAAAGACAGGGGGAAAAATGCCTAAATTGTCAACAGTGGATGGGAGTGCAGATGACATTAGCAGAACTGAGTATAGCTGGACACTGGTAGTACTGATAGATGATGCAAGCCACCACTTGAAAGCCCAGGCGAATTCAAAATAACACAGAATCATAAAAGACGCCCCGCAGAATGATCCATTGCTCCTGAGTGTCACGAAAGTGACGCCCCGTGGTTAAGGGGTTAAATTTCTGCCCACATAGAGACTGAATGAGTCTTGATACCCACTAGGCATAATTTACAGACTGAACAAACTATATATCAAGAACCTAACTTGCACTAAATGTAGCAGAAATTAAATAATATAGGACCACTAAAATGGCAGGTTGCCATCACATGCCATCAATGATATGTTAATTTCCGTTTATGATAAATAGAAACAATTCTTGCTACATTATATATACGTGTTCTATTTGTATTATTTATGTTACAGTATATGACATTACTATGATTCACAGTTTCACACAACAGTGTAGATATTTAACAAAGAAAAATATGCTTTTTAAACAGCGTGGGGACTGTTTGTCCAAATGGTAGTGACATCTACCGGAATACTAGCTTTGAAAGCACCCCATTTCTTAGCCACATTAACTTACATAAACTGCTTTCTTATATACTCATTTACTTCTATCCACCTCCTCCTTGGCATACCATGTTTCCTCCAACCTTCAAACTCACTCATATCCTTTTCACCACAATACCTGCATTGTTTACAAATGACCATACTATCTAAACACACACTTTTCTAAAAAGTCGGATAAACATTAAATGGTCCTCAGTACAGGACATCTCTCTTCCTTGCCAAGTCTGTACTCAGCCTCGTGAAAACAAACTGGTAGATTTGCGTCAATAAACTGGTATAACAATCTTTTTTTTATTAAGGCAATCTTATTTACTCACACCTCACTGCACTCTTACACAGGAAGGAAAGGCCAAGATGATTTATGTTAATTCTGATACATCCTGGAAGCCTCAGCTAATTCTATCTCTACCTATCTATGTATTGCCAGATGCCTCAATCCCGTTTGGGGTGGCCACAAACAAATCGCCTCCAAGTCACCCTGTCCCCCACCATCTCACTGCCCTGCTCCCAATTCACCCCCCCCTCTCTCATATACCTCTCCAGCCCATCCCTCCATCTCATCCTCGGCCTCCCCCTCCCTCTTCCCCCCTCTCTTTATTCCCTTAGTGGGCAATTTATGTGCTCCAATCAGATTGAGTCTGTGCAGGTTTATATCCAAAAGGTGGTTGGGGTTTATTGCTCGTGTAATGCAATTCAGGGACGAGTGAGGCTGGTCACTTTCATTTTAAATGTCAGGAACAACTTGCCTAGCCCTGGGCTCCTATGCTCCTCATGGGACAACACTGGATTAGATGATGGATGGATGGATATTCCACTTGTTAAGTCTGGTGCACTTATCAAAGTATCTCTGTTCTCCTGTCCTTTAATGTACTCTCACCAAGAAACACTCAACACTTTAAGGTGTGTATCCCCAGTGTTCTTCATCATAATAATTATAATTTTCTTTTTTCTTTTCATAATTCTGCTGAGGTGTAAACTAAATGAAAAGGGTGAAATCTAGCCTACACCCACTTTGGTGCCATGATAATCAGAGTATGAAAATTGAGGCAACACTTTACAGTCATAACACTCAACATACCCTAACCAAGGAAGAACAGCAGCGCTCTCCAATCATTAACAATTTTTAGCTGCAGGATACCTACTTTACTCTGGCTACTGCTATACGACTTATTCAGCTTAGGGAAGGAACCCCTTGGGATGAGGGGAATAAAAACAATGCCATTACTTCTTCAGCCAGAGGATGTATTTTTAATTATTATTTTGGCTATTGCCAAATAATTTTACAGAATTCAGCTGAAGACAATCCTTGGACTGAAGGGAACGAAATTCGTAACTTTGTACTTACTGGCAAGTGGCTTGGGAGTTTTGCCACGCTTCTCCATGATCTTAAGCCACTTAGAGTTCCGTTCAGGGACGTAATTAAAGATGCGTTCAATATGTTCTTTGAAGGCAACAGTTATAGGCTCATTGTAAGGCTTTGAATTGTGTTCTACCATACGCTGGTATAATGTCACCAAATTGCTCCAGCGGCCTTGAACTTGGTCTGCAGTATACCTGGAAGAATCAAGTATATGACAGAACAGTACCATATCTAGGGCAACAATTCATTAGCTCAAACAGTATGTACAGTATATATATATATATATATATATATATATATATCTATTTGTCTCCCTCCTTGCTAAGGGATCTTTATATGTGGCATGTGTTATGAGTGTAATGTTGTATGGCACTGGAGTGTATTGGTGTTGTGATGAGGAGGGGTAGACTGTGATGGTTTGACCATGTGGAGAGGATGAGGGCTTGGATTTGGGTGCAAAAAGTGAGAAGCGTGAACACTGGAGGTAGGGTTGCAAGATGCAGGCCAAAATAGGGCCTGGAACAAGGTCACAGAGTGACCTCAGAGATAAGGGACTGATAGGGAGGCTGCTAGAGATGCAGCAGCATGGAGGACAACCATTAAGTGCCCAAGGCTGATGCATGCAAGCATGTTGAAGCCTTTATAAACAAAAACGTGAGCGATATCTATATCTATCTATCTATACAGTAGACATATATTACATATACTGTATATAGACAGAGACATATATATAGAAATATATACTGTACGTAGTCAGTGATCCTTTGGTTATTGCATATAATTGGTACCATGCCTAATGCATGGTAACAAAATTGTGTGACAAAAACAGACCCTATGGGATTTATCCTAACGGGCATTGGGCACCCCATTTGTAAATCCTGATTTTCCCTTTTACAACAATTTATACCCACTAAATACATACATACATCCTGTTATGATAAGTATCAGAAACACACACATACACAGTGTAACTGAAAATGCCAAAAATGACACAATAAAGAAGAAACATGGATCACATAGAGAAAGATGGATTTCAGGTAAGGGGTTCTGAGGTTAGGAGGTGGAGAGTTTGTGATCTCCACCACCTGGAATTAACTCCATGAGAAGGGCCTCATCTTTGAATCCCTCAAAGCCATCAGAAGATGCGGATTTTGCACCATCAATATCAGCAGAAACCAGTTCAGGTGCGCAATAATGAAGTTTTTTAGCTAAAAAATGCACAACAATGGCACAAGTACAGATTATCATCTTGGAGTGATAATGAAAACTGCTATAATCAAGTGCACAATAAATAAGTGACCGCTGTATGTACACTCTGTATATATGAATATAGAAGAGGTGATCAAAAAATTCTCGGCCTAACTCTGAAGCTGCAGTCCTAGAGCTTTGGGCCTTTTATAATTTGAAACCCCATTCTTATGTATCAAAAGCTGCAAATTTCACTTTTCTAGTTGTTGAGTTTATCTGCATATTTCCTCTGTTTTCAGACCTCAGTCAGCATGGTAAGTGAAAGTCAAAATTAAGAACTGTGCTGTTGTAAAATTTTTGACACTGGTGAATGATAAGCCTGCAAAGATTCATGCTTGCAAGGTCAACATGTACCAGAACCAGTCTCCATTCCAAGAGATGTAGTGAAGAGTTCTGCCGTGGCAGGACATGTCTCAAGGATGACACCATGTCTGGCAGGCCTTCAACATTGATCAATGCTGAAGGCATTGAGGCTGTGGAGAAAATTGTGATGGGCAATAGAAGAGTGACAAGGTCTCAAATGGCACACACTGGGGATTAGTTAAGGCTCAGTGGAATCCATCCTTCACGAACATCTGAGCAAAGTGTGTGCTTGTTGGGTACCAAGAATGCTGACTCCTGAAATGAAGCAAAATCATATTCGATGTTGAGAGGAGAATCTCATGCTGATTAATTGGGACTGGAGATAAACACTGATCCATCAGTATGATCCTGAGTACAAACAACAATAAAAACAATGGAAGCACACCATTCTCCAACACCAAAAAATTTCAAGGTTGAAACCAGTGCCAGCAAGATCCATTTTCTACGATGGAGAAACAGTAATTAATATCAACTACATGCCTCAAAAGATTGTCGTTATGGGTTAATATTACACCAATTTGCATCGGCATTTGTGCCAGTCCACTGACGAAAAACAGGAAAGTTCTTGAAGATCTCTTTGTTGCTCCAATACAATACTCCAGCCCATATGTCACGGAATGCCAATGCAGCTGTGCAAGACTGTGGGTTTGAAGAGATGTTGCACCTGCTGTATTCTCCAGACCTGACATTATGTGCCTTTCGCCTGTTTCCAAATTTGATGGGCCACCTCTGTGGAACTCGCTTCAAGCACGATGATGAGCTCAAGACAGTCATATAAGAATGGTTAAACAAGCATGATAAAACATATCTGAATAACACTGAAAAGCTCTGAGAACATTATAACACGTGTCTAGAGGTTCATGGTGACTACCATGAAAAATATGGTTATGATTTACTATTGTTTTTCTTTATACTTAAGGCCTAGAACTTTATGATAAACCCCTGTGTGTGTGTGTGTGTGTGTGTGTGTGTGTGTGTACACATATACAGTAATACCAAGATATACAATACCCCTAGATGTGATACCTTGACTTAACGATGGGGGTAGAAATACCACCATACTCTGCCTAACGATGGCCAAACCCCAGTTTAACGATGGGTTTTGATTTTTTTTTTTACTGATTTTGATGATATTTTAGACTAACATTGTGTGTTTAGGTTGATTTAAAAACTGTTTTTAGACTTAGATTAATGTGTTTTTGCCACAGGTGGGGTGAACACTGTCATTTCTGGGGTACAGTTTACTAAGTTTGATTTTTTCCAGACATATTTGACGATTTTCAGATTTTATTTGTTGGTTATGGTGAGTTATTTACAGGTGCTAGGCTTATGCTGCCTTCCTTGACAGATGTTAGGCAATTTAGACAGGCTTTAAACTTGTTTTGGGGCTCATCTGGGTGGGTTTTCGGCTTGGGGGGAACACCTATGGCTGGTAAACACTCCACATTTCTTTACATCTTAAAAGTACAGTAACACCTCAATATACGATACCCCTAGATGCGATACCCTGGCTTAATGATAGGGGTAGAAAATGCACCATACCCCACCTAATGATGGCCAAGCCCCGGTTTAACAATGGATTTTGACTTTTCTTACCAATTTTGATGATATTTTAGACTAAAATTGTGTGTTTAGGTTGATTTATAAACTCTTTTTAGACTTCAATTAATGTGTTTTAGCCATAGGTGGGGTGAACACTGTCATTTTCAGGTACAGTTTACTAAGCTTGATTTTTTCCTGACTTATATTTGACGATATTCAGACTTGATTTGTTGCATTTAATGAGTTATTTATAGGTGTTAGGCTTAGGTTAGCTTCCTTGGCAGCTGTTACGCCATTTAGATTACCTTTCAACCTGTTTTAGGGCTCATCTGGGTGGGGTTTGGACTTGGTTTGGGGGGAAACCCAAGGCTGGTAAACGGTTCACATTGAAATACATGTTAAAAGTACCCCAATATATGATACCTCGCCAAAGGATGGGGTTTTACCTAACCAATTAGATCATTAAACCGGGGTATGCCTGTACTCCGATATACGATACCCAACCTAACGATGGGGTTTTACCTAAACAATTACATCGTTAAACCAGGGTATGCCTCTCTCTCTCTCTCTCTCTACACACACACACACACACACACACACACACACACACACATACACTCGGACCTTCAATTATGGGCAAATATGGTCAACAATGCGCACTGCATTTTTGGAAATGCGCATAATTCAAATACTGTACTATAAACACCACAATAAATAGAATATGGTCGACATCCTCCCCAGTCGGCACATTTTTGCCACATTTTACTCATCTTTTTATACACACATACACATTTTACAGACTTGTATAGTAATATATTTGTTAAAAAAAAGTTAACCATAGTAAAAAAAAAAAAAAAAAGTCAATTGTTGCATTCGTGTTTGTCAGCATTCTTTAAAATCAGCCTTATGGCTGACTCACCCAAGCCAAACTCCCGAATGATATCACAATTTTTTTTTCCTACTTTCTTCATCACAATTTCTTTTTCCTACTTTCTTCATTTCAATAACCTTCAGTTCAGTTTCTAAATTAATATTCTTGTTCTTCATGACAGGTGGCGGTGCCGTGGTGAGAATTCACGATTCAGTGAATACAATGTATAACACGTGAATTATGCCTGGTAGACCTGAACAATGCAAGAACGTTTGAATACTGAGGGGGAGTTGGGATGCCTAGAATAGGGTGACCTGAGTCCCGCTTTATGTGCATTGCATCTTAAATTTCCAGCTTTTACAAAATTACGGTTACATTAGTTATAACATGACCTTCTTTTATGAAATTATGTTAAATTAGTAAAATTATGAATAATCCAAAGAAAATGAAATACCAAACAGTCTGGTCACCTTATGCATTCCATCTGCCTCATAAGGTAGTACGGAACGTAGCTGGAATGGCTCAGTTTTCCCAGATGTGCCTGCACAATTTTAAAATACACGCATAATACGAATATTATTTAACTGTATTTTTTGAGATGGCACCTGTATAACTGGCGAGTCACACAATTCAAACGCGTATTTTTCAAGGATGTACTGTATGTATGTATATGTATATATATATATATATATATATATATATATATATACAGTAGAACCTCTCTCATTCGGACTATATGGGGGGAAGGGTTGTCCGAATTAGCAGATTGTCCAGACCATCAGGGTAATCTCCAGTTCATACCAAAAACTGTCTAAATATGGTATGTTTGTTAATTATTAACATATGTGGCATATGTCAACCCTACGTACCTGCAAAAGATGAAAGGATACTACAATAACCAAACTAATCATATAAAATAGTTTTGTATTGCATAATTTACAGGTAAGGCCATGACAAGAAACTAGCCTATATTTTAAATTGTAGTAAGTGACTAAGGCCCGTGTAGGCAAAAAAATTAATTAATTAATTAACTGTAATATTTGGAATAAAAATAATACTTAGGTAGGCAAAAAATACATTGTCATCTTTGGCATATTGATAACGTCCATATGGGCGAGAAGCTAATGTTTGATGTACAAGTAAAGCACATTTCAGTACAAAAAATAACCTACAGTAATCATTAAACACTGCAGAATATTCTGACCCATTTTTGTGTAAGCAAAACTCCTCCTTTTAACACCTTTATTCATTGCAGAAGCTACACTTGCATTAAGGGGCATGGTAAGGAGGATTAACTTTTGAAATACAGCGTAAAAATATAAATGGTTGGTGAACTAGTTGATGGAACGAATGCTAGCGTGTGTTTAAACAGGCGCCCATGTTGCAACCTAGCGTGATCCGAGACTAAACGAATGATGATCGCTTTCCGCGCCGATACTGAAAATGACTTTAGAATTACTTTCAACATATTTTTGGAGCTTATTATTTTTAAATTTTGTCCGAATTAACAGAAATCTGGATCAAAGGGGTCCGGACCAAAGAGGTTCTACTGTATATATATATATATATATATATATATATATATATATATATATATATATATATATATACAGGGTGTCCCAGGAATTAAGTAAAAAACTTTGGGAAATGATAGAGGAGGGAATTCTAAGGAAAAAATGTTATATGAACATGTGTCCAAATTCCAACAGTTACGAAGCTACAGTTACTGATGACCTTACGGGTGAATTATGAAGGAGACCATTTTCGCCCATAAGGTCATCAGTAACTGTAGCTCCGTAACGGTTGAGATTTGGACACATGTTCATATAACATTTTTTCCTTAGAATTCCCTCATCTGTCATTTCTCAAAGTTTATGACATAACTCCAGGGACTCCCTGTATATTATATATATATATATATATATATATATATACATATACAGTAATTTTCCCACTATCTGATGTAATAGAGCCAAAGGCATGTCCGGAAAGTGGTCCCGTCCGGATAGTGGGCCCCAGCCTCCTGGACTTGTACTTATGGACCCTAACTCAGAAAAACATCTAAACAACTCCCTCTGCACATGCAAAGCACCTATTTAAGACCCAAATCACACCAATAAGGACATAAAAGACTGAAATAAATGCAAAAGAACCAGAGAATGAGTTTTAGAGGTGAGTTTATAATATAAACATTCTGGGTACTTACAACAAGTCCCTGGCTCCTGGACTGGTTTGAACCGCCAGTTTGCACTCCACAGTTAGTCCTTTGCACTCTAAATTCTAATTTCTTAACACTGCACAACACTGTAAATTCCTGTGTGTTCTAGTGGTGAGGTATTGCAGTTTATTCACTGTTTATTCACAAAAAACGAGAACATGTGGCTTGCATTGCGATAAGCATCTGCTCTCGATCGGAGTTAGACTGTGACTGTTGATGATGGGGTAATAGAGTTGCCAGATCGCAACGGCCACATTACCAAACTCCTTAATTTTCATTACCATTTATAACTTTTCATTACCAAATTCGTAAAGCTAGCATCTATTCTTCTTTAATTACATATACAGGTAGAAATACATGTAATCACTCTTCTTATAATTAACAACATCTTGATTATTATCACGATATATAGGCTACCAAATTAATCAGAGAGAGCAAACAATCCACCATCTCCATCCTGTGTATCCTCATATGTGTGAAAAATCCGTTTGGTATTGTATTATTCTGATTCATTACCAAACGTATTTTTCATTACCAAATTGGACCACATTTGGTAATGAAAAATACCAAATGGCAACCCTGACAGGGGAGTGGGGAGTGGGGAGGAGGGAGGAAGGAAGGGGTGAAGGGACCATGGTGTAACAGCTGTTAGGCGCTGCGCGGCAATTTCAAATTACAGGTGAGAAAAAAAAAGTCGGATTTTTTTCTAATTTTTTGCGATTTTTGGCCCATTTGGGGAATATTAGATCCCGGGACCAAAATATCTGGTAAGTGGGGATGTCCGGAAAGTGGGCATCCAGATCGTATGGGGATTACTATATATATATATATATATATATATATATATATATATATACAGTATATATACCGGTGTATATATATATATTTCTATATATATAGATAAAAATACAGTATACAGTATATATATATATATATATATATATATATATATATATATATATATACAGTAACCCCTCCAATATCCGGATCAATAGAGCCATTGGTAGGTTCGGTTATTGGTTTCGTCCGGATATTGGGCCCCAGCTTATGGACTTGTACTTATGGACCCTAACTCAGAGAAACACCTATACAACTCCCTCTGGACATGCATAGCACCTATTTAACACCCAAATCACACCAATAAGGCACATAAATGACTGAAATAAATGCAAAAGAAACATAAAATGAGGGTTTAGAAGTATGTTCATACATTAATAAACATTCTGGTACTTATGGACCCTAACCTAGCCTAACTCTGAAAAACACATTCCTACTGCACATGCATGAGGTAAGTATAGTATGGAAAAAAGTACAGTATGAAACATTCTGGTAAGTATAGTATGGAAAAAAGTACAATATGAAACATTCTGGCTACTTACAGCAAGTCCCTGGCCACCTCGATGAATAACCACCTCCTCTCGGACTCTGACAGTAAGAACGAATTCCTGAAGCACTTGCAGTACACTCTTCCTGAAGTCTTGCACTGAACTTAGTCAATAACACACAGAAGTCCGTTCTCTTCACAGTGTTCACGTTAGTCCAAATAATGTTCCAGTTAACTTTAGTGTTGCACATTAACTTTTCCCAATCTTTTCAAAATTTCTAAAGCCAAAACAAAGAAGGTTAGTTACGTTAAATTTTGTGTCCACTGAGTCTTTTCTCTCATTTCGAAAACCTTAACACAACACACCGTTTTTTTCACTGCACAACACTCAAAATTCCCGTGTGGTCTAGTGGAGAAGTTCTTGCTGTTTATTCACTGTCAGAGTCCGAGAGTATCACTGGCAGGCGACCAAGGGGTGCATCGGTGGGTCGTGGTGATGGCGTACCGACTACAGAAGACTCTGAGGAAAGCCGCAAACTCACATCGAGCGGTGACTCCACTGTAGCTGATGTGCTGGGCTGTGGCTCGGAGCATGAGGGCCTGTCTTGGGGAGGCAACGGAGTGGAACCAGGGCTTGGCACAGCGGGGGTCACGGGCCTGAAAAAACTGTCAATCGTTGACTGACGCAAGGACCGACGATTCTGGCGATTGATGATGCGCTGCCGGAAAGCACGCACTTCCTCCACGAGTCCCAAGGGCCCCATCTCCCTGTCGCAGTCCGGGTGTTCCAGGTAGTCTAGGACGAACTCTAGATGTTCCCGGAGTGCGCTCAGCTTGGGGATGGCTGGAGTAGTGTCCTGCTGAGAGGAGTCCGCATCATCATCGCCTTCGTCGTCGGAATCTTCAAGTTCGGGACTGACACCAGCAACCGAAGACGCGATCTCGATATCAGACAACGTCTGATACCCAGGATCGCCCTCGTCGTCGTCCAATCACTCACGAACATCATCCACATCAACATCGTCGCCGTGCGTACGTAGCCGTGCATGGAAGTCATCCACGTCAAACCCTAGAAAATCGTACTCCACATCTGTTCCGAGAAGCAGACGAGACCAACCATTTTCAAGAGTTTTCACAGAGACTTCCTTCCATGCACTAGCCCAGTTGTACAGCGCAGACTTGATGTTGCAGCGGCGAAGGTTTTCCAAAGTCCACTTGCCTCAAGTGTCACGTCCTTCCCTGCGCTCGTCCTCGTCCTCGAGAACAACCATCACCTCGTCCAGGAACTTCCGACGGTACAGGCACTTTGTTGCCACGATTACTCCTTGGTCCATGGGTTGAATGAGAGCAGTCGTATTAGGTGGCAGAAACATGCACCTAATACGGCCATTCTCAGCAACCAAGTCCTTGTCGCACGGGTGGGCAGGTGCATTGTCGAGGAGAAGGAGAGCCTTTACCTGGTCGCGAGGGATTCCCAGTGTCTTCGTCTGGTACTGGATGACCTCCTTGACGAAGTGACGGTGAAACCAGTCTTTGAAAATCACAGCTGTGAACCATGCTTTCAAAGAATGGTACCATACGACAGGAAGGACATCCATCACCCCATGAAGGCACCGAGGCTGCTTTGCACGGCCAACAATAACGGGCTTAAGCCGGTGCATGCCGTTAGCACTGGCACAACACAAAGCAGATATCCGTTCCTTAGAAAGCTTGCGGCCAGGTACACGCTTCTCCCTCTCATCGGCTAGAGTGTTCGTTGGCACCGAGCGATAGAATAGGCCAGTTTCGTCTGCGTTATAGACTTGACCGAGAGTGAGGCCCTCCCTGTCGATCAAGCCTTTCACCTTGTGCCGAAACTCGTCAACTCCATCCTCGTTAGCGTCCAATGCTTCGCCATGTGCTTTACGGTTAGTAAGGCCATGTCGCAACTTAAACGCAAAGAGCCAACCCTCGGATGCCTTGAAGTCTAGGGCGTCGTGAAGCCTTGCAAACTTCTCAGCAGCAGCCTTCAGCTCCGTTCCATGTACCATCACACCAGCTGCACGTTGCTGTCGGTACCAAATCAACGTGGATCGATCGATTTCTGCAAACTTGGGGGTAAACATAACCTTCCTTTCCACGTTGCGTTTGCTTCTCGACGAGAAGTCAGCCGTGTACTGCATGAGTTTGTCTCGGGAACGTTTGATATCGAACAAAGTCGACCGGGCCAGGTTAAACTCGCGGAGAATGCGTGAAGAAGACCAACCCGCATCAACTTTTTCCAATATCTCCCGTTTCTTCTCCAGAGTCAACACCACTCTCTTCCTTTTCTCAGGAGGCAGGGCCATCATCACACACACTAAGAGGAGGGCAGAGAGCAGCAGGAGGCCTTGCAGCAAGTACGGCACCACCACAAAAGCGAGCACGTGGGCAGCCATTGCGAAAAGCGTAGGTCCAGTCGCGGTGAGAGACAGGCGGGAAGTGGGGAGGATGCAGCGGCGCTCTATTGGACATCGGAGGAATGATGAACCAAAACAATGCTCTCACGCGGCGCGCGCGGCAAGTTCAAATTACAGACGGCAAAAAATCGATTTTTTTAAATTTTTTTTTTTGGATTTTCGGACCATTTTGGGAATGTTTGATCCCAGGACGATAAGGTTCAGTTAGTGGGGATGTTCGGTTATTGGGCGTCCGGATATTAGAGTGATTACTGTATATATACAGTAAGTAATCCCTGTACTATCCGGACGTCCACTTTCCGGACTCCCCACTTACATTGTGGGCCTGGACCTTTGGAACCCAAAAATGGCCAAAAAAAGAAAAAATCCTTAAAAAAACTGAATTTTTTCCCACATGTAATTTGAAATTGCTGTGCACCACCAAACAGCTGTTTACATCACAGCAGCTTTACCCCTTCCTTCCTCCCCCCTCTCCCCTTCCCCATCCCAAGTCAGGGTTGCCATTTAATATTTTTCATTACCAAATGTGGGCCAATTTGGTACTGAAAAGTTCGTTTGGTAGTGAATCAGCATGATCCATTACCAAACAGATTTTTCACATGTATGAAGATATAGAAAATGGAGACGGTGGACTGTCTGCTCTCTTTGATTAATCTGCTAGCATACATAGTGCAAAAATAAACATGCTGCTGATTATAAGGAGAGTGATTATTTTCATTTGTACATATAATTAGTGAAGAATAAATGCTTCCTTTAAGAATTTGGTAATGAAAAGTTAAATTTGGTAATGAAAATTGAGGAGTTTGGTAATGTGGCCAAGCTCAGATCTGGCAACCCTGTCCCCAGTTACTGCCTAACCTTCGTCAAGGGAAGATGTTCATTGCAATTGATGCTGCACGTGCTCATTTTTGTGAATAAACAGTGAATAAACTGCAATACCTTGCCACCAGACCACATGGGAATTTACAGTGTTGTGCAGTGTTAAGAAATTAGAATTTAGAGTGCAAAGGATTAATTGTGGAGTGCAAAGGCGGTTGAAACTGGCATGATGCAATTAAGAACAGAATGTGCAGTGTTAAATAATTATAACTCACAGTGCAAAGAATTAAGTGTTGAACAACACTGGATTACTGTACGTGGTTCAAGGGCATTTTTACAACTACCAAAGCCTTAGAGGAGGTGGCCACAGATGTGCTGTAAGTAGCCTGTACACTGCTAAGTATTTTCCATACTTCTAATTCCTCATTCTCTGGTTCCTTTTCATTTATTTCATGCTTTATGTCCATTATTGGTGTGAATAGGGTTTTCTATCTATCTATTGCCAGACGCCTCAATCCCGTTTGGGGTGGCCACAAACAAATCGCCTCCAAGTCGTCCTGTCCCCCACCATTTCACTACCCTGCTCCCAACTCACACCCCCCTCTCTCATATACCTCTCCACCCCATCCCTCCATCTCATCCTCGGCCTCCCCCTCCCTCTTCCCCCCTCCACCTCACTCACATACACTCTCTTCGTCAGTCTTTCACCCTCCATCCTCTCCACATGGCCAAACCACCTCAGTGTGTTCCTCATAACGCTCCCTATCACATCCACATCAACACCACAACGTTCCTTTATATCCTCATTCGTCAGCCTATCTCTCCATGTGACTCCACAGGCTCCTCTTAAATAACTCATTTACACTGCTCTCACTCTTGACTTGTGTCCTTCCAACAACGTCCAAGCTTCACTTCCATTCGTTAGAGTTGGTATCACAATACTGTCATGTAGTAACTTTTTCACTTCCATGCTCACTTCCCTGTTTCTTGTCACTGCTTTCAATGAACCAGCAACCTTTCTTCCCTGCTGTACCCTTTCAAGCACTTCACCCTCCAAACCTCCATCCTTACTCATCACACTACCCAAGTACTTAAACGTACTCACATTTTCCAATTCCTCACCATCCAACCTCGCTGTACATTCACTGACTTCACCTCTCTCAAAGACCATCACTTTACTCTTCCCTACATTCACCTTCAGATTCCGTTTCTTACACACTCTCCCAAACTCATCCACCAAGCCTTGCAGCTCCCCTTCGTCTTCACTCAACAACACAGTATCATCTGCAAACAACAGTACAGGGAGTTTCCAAACACTATCCTCTCTCACCAGGGCCACTCCAACATCCACTACCCTACCTTGTACCTCTTTTATTACCCCATCCATGTACAGATTGAACAACCATGGAGACATGACACATCCCTGTTTCAACCCAACTTTCAAAGAGAAAAATTCACTTAGTTCACCATCCACACGCACTGCAGCCTTCGCACCATCGTACATACTCTTCACAGCATTCAACAACTTCCCATCTACTCCATATATTCTTAACACTTTCCACAATCCTTGTCTATCCACCCTGTCATATGCTTTCTCCAAATCCATGAAAGCAGCATACAACTTCTTTCCCTTCTCTAGAAACTTTTCCACTAAAGATCTAAGAATGAATATCTGATCTACACAACCTCTTCCCTTCCTAAAACCTCCCTGTTCTTCTCCAACTAATTTCTCTGTTCTTTCTCTAACTCTGTCTATAAGTATCCTACCATACACTTTTCCTATTATACTAAGAAGACAAATGCCCCTATGATTACCACACACTTCTTTTTCCCCTTTTCCTTTGTACAAGGGAATAATTATACCTGACTTCCAATCCTCCGGGACTCTACCTTCCTCCCAGGCTAATCTGCTAATCTACCTTCCTCCCAGGCTAATAGGGTTTTAAATATGTTTAAATAAGTGCTATGCATGTCCGGTAGGGAGTTATTTAGGTGGCTTTCAAAGTTAGGCTGGGTTAGGGTCATAAGTACCAGTCCAGCAGGCAGAGGCCGACTTTCCAGACAGGACCACTTTCCGGACATGCCTTTGGCTCTATTACATCGGATAGTGGAGGGATTACTGTATATCTATCTATCTCTCTATCTATCTATATATAGTGAAATACTGAATTTCGATGGTTTGGATTTCGACAATTCAAATTTCGATGCATTTTTGTGTGGTCCGCCTAGCTCACTTTTTGATGCCAAAATCGTGTTTTTAGATGCTCTTGTGGCCCGGCTCCAACCAAAACAAGCTGTGCGCAAGGCGATGTTGTTGTTGTTGTTGGCGCCTACTCCCATTTGGGAGTTCTTGTGTTTAAACAAGATGGCTTTTTTTTTTCTCAGTCTCTATTGTTCAATTCTATGTTACTCCTTATGTTCATAATCCTCTTCTTTTCAGTATTCTGCCCACTGTATTTGCTACCACCTGTAATTTTTTTTTTTTTTTTTTTTTTTTTTTCATATGAATAAATGATGTTCTATTGTCAGTGGCCATCTTGCAACTGTCCTGTCCTCTACAGCCAAGCGCCACTCTTTCAGCCTGTACCTTCCACTTCATTTCACTGCAATTTCGTTGTATGTATTTTCATAGTATTTTTGCTGCAACTTACCTGTTTCAAGATGGCAAGAGTGGTTCTTCGGGTAGCAGTAGTAATGGACAAGAGAAGCCTGGTGCCTCTAAATCTTCACAGCCAAAGAAGAAAAGGGAATACAGGAAGGGGCAGAAATACACCAAGTATACCCTTGCTGACAAGGCAAAAACCCGTATTCTGCACTACAGTATCACAATACAGTACAATGCAGAACTATGATTACTTAACCACAATTATAGTTCATAAAGTTTACAGGGAGTGTGGGCAAAAAAACACGATTTTACGTAGTGAGGTTTGGAGGCCCCAGACCCAAACTAATTTTTCCCATACAAAGTTCAATTTAAATTCTGATGATTTGAATTTCGATGTCATTTCTCGGTACACATGTCTACCAAAATTCGAGATTTCACTGTATATATACGTAAATATATATTTATATATTGATAAATATATATACAGTACCCTCACGTCCAACACGGTAATATTGTCATGCATGGGTCCCGTGTTGGACCAAAAACGTGTTGCACAAACAACCGAGCTTATGGGGAAAAATGAATTATGTCAGCAACCCTAGGAAAAGTCACCCTAAATACCTACCATATACCTATAAATATATTGGTACTACTGTAATTATAATAAATGATACTGTACTATGAATGATAACTAACCTTTTAGGATAATGTTGGTGGGCTTGCTGGGAATGGAAGGTGATATCCGAGACTAAGGAGTCCTACTGGGTCCCTGGAGGATGGCTGCTGGCGTCACTAGCGGGTAATGGCTGCTGCTCCTCCTCAACCTCCCTCATAAATCCTTTGAAATTCCTCTCCCCTTTCTTCTGCCTCTCGATGAATGCTAGCTTGGTGGCCTGAGGGAGGTGCCGCCGCTTCTTGGGGTTCTCAGAAGGCGTCCTAGGCATCGTGAACAGGGTAAAATGCAGTAGCAAGGGCAGAAAATGCAGCGAGAAAAAAGCACCGTCCAAAGCGAATTATGCAACTGAGTGGCGCTGTGGCGGGAGAAATCTAAACGAAACATCACGTGACAGCAGAAGCGTTTTTTATTGGGCGACATCATGATCTCGTCACGATAGCGGGCGGGGGAGGCTACTTAATTGGAAGTTTTGATTGGCTGTCAGTGTCACGGGACGTCCTGTATGACCGTGTTGGACCAGAGGTGATCGTGCTAGAGGCGAACTCTGCGGATTTCGCCCACTTCTCGGAGCTCCGTCAGTGTTTTGCTTACGCACCCGTTTTACAGTACTGTACTTAAATCATATTAAATTGTACTAATTTTTTGCTTTCCGTGCTGGACGCGAATTGTGCTGGACAAACGCGTGTTGGACGCGAGGGTACTGTGTATATATATATATATATATATATATATATATATATATATATATATATACAGTATATATATATATACAGTATATAATGTATAAGTAATCCCTGTAATATCCGGACGCCTCGTAAATCGCGTGTTCATAAATCTCGGATTCGTAAATCACAGCTATGTGGCTGTCAGACTGCCGACAACCTTAAATCACTGTTAAGTCACGAAAATCGCGGATCTAGGCACCCAAGTGGGCCTTTTCCGAGAAGAACCATAAACCGAGGCATTCAAACTGAAAATCGCAACCCAACAACCAACCACCGCACATCCCTGGTGGCATATGTGCATACTAATGCCGCCATGTTGTTGTTGTTCTTGTCCCGCCAGTCCACACACTACAGACCGTCGCGGTGGAGTACAAGAGTTACCTGCCTTTTTTGTGCAACTTCCCCCGGCCTCCTACCAGCCATGGCCCCTCCCGACCCCCCAGTGAAGCGCTCTAAGCAGTATGGCGTCAAGAAGCTGCCGCAGTTGTCGTACAGTCAACGTTTGGAGCTCATTTGTCGTGTTGAGAGGGGAGAGAAGTTTTCAGAGCTGGTGAAAGAGTTTGGGAAGAACAAATGCTGAGAGGTTCTAAGTTCTTCCCAACACCACCCCACTCCATTCATTTAAGCAATTTCGTCAAAGGATTAAGGTGAGATCCCTTAATACATGCACTGAATATTCCTAAATTTGCATGACTGTGTTTGATGGTGCCTAGTTAGGTGTAGGTAGGGTGCTGTGGGGGCGAGTTGGCCAAAGTCCAGACCCAAATTAATTTTTCACATAAGAGTTATTATTCATAAATCACAGAATTCATAAAGCACGGCAGTGGTCCTGACCCAAATTGCCGCAATTTACGAGGATTGACTGCATATATGTATATCCATCCATGATTGTATATCTTCACATGTACATTTTGCCTGTGACTGGAATATCACTTCTTGAGTTTAATATGACAAATGTTGGTTGTAAACTGATATTTCAAAATTCATGTGGTGGATAGTTCAATCACGGACGCGCTACAAAGTCGCTGGACTGTCTCTCAATTGTCTAGCAACAGTCCAACGAGAAAGTAGCAGAAATGTCTAGTGACCATCTCGCAACAGTCTCTAGACAATCCAGAGACAAAGTTGCCCTGTCTCCAGTGTGTCTCTGGACTGTCCCCCGTCTGTATCTGGATTGTCTCCTAACAGTCGAGATACATAGTCGCTTGACTGTCTATAGCCTTTGTATCTCGGTGTGTACAAGGCTTAAGGGGTGGGAGGGTAGTGAGGGACAAGGAGGGAGGGATGGGGTGGGGTTCAGGGGGAACACAATGCTAGCAGGGTGATATTTTCATTTTTAAAGGCTCCAACATGCTTATAATGCGTCAGCCTTGGTCACCTAATGGCGGATCTCCATGCTGCATGATCTATTGCAGCCTCCCTGTACAGTCCCTTAACCCTGAGGTCACACTTAATGACCTTGTCACATGTCTTTTTCGGTCTACCCCTCACAACCCCACCCCTAATATTAACACTTCTCACCTTCCTCACCCAATTATCATCCCCCATCCTCTCCACATGCCCAAACCATCTCAATCTACCTCTCCTCATCACAACACCAATACACTCCAGTCCCATCCTACCTCTCAACTCTGCCATCGTAAACCCAGCCCCTCCAGACCTTGCACGCAGGGACACACTAACATCCACCTAATCATTGTCATTTCCGTACGTCTGAGCCTGCGAATATCCTTCTCCTTTACTGCCCAGGTCTCACTCCCATACAGCATTACACTCCTAACACATGCTGCATACAAAGATCCCTTAGCATGTAGGGAGAGTCCTCTCAATATCAGGAGAGGCAAGAGCTTCCTGAACTTCTTCCAACCCTGAACTTCTTCTAGCCACAGAGCTAGCTCCAGCCCCACCTCCAGCACACAACATGTCTCCCAAATAACAAAACTCTTCTACACACTCAAGAGATTCACCAGCAAGTTCAATCCTTTCATGCCTGACAATCTCCACCTGCTCTCCCTGGCACACCATATACATAAAATCAGCATTATCTTGCAATCTACCTCTGATACCACTACATCTCTTGTGCATCCATTTATCACAAACACTGCACAAGATGGAATTACTTCCTTCGCCCTTGTGGCAAACTGCACATGGCCACTCTCCCTCGTTTTTGACAGTACTGCCACCAACCCTAGATATCATCACTTTTGTTTTATCTGCATTTACCCTTAAGCCCTTGTGCCCCATACCATCTCACCACTTCCTAAACCTTTCCTCTGCCTCCCTTTTGTTCTCTGCAATCAACACCAAATCATCAGCATACAACATCTCCCACAGGAGTCCATTTCTAAAGTCACGTGAGAGGGCTTCAAGTACCATGATAAACAACGTGGGATTCAAAACTGACCCCTGATGCACACCAACATACACGGAAAACTCATCACTCAAATCTCCATTCACTCTTACCTGGGTGCGAGCATCCACATACATAACCATAACCACCCTAACCAGCCACTCCTCCAAGCCAAGCTTACTCAATTGCCCACTTCACCACCTCTCTAGGGACTCTGTCAAAGGCCTTTTCCAAATCAATTGAAACAAAATATAGATCCCTTTTCTTCCTAATATATTTCTCCTGAGGCTGTGGAACAATGAATATGGCATTAGTGGTCCCCCTACCTGGCATAAACCCAAACTACATCTCATCAATATTCACTCTTTCTCTAATCATACCTTCTATAACTCTCTCTATTACCTTCATTATCTGATCTAAAAGCTTTATACCTCTATAATTTCCTCTTTCCAGGGCATCACCCTTCCTTTTATACACATTTACAATTACACTTTTCAGCCAATCATCTGGGACAACACACTCATATATAATCATATTTATCATGTCAGTGACTAACCTCACCCCTATATCTCCTGAGGCCTTCAACATTTTGGCAGTCAACCTAGACACACCTGCTGCCTTCCCCACCTTCATCCTGCCTATTGTCTCACTCACAGTAGC
Organism: Coenobita brevimanus; assembly: GCF_032717465.1. Taxonomy (NCBI): domain Eukaryota; kingdom Metazoa; phylum Arthropoda; class Malacostraca; order Decapoda; family Coenobitidae; genus Coenobita; species Coenobita brevimanus. Next base: position 11,089,435 of record NC_136977.1, on the reverse strand, counting down.
AGCATCAATCAAAGGCCACGGGCCAAACACTGGATTTGCCGGCTCCAAACCTTCTCTGTCCCAGTCAAACTCCTCATTCAACAACCACCTATAATGCTCTCTCCACGCATCTTTAATATCCTCACTGTTCACCACTACCCTTCCTTCATCATTCTTCACACACTGCTCACCTATAACATACCAATTATCCCTCAACATCTGATCTGCCACCTTAAGTATCATATTTTTCCTTTCCCCATGATTTAGGTTATCATGTAAAAGTCTCTGTGACTCAGACTTCACCCTGCATACCTCTCTTCTAGCCATATGCTTGGCAGCCAAGTATTCCTCCTTGCTACCACTCTTCTCCCATTCCCAGAAAAACATTCTTTTCTCCTTAACTGCAGCTTCTACACACTCATCCCACCACCAAGTTACTTTATGTCTTGGTGGTTCTCTTGTCCAATCACATATTACATCAGTAACTCTCAAGAGATTGTTCTCGAGGGCTCTGTACTGTTCATTAACGCCTCCGTCTACGGCTCCCAGTTCAGCCACTACTCTCCTCATCACGCTACAGGAGGCATCCCTGCATCCCTTACTACTTGGTTTTCCAGCTTCCATGTTTTCCTCCTAGGTACATAAGTCCTCTTTTTCATCACTCATTCTTTAAGCATCATATCACAAATCAATGGTTTGTGCTGATGTACAGTATATAAATAAATACAGTAATCCTTATACTATCCGGATGCCCACTTTCTGGACACCCCACTTACCGGACATTGTGGGCCTGGACCTTCAGAACCCAAAAATGGACAAAAAAAAGAAAAAAAAATCCCCCTCAAATCTGATTTTTTTCCCTTCTGTAATTTGAAATTGCCGTGCGGCACCAAACAGCTGTTTACATCACGGCCACTTCACCCCTTCCTTCCTCCCCCCTCCCCTGTCAGGGTTGCCATTTGGTATTTTTCATTACCAAATGTGGTCCAATTTGGTAATGAAAAATTCGTTTGGTACTGAATCAATGATTTGTGCTGATGTATATAAATAAATACAGTAATCCTTATACTATCCGGATGCCCACTTTCTGGACACCCCACTTACCGGACATTGTGGGCCTGGACCTTCAGAACCCAAAAATGGACAAAATATATATATATATATATATATACCCCCCAAATCTGATTTTTTTCCCTTCTGTAATTTGAAATTGCCGTGCGGCACCGAACAGCAGTTTACATCACAGCCCCTTCACCCCTTCCTTCCTCCACCCTCCCCCCTCCCCTGTCAGGGTTGCCATTTGGTATTTTTCATTACCAAATGTGGTCCAATTTCGTAATGAAAAATTCGTTTGATACTGAATCAGAATAATGCATTACCAAACGGATTTTTCACAAATATGAAGATATACAGGATGGAGATGGTGGATTGTCTGCTCTCTCTGATTAATCTGCTAGCCTACACAGCATGAAAATAATTAACATGCTGATAATTATAAGGAGAGTGATTACATGTATTTCCACTTGTATATATAATTAGTGAAGAATAAATGCTAGCTTTAAGAATTTGGTAATGAAAACTGAGGAGTTTGGTAATGTGGCCATTGCGATCTGGCAACTCTTGTTTCCCCGTCACCAACAGTTACTGCCTAACTTTGATCGCGAGTACATGCTTATCGCAGTGGATGCCACACGTGCTCATTTTTTGTTAATAAACAGTGAATAAACTGCAATACCTTGCCAGCAGACCACACGGGAATTTACAGTGTTGTGCAGTGTTAAGAAATTAGAATTTAGAGTGCAAAGGATTAACTGTGGAGTGCAAAGTGGCAGTTGAAACTGATGGTTGAAACTGGCGTGGTGCAACTAACAATGTGCAGTGTTAAACAATTATAACTCACAGTGCAAAGAGTTACTATAAGTGCAGCACAACACTGGATTACTGTACGTGCTTCAAGAGCATTTTCACCACTGCCAAAGCCTTAGAGAAGGAGGCCACAGACATGCTGTAAGTACCCTGGTTGAGGTACAGTCACTTCTAATTGCTCATTCTTTGGTTCCTTCTTATTTATTTCATGCTTTATGTCCATTATTGGTGTGAATAGAGTCTTAAATTGGTTTAAATAGATGCTATGCATGTCAGGTAGGGAGTTATTTAGGTGGCTTTCAAAGTTAGGTTGGGTTAGGGTCCTTAACCCCTCCGTGGCCGAAGGCCTGGAATTTTCCGTGCATGCCAGGCCGACGCCGGGACAATTTTTTGAAGTTTCAAAAATTGATTTTTTTTTTCTTGCCATATTGAAGAGATAGTTCAGATGTACCTAACAGTGCAAATCCCAGCTTCCTAGATGCATTTTATGGCTTGCAATGAAGTGCAGAAGTTGCAGAAATATTGGCAACCGATATTGCCGCCCAGGGGACTGCTGCAATGCAACTGGGCAGGCATTGTTGTTGTTTTTTTTTACCTCCCAAAACAATACAAATGGTGCTGAAATGTTGTGCATATATGATATATGATGATATCGAATGATTTCAGTACATAATCTGTTAGGAATGGCTGGCAAAAAAATGTTATGAATACTTTTTCACCTTTTTGATATAAAATATGTTTATGGCAGTTTCAAGTTATTTTTTAAGTTATTGTTGTGCCCATGCTTGAAAAAGGGAGTGAAAGAGTTGAATTTTCGGTCCTAAGTGAGAAAACTGCACGTCCTCCAAGGTTAAACTCTGCAACGAGAGAATAAAGTGAAGGGTAAGATCCGATTAGCAATATGGATGTTGAGTTGCAACTTCGAGCTCTCACACCACGAGCATGGCTAAAAATAGAATTGTAATGCAGTTTCAGAAGTCTAATTATTATGAATACAGATACAAAGCAGAAATAAATAAGTTTACAAACGGGGGAAAACGTATTTTTTTCGTAATAACATGTTCATCTTTCTCTATCATTTTACGTTCACCTTTATCATTTTACCTTGTTATTTTCACAATATATATTGCTGTCTCGTAAACAGGGTGGTGGTATGTGTTTTGCAAGGGAGAAAAAAGATTGTATTTTCTGTCTGGATCGAGATAATGGGTGTAACTATGTGTTTTTAGGCATGGCCACGAGTGAAAAAATCGTACATCCACCCGTCATGACAGCAGGTGGTGAACTGACAGATATGTGAGAGGGTGAAGTCAAGGTCAGTCTCATGTCCCAGATTTTCATTCACTTCCCGAAGGTTTTCACAGTTTTCTAAAAGTTGCACTGCATCAAATGATCCAAACCATTACAGCAAACCTGAGCAAATAGGTGAAGATACCATGACAAAAATGTATTTTTTACTTATTATTATGTCTTTTTGTATGTGCCTGTATTACTTCATAAACAGGTGGTTGTGTGTGTTTTGAAAGAGAGGACAAAGATGATATGTTCTGCCTGGGTCGAGATAATGGGTGTAGTTGTGCTTGTTTAGGCATGGCTAGGAGCGAAAAAACTGAAAATCCACTCATCACAGCAGCAGGCTTTGAACTGCTTGATGAGGTGTATGGGAGTGTAGTGTAGGTCAGTGTGAATACGTTCAGAACGTTCGTTCACTTCCCAAAATTTTTTGCAGTTTTTTATAGGCCGCGCCCAAACGATGCCTGCAGCCATTGATCGGCTAAACGTCATTTGACGCCGTCGGCCACGGAGGGGTTAAGTACCAGTCCAGCAGGCAGGGGTCCACTTTCCGGATGGGACCACTTTCCGGACATGACTTTGGCTCTATTACATCGGATAGTGGAGGGATTACTGTATACATCTGCTGATTGGATGCTACACAACAATAGCTGGTGGTGAGAGATGTGTGTGCATTCATGTACTTGTGTAAATAAATGACTGAATGCAAAATTATTTTCCCTTACAACTTACTGATGAATGTTAATAATGATATACATCTTGCAAATGTTTTAACAGAAGTGAGCATACAGGATGTCACGAAAGGGGCAAGAGAAACACTTTATGATCAGTAACGAGCATTATACTGATAATTACCCTAGGCTTGAGTTAACAGATAAAAGACAAACTGCAGCATTATAATCATCATCATCATCATCTGGACCTCCTTTCCCACCCAAGGGCAGGGTGAGGAGTAGCAATGTCCAGACAACACAAACTTGCCCAATCCAAATAGGCCACACTTCCATTCACTCATCATTCAAGCCCCTGGAATCCTGGCTCCACTGGATACGCCAAAAACATTCACCACATTCTGCAGCTTCACATAACGTATCCAACTGAGTCAATCTGGATGCTGCCATGCTCACAATGGCTGCCAAAATCCCTGATCATGCACTTCTCCTCACAAATTTCATCCAGCCAGCTCGATCTCTTGTCAGTTCCCTAGCCTCACCGACTTCCAAACCTCTCTTCCTCACACACTCATCCACCATATCTTTCCACATTCTCCTTGGCCTACCTTGCCTCCTCCCTCCTTCAAATTTGCTCAGGTATGCCTTTTTTACCACTCTGTTGTTATCCATTCTTTCCACATGACCATACCATCTCAGGACACTCTCTTCTATTCTGGTGTCCACCGACTTCCTCACTCCACACCTTTCACGAATCACATTATTTCGTATCCTATCCACTCTCTGTACTCCACATACATTCCTCAGCAGTCCCATCTCCACAGCTCCTACTCCTGACTTTTCATTTTCGTGCCACACCATAGTCTCACACCCATATGTTAAAGTTGGAACTAACACTACCTCATGCAAGCCTCGTGCAGCTGCAACACTCAAACCTCTGTTTCTTATCAAGGCCTTCATAGCACCAGCCACTTTTCTTCCTTGTGTCACTCTACTTTCAACTTCTTTTGCACATTTTCCTCTCTTTTCTATCACTCAACCCAAGTATTTGAACTCTCTCACCAATTCCAGTCTCTCCCCATTCACTGTGGCATCACACTGGGAGTCACCTTCTCTCTCAATAACCATCACTTTACTCTTCTCTACATTTACTCTCAAGGCACAACACCCACAGACATCAGCAAAACTCTGCACTAGCCTACCAAGTTCTTGTCTGGTACTTGCAAGTAGTACTGCATCATCAGCATACAACAAGTTTGAGATATTCCATCTATCACCATTCATTACCAGCGCCATCCCTCTCTCCATTACTCGTGTTTTTACTTCTCTCATCACCCCATCCATATACATATTGAACAACAATGGGGACATCACACAACCTTGTCGCACGCCCACACCAATCGTGAACCACTCACTTAGATGCCCATTAACTCTTACATATGCTTTGCTACCATCATAAAAACTCTTGACAGCACCCAACAGCTTACCATCTACACCATACATGTGCAAAACTTTCCACAATCCCTCTGTGTCTACTTTGTCATATGTTTTTTCCAGATCCATGAATGCCATAAACACCTTATGGTCCTTCTCATAAGCTTTCTCTGCTACCTGTCTCTCTGCAAATACTTGATCCTCACATCCTCTGCCACTGTAAAACTACCCTGTTCATCACTCACTAGGACTTCTGATATCTCTCTTACTTTCTCTATAATAATTCTTCCATATACCTTCCCTACCACACTCAATAAACTTATGCCACAATAATTCTTGTACTCACTTCGCTCACCTTTATTTTTGTACAGGGGTACAATCACGGCCTTTTTCCACTCTGCAGGCACAGTTGCACTCATTCATGCCTTCTTACATATCTCCAACAAGCATTTCATTCCACTCTCTCCTCTACACTTAAGCATCTCTGCATACACCTCATCAACCTCAGCTGCTTTCCCATTTCTCAGCCGTTTCACAGCACTCTTCACTTGTGCGAGTGTCTCGTCTCCTGGCACTGCATTCCTTCTCTGCACATCCCCAAAACCAATCATGTTTACAGGCGTTCTGCTCGCTCTATTCCCATACAACAGGCTTTCAAAATATTCTTTCTATCTGGTCCTTACTTCATGGGTTAGTAACCTACCACCTGCATCCTTCACACCATCACATTTCTTTCCACTTTCACTTCTACATTTCTACACCTCTTTCCAGAATAACTTCCTATTTTCAGAGTAGTTCGCATTCATTTTTCTTCCCAGATCATCATTTACCTCCTCCTTTTTCCTCTTCACTAGTTTCTTTATGTGCTTCTTGCTCTCGATATACAGGTACTCAGTTCTTATTTCAACTGAACCCCTATCCTGTAACCACTTTAGCCACCTCTTCCTCTTTTCCTCCACTGCTCTCTCAACCTCCTCATCCCACCGTGCCGCACCCTTCTTTTTTGTTGATACTCTTGCCACACCACACACCACTTTAGCATTCCTAACTAAGCAATCCCTATATGCATTCAACAGGCTGTCTAGATCCATTTCATTCCAGTTCACTGATTCTAACTCACCCTCTACTTTAGTCCTGTAATCATCTGCCATTTCTTTGATCCTCAGCTTCTCAACTTTCAGTCTTTCTCCCTGACTGTTCCTCTCTCTCTTGACCCACCTCACTCCTCTCAATCTGATCTTGCATACCATGATCATATGATCTGACAGACCTCCACATCGTCCTCTCACAGCCCTCGTATCAGCAACCATTCCCATCATCAACCTCTCTCTGAGCACGTAATCAATCAGGCTTCTTTCCACATGATCTCCGTTTCCTCTATACCACGTATATTTATGTGCATCTTTGTGTTTGAAATAAGAATTACAAATGCACAAACTCCTCTCCTGACACATATCCTTTAGTCGATTCCCATTATCATTTTCTCCTGGTACTCCATAACAACCCATTATGTTATCCTCAGGACCAGTGCCTACTCTTCCATTCATATCCCCCATCACGATCACTTTATAGCTCCTGGGCATTTCTCTCACTACTTCACCCAGCTCATCCTAAAACCTGCTTTCTCTCTCTCACTCCTGTTCTCACACATTGCATAAGCTACAATCACTGCCACTTTCACCTTCACAAACTTGAACTTGACAAACATACACCTCGAGCTGACACATTTGCAGTCTCTCATTCCACTCTGTCACACCTCATTCATCAACAAAGCAACTCCTTCCTTACATCTTCCTCTCCCATTCATTCCCAATCTTACACATTTCACACCCTCCCACTCCTCCACTTCGCACTCTTTCATCTTCATTTCACACAATGCCATCACAGCACATCTTGCACTCTTGAACACATTCACCACTTCCACCCTCTTGCTCTCCTCATTCACACCTCTCACATTTCACATGGCCACGTGAGTCTGCCCATTTGGTTGGGGCCCTGGGCAGGTATTGGGCCATCCGAGACTCTCTGAAACGACTGACATGATTAAGTGATATTGGATAGGGGAATCTGGGAGACACTTAAACCTGCCAGAATCCCTGGTTATATGGTTACCACCCAGCATAGTAAATGGTTTCCCCCCACCTACCACAAACAGGAAAACAGGATACCTGACGTTTAGCCGACACTATACAGTTTGTTTAAAAAAATATGTTAAACTACGAGAATTAAGACAAGGATACTCAGACAATTGTTCCGTCTAAATCTGAATGTGTCAAAAGTTTGAGCAGTTTGTGGACACATGGACTTCGAATTTTAAAGGCTGCACTGTTAATTTTAGAGGTTGCACTGTAAATAATTCTTTGCTCCCTGAGCATTATAATAACCTTGGAAAACAGGATACCTGAAGTAAACAAGTTAGCCAACACTACAAAGTTTATTTTTAAAAATATGCTAAACTACGAGAATTAAGACAAGGATACTCAGACAAATGTTCCGTCTAAATCTGTCTATCTATCTATCTATTGCCAGATGCCTCAATCCCGTTTGGGGTGGCCACAAACAAATCGCCTCCAAGTCGCCCTGTCCCCCGCCATTTCACTGCCCTGCTCCCAACTCACACCCCCCTCTCTCATATACTTCTCCACCCCATCCCTCCATCTCATCCTCGGCCTCCCCCTCCCTCTTCCCCCCTCCACCTCACTCACATACACTCTCTTCATCAGTCTTTCACCCTCCATTCTCTCCACATGGCCAAACCACCTCAGTGTGTGTCTAAATCTGAATGTGCCAAAAGTTTGAGCAGTTTGTGGACATAGGCACTTCGAATTTTAGAGGCTGCACTGTAAACATGGTAATCCCTATACTATCCGGACCCCCACTTTCCGGACACCCCACTTACTGGACATTGTGGGCCTGGACCTTCAGAACCCAAAAATGGCCAAAAAAAGGAAAAAATCCCCCGCCCCAATCTGATTTTTCCCCTCCCGTAATTTGAAATTGCCGCACGGCGCCAAACAGCTGTTTACACCATGGCCCCTTCACCCCTTCCTTCCTCCCCCTCCCCTGTCAGGGTTGCCATTTGGTATTTTTCATTTCCAAATGTGGTCCAATTTGGTAATGAAAAATTCGTTTCGTAATGAGTCAGAATAATGCATTACCAAACGGATTTTTCACATGTATCAGGATACACAGGATGGAGATGGTGGATTGTCTGCTCTCTCTGATTAATCTGCTAGCCTACATAGCGTGAAAATAATCAACATGCTGTCAATTATAAGGAAAGTGATTACATGTATTTCCACCTGTATATATAATTAGTGAAGAATAAATGCTAGCTTTATGAATCTGGTAATGAAATGTTAAATTTGGTAATGAAAATTGAGGAGTCTGGTAATGTGGCCATTGCGATCTGGCAACTCTGTTTCCCCGTCACCAACAGTTACTGCCTGACTTCGATCATGAGTACATGCTTATCACAGTGGAAGCCACACGTGCACGTTTTTTGTGAATAAACAGTGAATAAACTGCAATACCTCATCAGTAGACCACACGGGAATTTACAGTGTTGTGTAGTGTTAAGAAATTAGAATTTAGAGTGCAAAGGATTAACTGTGGAGTGCAAACTGGCAGTTGAAACTGGCATGGTGGAATTAACAATGTGCAGTGTTAAACAATTATAACTAACAGTGCAAAAGAATTACTGTATGTGCAGCACAACACTGGATTACTGTACATGTTTCAAGAGCATTTTCACCACTGCCAAAGCCTTAGAGAAGGTGGCCACAGATGTGCTGTAAGTACCCTGGCTGAGGTACAGTCACTTCTAATTCCTCATTCTTTGGTTTCTTTTCATTTATTTCATGTTTTATGTCCATTATTGGTGTGACCATGGTCTTAAATAGGTTTAAATAGGTGCTATGCATGTCTGGTAGGGAGTTTTATAGGTGGCTTTCAATGTTAGGCTGGGTAAGGGTCCTTAAGTACCAGTCCAGCAGGCAGGGGCCCATTTTCCGGATGGGACCACTTTCCGGACATGACTTTGGCTCTATTACATCGGACAGTGGAGGGATTACTGTAATTCTTTGCTCCCTGAGTACTATAGGTTCTTCTTTAAAATATACAAATGATCCCAGAGAAATGAGATGGTTAATCATCAAAACACCTTGAACTGCAGGCTATATTTTTTCCAAATGTAGTACTAAATAGTGGTACAGTACTGACTGGTATCCATGGGCAGCCAAGACCTGGCGGATGTGTTCCCACACCCGGATCCTCATGCGGGTCCCACCATTCTGACCCAGGCCTTTTCTGCAGTTGTTGTCCAGCTGTCTAATCAGCAGTAATGTTGCACCTTTGTCCCACACACCTGTCACCAAGACTCATTCATTAGCCATATACCTGTACTTTAAATGCAATACAGTGAGTACAGTATAATATCATACAATTTATGGTACTGAATTCTATCATAACAATCTGTTACATTAAAAGGAGAAACAATAACAGAGCATAATTTTATAACATCCTGTAACAATGAAGAGCATATGAAAGTTTACACTTATAGTAAAGAATCTGGTCTTCATCTCCTATGCTTGAAGTGTTCTGTCACTCAATGTGAAATGAAAAATATTACTGGTGACGCAATGATTAGTGTGGCACCCTATATGGTATATATTTGTGCATTCAAGACTAAGAGTTGCAATTACAATTCTGAATGCCTTCTTGGTAGATGGCATGTAATATAAAAATCAGTAATGGAAAGTGAAGACATTCTCAAAACTTACATACTGGGCAACACCTGGCATTTAGGTTTGTAGCTATCACATTATGAGCTGGGGTGGCAAGTTTGTTCTATGCACAAAACATACTTCCTCCTTAACCCCTTCGTTACAAGGGATCCAACCTACAGCAACTAAATGAAAAGCAATGTCACATCACTGAAGAGGTTAATGGAGGTTGTTTCTAATTTCTTTCCAATATGGGAACTCTCCTGAACTGAAATAAAATGTCTGGTGTTAGCAAAATACAAGTGACATAGCTGAACTGAAGGGTTATGAGTTATAAAACACTAGTTGGATGCTGTACACTGCAAAGACTGTTTACAGCTAAGGCTGGGATTACTGTACAGTATGGTACATTTTTTTTTTTTATTATTATTCAAAATGCGAAAAATGTACTGTAGGACACAAAGGTGTAGGAATAATTGTGATACTGGGGGGGCACAAGGCAGGGGGATGGTGAGCAATGTGAGCCCAAATAGCTGGTGAGTTTGGGGGGCCTTGTGATCTCCCCAATGAAAGTTTTGAAAGTTTATCAATTTCAGGGACATTTTGAGGCTGTATGCACTGGGTATGATCATATTTTAAGTTCAAATATGTACGAACAAAAAAGCAATTAAGCTTTTGTCACACATAAGGTAGAATGAGAATAACATAAAGGGATAGAGCTCATGCTCATGTGGGGTTAGCCAACCCCTTTGATCCCCCCTGGCTATGCCAATGGCTCACAAGTACATAAAAGCAATTACAGTACTCATATCAGTGATTTACACTAATATGTCCCTTGATTTTAATCACTAAACATCATATGTACAAGTGATCGTGGGCTCTTCAGGCCCCTCGCACTTGGTCCTGCGGAGGGCTTTCGTGCTGCTGTAGATTATTTTAGTTGGCAAAAAATTCTAAGATCTCATGACAGGCGCCTGGAGTGGCATTTTTTGGACAAAATGTGATCGCTCATTAAATATAGTAAAAGTTTTTCAATTGTGATGGGACCAAGTTTTTTCACATCAACGAATTTATTGCGATTTTTGTGCCAATTTTGGTGCGATTTGAATGTGTGGTTTCAGCTGCCCAAAATACACACACACACACACACACACACACACACACACACACACACACACAGAGGGATTCAAGCTAGGCGGACGTGCGACACCGGCGCTCCGTACCAAATCATCACGGCCAGTGGCATTACCTAAATAGTATCTTTGTATGAGTCAAGCTCAGTACCAGGTTAGACTAAATGATTGTTCATTATTAAAAGGAAAAAAAATAATAAGTTTAAACAAGACTTGTTCAAACAGGAAATAAAACCAAGACAAAAGAATACGCTGAGTCATCTCTGAGGTTTGTTTAGACTACAACAACACGGAGATTGTAAGTACATGCTTTGCACTTTAAGTATTGCAAAATGGATACATACTTCAGTAAAATAAATTTGGAAAAGAAAAGGGATAAAGGTAAAAAGCAAAATGATGATTTCTACCAAGAACTGGTTGAAGTAGAGACACAATAGACTGGTTGAACGTGTAAACAAACTAGAAATGGCTTTCAAAAATGAAATTGATGAAATAAAGAAGCAGATGCATTTGCAAAAGGAAGAAATAGAAAAACTAGGAAGGGAGGCAAATAAGAAAGACACAACCATCAGTGAACTAACAGTGGAATTGAGTACACTTAGGAAGAAAATGAGTGAAATGGCAAGTACAGTAGTCAATCACGAGAGTGTTATGGAAGAGTTCAAAAATGACACAGAGACAATTAGGCAAGTTAGCAGTCTTATTGACCAGAGCAGTGATATTGAGGGGAAGATAACACAAGTGAATGAAGCTGTGCAAAAGCTACAAAAATGATGTAGAAACCACGTATGCTGAAATGGTGAAAGTAAAGAAAGACTTAGAAACAAGGGTGCAGGAAAAAAGCATTAAAAAGGAGGTGAAAAGAATAATCCAAAACAATCCAAAGTTAGTTAGAGATTCAGTAGAGATAAACAAATCAATAGTAATCACTGGTATAGAAGAGAAAGAAGTTAAAAACAAGATCACAAGAGACAAAAAGGTGATGGCAAATGTAATGAGCTTACTGAAAGAAGTATCAGAGGAAATCTGTAGTAACGACATGGAGCAACACAAAAGGTTAGGGAAATACGAGAAAAGCAAGACAAGACCTCTAAAGGTGACTTTCCAGAGTGTAAACACTGTGGAAGAGATACTAAAAAATGCAAAGAATCTTAAGGAAAAAGAGGAGTTCAAAAATGTATGGATAAAAAGATGCCTAACACAAGAGGAACTGGAATTACTGAAAGAGAAAAGGGAGGAAGCAAAAACAAAAAATGAGGGAAGATCAGAAGAGGAGAAGAAGAAATTTTTTTACAAAGTAATAGGATTGCAGGTATGAAAGTGGTACACAAACAGGATGGAAGAAAAAGGAGGAAGGTAGTAGAACCATGTCATGACAAGTATATAAACAAGATGATAAAGTTGATGTACTCAAATGTGGATGGAATGGTATCTAAATTACTAGAGATGAATGATTATGTCAGAGAAAATGAACCACAAATAATATGCCTAACTGAAACAAAATTAATACCAAGGATATCAAATGACATACTAAACTTAGAGGAATACAATATATGGAGAAGAGACAGATATTTAAAAAAAGGAGGAGGAATTATAATATTAACTAAGAAAAATCTAAAAGTCAAGGAAATAAAACTAGATATACCATCACAAGTAGAAATGATTGCAGTAGAGATCGACACATCTGAAGGGAAAGTAATTGTAGCCAATTTGTACATGCCACCCAGATCAAACACATGGGAAAGAGACGAATATGAGGACCTGGCAGAGAGTACAATTCAGAGTGTAAGATCATTGCTACATAAAATGGAAGAGAAATCAGAAAGAATTATACTAACTGGGGACTTCAATACAAATATAAATTGGAATACTCTAGATATAAATAGCCAAGAAAGCTGTTGGGACCAAAAGCTCCTGGATCTCGTACAAGAGTTTTTCTTAACGCAACATGTGAGGGAAACCACCAGAAAAAGAGGACTTGATGTAACTTCAGTGCTAGATCTAATATTTACAAGGCAAGAAAATGATATTGACAGCTTAATATATCACCCTCCACTCGGCAAAAGTGATCATGCAGTAATAAATTATAACTTCAGGATAGCATATGACATAGTAAACAGCAATGATAGTTACAAAAAGAGCCTAAACTATAAAAAGGGAAATTATCAAGACCTAAAGAAGTATTTCTTAGAAGCGGATTGGGAAAATGAGCTTAGAGGGCAAAATTTAAATGCTGTATATAAAAAATTTTGTGAATTTTATGAAATAGGAGTCCAGAAGTACATCCCACAGCACAAAGAAGCAGATAAGAAAATACAGAAATGATTCAATACAGAATGTACAAAATCAAAAGAAAGAAGAGATTTGTTGTGGAATAGATACAGAAGACACAACAGTGAAAGGGCGTATAATAATTACAAACAGGCAAGAAACGACTATACAAGAATAAGGAGGGAAGCCCAAAAACAGTTTGAGGAGGATATAATAAATAAAAGTAGTGATCAACCAAAGCAGTTTTACAGCTATATCAGAAGCAAAACTAAAGTAAAAGATATAATACAATCCATTACGGACGAGGGAATCACTTATACACAAGAGAAAGATATTTGTGAAGCACTAAATAAGAATTTTCAATTAGTTTTTACAGAAGAAAAAAATTTTGAGAGGGACTATGTGGAACACGCATGTCCACACATACTACCAGATATACAAATAGCAGAAAAAGTAATACAGGAGGAGTTAAGTAGATTAGACAGAGGAAAAGCAAGTGGTCCTGATGAAATTTCATGTTGGGTATTACGAGAATGTGCAAAGGAGTTAAGTAAACCATTATTTTTAATTTTCAAGAAATCCTTGACTCAAGGGAAACTACCTGATATTTGGAAAAAAGCAAATATTGTCCCCTTATTCAAGAAAGGAAATAGACAAAATCCACTCAACTACCGACCAGTATCACTGACCAGTGTTGTAAGCAAGGTATTAGAAAAACTTATAAGAAAAGCTTGGGTAAACCATCTAGAAGAACACAGTATGATAACAGAAAGACAGTTTGGTTTCAGAAAAGGAAAATCATGTGTTACTAATCTGTTGAGCTACTATGACAGAGTAACAAACACAATACAGGAAAGGGAAGGATGGGTGGACAGTATCTATTTAGATTTCAAGAAAGCTTCTGACACAGTACCACACCAAAGACTTTTATGGAAACTGTACCATCAAGGAGGAATTCGAGGCAAACTATTTCGTTGGATGCAAGACTCTCTCATAAACAGAGAAATGAGGACAGTACTAAGAGGAAACTACTCATCATGGAAAGAAGTGACTAGTGGAGTACCACAGGGTTCAGTGCTGGCACCAATCATGTTTTTAGTGTATATAAATGATATAACCAGTAACACTGGAAATGAGAGCTATCTGAATATGTTTGCAGATGATGCAAAAATACAAAGCAGAATTACTAACACAGACTCTTGTAAAGAGCTACAAGAAGAATTAAATAAACTTCATGAATGGAGTAGTACATGGCAAATGGAATTCAATGTGGACAAGTGTCATGTAATCAAGTTTGGTAAAAGTGGAAAAAGACCTGATTGGGATTATAAGTTAGGAAATAAAATCCTATACACATCAGAAAGAGAGAAAGACCTAGGTGTGATTATCAATAACAGACTATCTCCGGCTGACCACATCAGCGAGAAGGTACAGAACATGTATACACTGCTTGCAAATATGAGAATAGCATTCACATACATAAATGAAGACATGCTAAGAAGGATAATAACATCATTCATTAGACCAACCCTGGAATATGCATCAGTAGTCTGGAGTCCTCATCTCAAAAAGCATATAGACAAGATTGAAAAAGTTCAAAGGGCCGCTACAAGATTGATACCAAGCTTAAGGGACCTAAGCTACGAAGAAAAACTAAATAAACTGAATATACCAACACTACAGGAGAGAAGGAAAAGAGGTGACATGATAATGCTATATAAATGCATATCAGGAAAGGAGAAAATAGACATAAATGATTATTTAACATATGGAGAAGCATCAGCAAGAGGACACTGCAAAAAACTGCATAAGAAGAGAGGTGATAAAGACGTAAGGAAATTCAGTTTCCCAAACAGAGCAATTGGTCAATGGTATGCACTACCGAATGAAATAGTGTGTGCCAAAACAATTCACAAATTTAAGGATATGTACGATAAATATGGTTTAAGACACGGGACAGTACGAGCTTGACTCATTCCTGTAAAGATACAATTAGGTAAGAACAATTAGGTAAGAACACACAGCTAGTGCTATAGTATATTAGATTATGGTCAAATGTGTTATTACACATCATTCTACTGTATTTTAAAAAAAAAGTATATTAGCGAGAATGAAAGCATCAGATGTAAGGAAAATCTATCTATCTATTTATTGCCAGATGCCATAATCCTGTAAGGGGTGGCCATTTGACTCTGAGTTATTTGTTTTACGGGGAGGAGCACTAACCCTCCACCAACCCACTTGTTGACACGTAGGGAGCACATATGGTTTGGTTATATGGTTACCACCCAGTGTTGTAAATGGTTTCTTGGCTTACAGGAAACCATTTGGCTTGTCACTCAATGTAAAGCCACCTGTAAAGGAAAGAAAAGTAATAAGAAGTGACAGGAAAGATGGGAGAAATAGGAAGAGAGGAGGGCAGGCACAGAAAAAGAATGATAAAGGCTAAGGATGAAGTAGGCAGCATTACATCAAGTAAGTGGAAGATGGTTGCCATATCAAAATGAAAACAATGATAGGAAACTGTCATAACTGTGATACTGTTAGGTTTTCAATAAAGGATGACTAAATTTACTGCATTTACTTCATACTGACAATTGCAAGTTAAGAAATAAATTGAATATTCAGTGAAGTATACAAATAATGAAAAGATTACTTCAAACTACAGTAGAAGTCCGATTTTTCGGCATCTATGGGACCAGGCAAGTGCCGAAAAATCAAAATTGCCGAATTATCAAAAACCCTACCCACTCAGTACCTTATATATTTCGGTGAACACTATCATCACTACTCATTACAAATGTGTTTGGAGACAGTATTGTATACTGTTTGATACTGTACAATACTGTAATGAATACAGTACTATACATGAATATGAAAAATAAAGAAATTAGTGAACATACTGTATATAAATGTAATGGTACAGTAGGCCTACAAGTTCACATGCACTTACCTAAACTTATAGTAGGTTCCTTATTTACATATGTACAATAGAAGGGGTTGACTGGAGTCTGCTACTGCTGGAAGAAGTCCCCAGCAGTAGAGGGTCCTGCAACAGGTCCTCAACAGCTCAATTTTCTGAGCAATAGTCAACACCTTATGTGTACGCTTCTTGCTAACACCAGTTAACTTTCCACTCATGGAGGCCATTTTCAAAGCACGCAGATGTTTATACTGTTCACAACACACGGCTGGTCCACTCAGGTGTTACAAAGCTCCTGTCTGATGTTACGGTGCTTACAGCACACTCGGATAGTAATCTCAGATATATTTCGGTACGAAGTTCACAAAGTACACAGAAGAATCAAGAGAAGTCGGCAGCAGCACAGCAACAACTCGGAAGAATGGCGGAAGAATGATGAAACGGATTCTCTTTCCCATGCTAGACTCACTACATGATTGTCCTCTCTTTATGCTATGGGAGAAAGAGCTAGCCTCTGAGCTTCATGGCAGTGGTAGACTCGTTCCATCACTTCCACTATCTCACTCACTTAGGTGGGTAAAGGCGGGTAGCTAGCTAGCGAGCCTCATGGAGAATTTCAAGACTGACGAAAAAAATCGGAAAATCTGCTGAACGATCAGAGATTTTCATAAATTGGACTATTTCTCAAAACTGCCGAAATGTCAGATTTGCCAGGGAATTGGATGCCGAAGAATTGGACTTTTACTGTAGTTCACTTGAAGCTTCCAAAATACTGTCTCCTTTTGTCACAGGCCACTGCAGACAGTTGTGTGATGTCTTTTAAGTTAAGCCGATCTGTAAGCTCCTGATAAATGTGCGTCATCATAACACTGTTTAATCTCGGAGAAATTTTTTTGAAAGCATACCAATTTCAGGGACGTTTTGAGGCTGCATGCACTGGGTATTAGAGCATATTCTATAAAAAAAAAAAAAAAAAAAAGTTTGTCACCCATAAGGTAGAATGGGAATAACATAAAGGGACAGAGCTCATGCTCATGAGGGGTTAAGCTAACCTCTTTGACCACCCCTGACTTTGCCAATGGCCCATGAGGACAAAAAAAATTATCCACATTAGTGATTTATACTTATGTGTCCCTTTGATGCAAATCACTATACATCATATGTAACTGTACTTGTTTTCTTGAAGTAAGACTAAACTGACTTAATACTTCTTCTGTTGAAGTATTAAAAGTATCCGGACAGTGTGCTGGGGCATGAACACACTCAGTGACACTTACGAAACGTGACTGTTAGGCGAAGACTCTTTCTGGCTCTTATCAGAACGGGCCAGTGCCACTGCACTGTTCCCGCTGCGCAGCTACTATAACTGTAACACCCTTTGTCTGGTTAAGTGCAGTATAATTCAATATAATTTTTGCTGTGGACAGTTTTATGGACTAGAGCTCTAAAATTTAATGACATGGAACAGAGTGAGGCTGTATGGAGGAACTTTCAAATGAAAAAATTCTTTTATGAATGTTATGTACTGGACATAATTGCTGTTACCCTTGTCACAGCAAGAAGTTTTAAGCACTGTAATACTGTAATCTTTGTGTGAAAATACTGGGTGGATCCAAGCATACATCAGCCCCCCCACCAATATCACTGGGTGGGCCTGCGCTCCCCCCGGTTCCTACGCCACACAGACAAACTCTGCTTTGGTCATTTAGTGTTAGAACAATCCAGTCAGAGTGCAAGCATTTCATAGGTTCAACCCCTAAGATGTGACGGAAGGCTTTTAGGTATGTACTACCATCAAAAGAAAGTAAGCTGGTCGTCTATCCTTAACCCCTAAAACGCGGCTGTGTACGGCCGATCCCCCCGCTGTGGCGGGGTTGTAGCGGGGTCTGAGTACCTGTGGGAAAATATTTGCCAAAAATCATAGATTAACCCTAGAGCATTAAAATTTTTATGGCATATAGTACTTACATTCAGCTTTCTCCTGAGCCACATGTTGAGCCTTCGTTGACTACCCAAGGACTTGTGGAGACTTGCAAAGTTGGGTAACCAAATCTTCACTTTCACACCTCCAGCAACCCAGTTTCCCCTCTACCACAGCCTCATTCTGTCACAGTAAACTTTATATTACAACGTAAAGGTAGTTAGGAATCCGTATTTGTACAATAAGCACTGAAAACAAGGCTAAAATCAACGGAGCGTACGGCCGACATGCACTGTGGCGGCGGTCTTCCCGTCACTCAACAAACATTTCCATTTTCACAGCTAAAAACATGTATACTACATTATTTTCAATCATATTACTTCCCAAAAGATCACCACGGCGCGCTTTTTATTCTGCCTTACGTTCGCCACTTTATTCTCGTTCCTGTCGGCCGCTTGCACTGACTGGGAAGAGCTAGAACTCGCCATAATCTCACTTTGAAAGCCTGCAGTAAACTGACGCTAAACAGAGGCAAACCGTGAGAAAAAAAGCTAGTGTTACAACTGGGGAAACAAGCGTTTCCTAGTAGCATAAACTGCTTGTGAGAGGAGATTGCAGATTTACAGTTCTGAGCGCTCAGAGCGCTGCCATGTATCACAGCCAGGCTGGCCGGGCCGTGGTGGGGGGGGGGACGGGGGGAAAACGCGATATTTGGCAACAACTGAGGTCAGTAGTACAAAGGTAAAGTATGCTAGTTGTAGCTAGAGGGTGGTGGTACTGATAGACAATACCAGCTGGAGCCTGCTTGCCTGTGGTTATTCAAAATTTACTAAAATCGCAAACGCGACGACCCGCCGTTCTGGCCTTATGGCTGAGCGTCGCAAACGCGACGATCCGCGTTTTAGGGGTTAAATGTTTTAAATTATGTTAGTCTAGCCCCAGGTCCCTACGCCTCAAATGGTATAAAATAGGACTGGCTGTTACTGTTACCATTTTACAGTAACATACAGATATAGCCAGTGCCCTTGTTTTATGCGGGTAATGTGGTGAATAAGGTCTCCGTGTAAACCGTCACATACAATACGCTGCTATATGGCTAATGTGCAGGAAGACCTCCAGAAATTTTTAAGAGGTCCCTCTTATGACCCTACTGAAAGCTGTATGCTCATCAAACACAGGCATAAAAACAAAATACCTGTAATCATTATTAAGCATATTAAATACTGACCAAACAAGAATAATGGTAATAACAATGGAACTTAAACTCACCTTGCACAGTAGTAGAGATGACCAAGTTTTGCGGGGAGGGGGGGAGTAATCCAAGGCTGTGAGGCTCAAGGAGAAATGAGCAGTGCCTCTAACCCCTTGAGGGGTGAGACTAAGCCTCAACACCCTCAAAATCACTCCCCCCAGCATTATCAGGCAAGTCCTGTGCAAGGTCTGGTGCAGAAGGTCCAGGCTGTGAGGAGGAAGGCAGAGGTGACTGAGGTGCTGTTCATCAACTTATGAAGTGGGTTGCTTTGAGGATTCACTTTCCTTCTTAACAACTGCTTTTCAATACCAGCAAGCCTGTTGATGTATGTATAAATGTCATACAACTTCTCAGTAGGGAGATCCAGGTTCAGGAATGCATCCTTCAGGATGTCTGCCATCTTAATAATGTGGCTAAGCTGCCTGTGGATGGGACCTTCAAGAGACTCCTAATCCTACATTATTTCTTCCTCCTGTAGCTGTTCCTTGCCTCTACCTCATTTATGATGTTATCAATCATCATCAGCACCTCTGAGCTGAGCTGCAGGATATTCTCCCTCGTAATGTCTCCAAAACCTTCTCCCAGGATGTGCCTTGTTACCTCCATCTTCCTCTCTCAAAGTATCTGTGATCATCACAGGTGGAACCACATGGTTGTCAGGGGATTGCAGTTTTCTCCATCTGTGCTGAATTCTTTCAAGTGTTGCCGTCTGCCAAGCCATGACAGCATTTACCAGTCTTTTTTTGTTACATGTCTTCCAGAAACCTTTCCTGGTCTTAGAGTTTCTTTTCATAATCACTACATCTTCCAAACTGGTAACAGCCAACCCAATCTCCAATATCTGTACTCTAGAGAGTATTGTTATTTTTTTTTTTTTTTAATAGCAAGTGTCACCTCCTGGCCCTTACTGCCACACTAAGTGCTTTTCTGCTGTTCAGGGGGAATCATGGTTCAAGTAGGGCAGGATAAGTATTACACTGATGGTGGATTACATGGAATTCTGATCTGAGCATGGATCAAGGTCAGGACATAATTCACAGCCAGTGTGAGTGAAAGGGCTAGGGAAAAGACGCCCAGAGCGGTGTGTGCAAATGTGTCAAGTTCAAGAAGTCAGCGCTCTGTGACAGCTATGTCACCCTATGAGAACTTTAAATGTTGCTGAAGGAGCAAATCTGGCGTCCAGCACTGCAATCTACCTGCGCAAACCTCAAAATGGCCAACATAAAAGGCAGAAGGGTAGAGATTTAGGGTGCTGTGCAAAGGGAAGTTAGTGTAATCAATGCCCCCAAAAAACATGGGCCCACTGTACTGTACAGTAGTGTACTGAAACAATTTCTTAATTTTCCAACGCTAGTGCTAAAAATTATTCCCAGTGGAACTGAATATCTGTATCATAATCCCTCTCCACAACAAATGTTGAAAGATTCTCATTAATGCACCACTGAACTTGAGACAATCTCCCACACCTGGTATTCCTTATGCAAAAAATACAATTCTAATGTAACAAAAGCTTTATTTTAAATCCCCTGAATACAGTGTCATCTCACTGGTATCGTTTATTTTTGCAATCTCTACTGGATAACGTTATTCAGCTAAGAAATTACCTTCTGATCTGGAAGTTATATACATGTACAGTCTTCATGGGCCCATCCTATATGAGAGATCTTTCACAACAAATTCTGTAAAATCATTAGGAAGATGCAGGTATATAGTCTCTCAATTTTCCAGAGGCTCAGTATCTGGACATGTTCATTATACTGATGCTGGACCTTGGCTCTATTAAACCAATTATCCAAATTTACTTGCTATTATCCATACGTAATAGTGCCCGAGCACTTCAGCTGGCCAGCTGACACGTCCTAACATTTGGCATCATGGCCGTTGGGCTCGAGCCGTAAGTGGGAAGTAGTCCGTGACCCACAACCAGAGGTAGAATGTTTGTCCATCTACTGAACGGTTAAAGCTGCGCCTTCATCTGATCACTTCCAACAAACCTCCAGCACCCGAGTAATAAGACTGTAACCCGCAAGTGGTGTCAAATCGTCCGTACGCATCCTCACCGAGTGTCCAGTATCGTGCGGCCACCTGGCTAAGTCTTTCCTAAATGCCACTGAGATTGTAACACAGACAGCATGCCATGAGTACATGTTCGGTGACAGCAGACGTCTGCCTCTCTACCAAACGTCGAATGTCGTGCAGCCACTGGGCTAAGTCTTGCCCAACTGCCACCAACATCGAACACAGACCACAAGCCACGAGTACATGTTCGGTGAAAGCGGCCGTCCGTCTCTCGACCGAACGTTGAATCGTGTGGCCACCAGGAGACACACACACACACACACACAAACACAGGTTGCCAACAGAGACGGAGCTCTCCTGGATCGTGGGGAAATAATCACTGAATCAGCGACGAAAAGGAGACCAGCCCATTTGTGATTATGTGAATGAGTGCGTGAGTGGTGGTCCCGTCAGACAGTAGCTAAAATAAACCGCGGTTTTGGCCATAAAAAGGACAAGATACAGTACATCCCCCTAACATGTGCCTATATGGGCGGCAGAGGACGTCGTGTACTTGGAATTCGCGTACTGTGGATACATAAACTTATGGGAAAAATTACATATGGGCGGCACCCCCTTCATGGGCAACCCTTGAGACGCCATTCAGACCTAAGTATTGTACTATACAAGGAAACTATCTAAGACATATTACGTAAGATAAAGTAAACCTACAAGATCATGGCTTTACTAGGGAAAAACATTGGTGGCAGGTGGTGGTGACCATCAGCCACTCACTTGATGTAGTGCTGCCTACTTCTTCCTTAGCATTTACCGTTCTTTTTCTATGTCTTCCCTCCTCTCTTTCTGACCATCTTTCCTGTCACTTCTTATTGCTCTTCCTTCCTTTACAGGTGGCTTTACATTGAGTGACAAGCCAAATGGTTTCCTGTAAGCAAAGAAACCATTTACAACGCTGGGTGGTAACCATATAACCAACCCATACGTGCTCCCTTTGTGTCAACAAGCGGGTTGGTGAAGGGTTAGTCCCCCTCCCTGTAAAACAAATAACTCAGAGTCAAATGGCCACCCCTTACGGGATTATGGCGTCTGGCAAGAGATAGATACAGACAGATAGACCTTTACCTGTTATCACTTCTTAGGGAGGCAATGTCGTGTACTCGGGGTAACCCTGGATTTGGGCCACTCTTCACTGCCTGTCTCGCTTACAAGGAGTTCAATTCGCGTATTAAAAAAAAAAAAAAAAAAAAAAAAAAAAAAAAAGGTTCTCGCATACAAGGGGGATCGCGTACTCGGAACTCGCATACTGTGGGGATGTACTGCATAGTGGTAACAGAAAGTCTCCATATGGTTGCACCATGGCGGAAAGGGACGGTGCTTTGTTTACAACTGGCGAGAGAGAGTTTAATCGTTTTCGTTTTTAAAGGCTCCAACATGCTTGCATGTGTCGGCCTTGGTCACCTAATGGCGGCTCTCCATGCTGCACGATCCATTGCAGCCTCCCTGTTCAGTCCCTTAACCCTAAGGTCACACTTAATGACCTCGTCCCATGTCTTTCTCGGTCTACCCCTCATAACCCCACCCCCAATATTAACACTTCTCACCTTCCTCACCCAGCTATCATCCCCCATCCTCTCCACATGTCCAAACCACCTCAATCTACCTCTCCTCATCACAACACCAATACACTCCAGTCCCATCCTACCTCTCAACTCTTCCATTGTAAACCCAGCCCCTCCAGGCCTTGGACGCAGGGACGCACTGCACATCCACCTAATCATTGTCATTTCTGTATGTCTGAGCCGGCGAATGTCTTCCTCCTTCACTGCCCAGGTCTCACTGCCATACAGCATTACACTCCTAACACACGCTGCATACAAGGGCTTCTCTAAAGATGAGGTGGGAAATGGAAGTATTAAGCAGAACCAAACATGAATAGCAGGAGTAGAGAAAACAGTGGAGTGGAATGCCCAGAAGATAAAAAAGGCATGGGCAGTAATTAGAAAGTTACAGGAACGGACCACAGAGCAGGAAGACCAGATCAAAATTCTACGGAATAAACTGGAAAAAGTTTGTGCATGCAGTGATGAACAAAAAAGAGAAGTCACAGAATTAAAAGTGAGTAATGAATCTGCCTCTAATGAAATAAAACAACTTAAGAGGTAGAATAAGAGGTTGGAAGAAGAAAGGGACAGGATGAAGAGCAAACAAGATGAGTATGAATCCAAATCAAGAATGCAAGATGAGCACATTAAAGAAATCAAGGAGCAACATAAGGGGTGGCAGAAAATTCAGGAAGAAGGAAATGTAAATTTGAAAGAGATTATAGAACTGCAAAGCAAGGAAAAGGTGGAAAGGGAAATGGATAAGGTACTGAGAAGCAGAGAATCTTAGTCAGGGATGTAGCAGATAAGAAAAAATGTGCAATAATTTCAGAAGTAAAAGAAAAACATATGATAGTAAGATCAGAAAGAGAAAGAGAAGAACTGAGTAAGGTCAAAGAAATAATATCAGTATTTATGGAGGACAACAACGAAGCTCAAGAAGAGACTGAAGACGTGTTTAGGTTAGGAAAGTACGAGGAAGGAGGGGCGAGGCCATTGAAGGTAAAGTTTAAGTCCCAGGCAACAGTAAACGAAATCATCAATAGAACATGGAAATTATCAGACAAGGAAAGGTTCAAAAATGTTTGGATAAGGAGAGATGCAAATGAGGAAGAAAGAGCTAAAATAAAGGAGTTAGTAAAGGAAGCAAAAGCAAAAAACAAACGGAGAACGGAGGAAGAGAAGACAATGTTTTATTGGGGAGTTATGGATCAGAAATTAAGGAAGTGGTACCAATGGAGAGAAGGAGAGATGAGGGTATAAAAAACATCAAAAATAATCTGAAGGTGGCACATACAGTAATCTCCGTACTATCCGGACGCCCACTTTCCGGACACCCCACTTAATGGACATTTTGGTCCCAGGATTCAATATTCCCAAAATTGCCCCAAAATCGCAAAAAATTAGAAAAAAATCCAACTTTTTCCCCCCCGTAATTTGAACTTGGTGCACGCAGCGCAGACCAGCTGTGTTTTGGTGCGTAGTTCTGCCGCCGTCAGCTAGAGCGCCTTTGCATCCTCCCCACTTACCGCCCGTCTCTTGTTGTGAGTGCACGCTCATCATCATGGCCGCCATGTGCTCGCATTTGTGGTGGTGCCCTACCTCCTGCAGGCTCTGCTGCTGCTCTCCTGCCCCTTGTTAGTGTGTGTGATGATGGCCCCACTGCCTGAGAAGAGGAAGAGAGTGGTTTTGACTCTGGAGAAGAAGAGGGAGATATTGGACAAGGTGGACGTGGGATGGTCAACCTCACGCATCCTCCGTGAATTCAACCTGGCCCGATCTACTTTGTCTGATATCAAGAGATCCCGTGACAAACTCATGCAGTACATGGCTGACTTCTCGTCGAAGAACAAACGCAACGTGGAGAGGAAGATGATGTTTGCTCCCCAGTATGCTGAAGTCGACCGCTCCACGCTGATTTGGTATCAACAACAATGTGCTGCTGGTGTACTGGTGCGTGGCACAGAGCTGAAGGCTGCTGCTGAGAAGTTCGCAAGGCTTCATGACGCCCTAGACTTCAAGGCATCCGAGGGTTGGCTCTTCGCATTCAAGTTACGACATGGCCTTACCAACCATTAGTCTCATGGCGAAGCTTTGGACACCAATGAGGATGGAGTAGACGAGTTTCGGCACAAGGTGAAGAGCTTGATTGACAGGGAGGGCGTCACTCTCAGTCAAGTCTACAACACTGACAAAACTGATTTATTCTATCGCTCTTTGCCAACGAACACTCTAGCCAAGGAGACGGAGAAGCGTGTACCTGGCCACAAGCTCTCCAAGCAATGGATATCTGCCTTGTGTTGTGCCAATACTAACAGCATGCACCGGCTTAAGCCCATTATTGTTGGCCGTGCAAAGCAGCCTCGGTGTCTTCGTGGAGTAATGGATGTCCTTCCTGTCGTTTGGTACCATTCTCTGAAGGCATGGTTCACTGCCCAGATCTTCAAAGACTGGTTCCACCACCATTTCGTCAAGGAGGTCATCCATTACCAGAATGAGAAACTGGGTATCCCGCGCGACCAGGTAAGGGCCCTCCTTCTCCTCGATAATGCACCTGCCCACCCGCGCAACAAGGACTTGGTGGCTGAGAATGGCCGCATTCGGTGCATGTTTATGCCACTTAATACGACTGCTCTCATCCAACCAATGGACCAAGGAGTGATTGTGGCAATGAAGAGGCTGTACCGAAGGAAGTTCCTAGACGAGGTGATGGTTGTTCTCGAGGACAAGGACAAGCACAGGGAGGGACGGGACACGCGAGGCAAGCGGACATTGGAAAATCTTTGCCGCTACAACACCAAGTCTGCAATCTACAACTGGGTCAGTGCATGGAAGGAAGTCCCTGTCAAGACTCTAGAAAATGGTTGGTCTTGTCTGCTTCTAGGAACGGATGTGGAGCACGATTTTCTAGGTTTCGATGTGGATGACTTCCATGCACAGCTAAGTGCGCATGACGACGATGTTGATGTGGACGACGTGCGTGAGTGATTGGATGATGACGAGGGCAATCCTGGGTATCAGACCATGTCTAATATCGAGATCGCATCTTCAGTTACAGGTGTCCGTACCAAGCTTGAAGATTCCGATGAGGACAGTGACGATGACGCGGACTCCTCTCAGCGTGACACTACTCTAGCCATCCCCAAGCTGAGCGCACTCCGGGAACACGTAGAGTTTGTTCTCAACTGCCTGGAACACCCGGACTGCGACAGGGAGATGAGGCCCTTGGGACTTGTGGAGGAAGTGCGCGCTTTCAGGCAGCACATCATTAATCGCCAAAATCGTCGTTCCTTGCTTCAATCAACCACTGACAGCTTTTTCAAACCCGTGACCCCCGCTGTGCCCAGCCCTGGCTCAACACCATTGCCTCACGAAGACAGGCCCTCATCCTCCGAGCCACAGCCCAGCACATCAGGCACGGTGAAGTCGCCACCGGACGTGAGTTTGCACCAGTCTTCAGAGTCATCCGCAGTGGGTAGTCCATCACCACGTCCCAGCGACACACCCCTAGGCCACCTGCATCAGCTACTCTCAAACTCTGACAGTGAATAAACAGCAAAAACTCACCACTAGACCAAATTGGAATTTACAGTGTTGTGCTGTGAAAAAAAACTGTGCAGAGTGTTAAGAAATTAGAATTCTGAGTGTACAGACTTAAGTGCAGAGTGCAACACTGATATTATTGACGTTCAATGGAGCGCAAATTAGACTAGAGTGTGTAGTGTTAAGAAAATGGATCTATGAGTGCAAAGACTTAAGTGCAGAGTGCAACACATATTTCATTAAGGTACAATGGAGCGCAAGTAAGACTAGAGTGTGCAGCGTTAAGAGAATGGAATTCTGAGTGCAAATGACTAAGTTCAGTGCAAGACTTCATGTACAGTGTATTGCAGGTGCTTCAGGTACCCCTTTTTACTGTCAGAGTCTGAGAGGAGGCGGGTTATTCATCGAGATGGCCAGGGACTTGTTGTAAGTACCCAGAATGTTTCATATTGTACTGTATCTTCCATACTTATCTCTTAAACCTCATTTCACTTTTTTATGTCCCTTATTGGTGTGAACAGGGTCTTAGGTGCTATGCATGGCCAGTAGGGAGGTGTTTTTCTGCGTTAGGCTAGGCTAGGGTCCATAAGTACCAGTCCAGGAGCCAGGGACTTGTAAGTACCCACAATGTTTAATATTGTATATACTCACCTCTAAAACATCATTCTCTGGTTCCTTTGCATTTATTTCAGTCTTTTATGTCTTTTATTAGTGTGAATTGGGTCTTAAATAGGTGCTATGCTTGTCCAGTAGGGAGTTGTATAGGTGTTTTTCTAAGTCAGGGTAGGTTAGGGTCCATAAGTACAAGTCCAGGAGGCTGGGGCCCACTTTCCGGACGGGACCACTTTCCGGACATGCCTTTGGCTCTATTACGTTGGATAGTAAAGGGATCACCGTGTATACTGTATACAGTATATATATAAATATATATATATATATATATATAAATACTGTATATATAAATATATATATACTGTATATACGGTAAGCTTGTCCCGAACATGTTCTCGCCAAAAGCGCTTGCAATTATACGCGGTAAGTGCTGGAATATGTATCAGACAATGCAAGATTAAAGAACCATTACAAAAACTATAAATTTACGCGAGAGGCCTTTGAAAGGCCAAACCCTCGAACATCAGCACAGCATGCACGGTTTGTTTTGATCACAAGATTATGTGATTCGCTGTACTGCTTTCCCACAGTAAGGTACTGTATTTGTAAGTTAAATAATTACATTATTGTTCTGGTAAGTTCATGCGCAAGTTAAAGTACTATTAAATAACGTTAAAGCAAGAAATAAAGTCTTATAACCAGTTTACCCGACAGGCTTCGGAATAGGTTCTGAGACAATTCGCCATCAAGTCAATTTGCCGTCAGACAATTCCCCGTCAAAACATGGACGATTCCCCATCATGACAATTCGAACCCTGGACGAGTTCCTGTCATTCTATGAATATACAGTGAGTCCTCGAAATACGGAAGGGATAGGGACCAAAAAAATCTTTTGTAATCCGAAATTTCATGTATTGGAACGATTTTCCCCACTGAAATATACATATAAAGGAGAGGATGCGTTCCAGGACCCCATTGGACCCTCCACTAAAACTTTTCCCCCTCCTATTTAGAAGTATGCAATACACATATACAGTACTATACTATTGTACAGACATAAAAAAATAAAACATACAACTAATTACTGTAGTATTAGTACACTGTACAGTTAAACATAGACCTGTGTTGTGGCTGGAGATTCATGTCATTGATATTGTGCTAAGTCCATGCGACAGCTGCGGGTCCTCGTGGCTTGGCAGGCAGCTGAATATGAAGAGAAGGAGGTGGCCATCTTCTTGTACATTTCCTTTTTCTTTGTCACAGTCCCAACGGTTGATGGTGCAAGGCCTAAAGCTCACCCAATCTCCGAGACTCCCTGCCCCTCCTCATGGCGTCTTATTATATCCAATTTCCTCTCAAGAGTGAGAGTATGATGCTGTTTCTTCTTGCAGCTGGTTCCCTGGATGCTGGAGATGATGCAGGGCGCTTGGGAGGCATGGTGAAAATACAAAAAGGTGAAGAACAGTGAAAAATGGAGTAACGTACAGCGAAGCTGAGAGGAGAGGACGGACGTGACTCGACTGGGAAGCACGCGAAAATGTGTTTACCAGAGAGGGGTTAGTTTGTTTTCTCGCCATAAATGAGCGCGGCGCTGTGCAGCACGCCCATTTTGAATTTTTTGTATTTCCTCTCGTATCGTTTTTCGTACCATCGAGACAGATACTTTCGTATTGTGGAATTTGTCCTACATTTATCGCTTTCATACCACTGGAAATTCGTACTTCGAGTTTTCGTATTTTAAGGACTCACTGTACTTATTATTAATTAATCAATATTTATCATTACAGTATTTGAATTATATTCTAGCATCACCCATAGCAGTCTTCATTAATGACGGCGAATTGTCTTGTTATTATTGTGACGGCGAATTGTTCTGAAACCGATCAGCGTCGGAATGTTGCCTTGTGTTTACGTAACTGTGTGTTGAAGTTTTGCTGTGCAGTACTGTATTTGTAAGTTATAACATTAAATAAACCTTCTAACCACTTAAAGTGCTTCACATTGATTACCAATGGCAGATAACAGCAAAACACCACATTCAGGGGGTCTAGGGAGCAAAAAAGGAGAAATCACAACTTATGCACGCCACGGCTGGAAAGAAACCCAAGCATTCGGGGTGAGCTTACTGTAAACATATATATATATATATATATATATATATATAAGTACTGTGTATATATATATATATATATATATATATATATATATATATACTGTATATATATATATATATATATATATATATATATATATATATATATATATATATATATATATATATATATATATATATATATATATATATATATATATTTGTACATAAATATATATCCATCCATCCATCCATCCATCCATCATCCAATCCTACATTGCCCCATGAGAAGCATAGGAGCCCGGGGCTAGGCAGTTGGTCCTGACATTTAAGATGAGAGTGACCAGCCTCACTCATCCCTGAGTGGCATTACGTGAGCAATAAACCCCAACCATCCCTTGGATATAAACCTTCACCGGCCCACTCCGATTGGAGCACAATAATTACCCACTAAACCACCACGCGCCAAAATCTGGTTATATGGTTATCACCCAGAGTAGTAAATGGTTTCCTGGTGTACAGGAAACCATTTGGCTTGTCACTCAGTGTAGAGTCACCCACAGGCAGAAGGAGGAGGAAAGAATGAAGGAATGAAAGACAGAAGAGGGAGTGTAAAGTCATCCGCAGGCAGAAAGACGAGGAAAGAATGAAGGAAAGAAAGACAGAAGAAGATGGAAAGAAAGAAGGATGGAGGAGAGGACAGGGCAGACACCCGAGAGCAGCACTACATTGAGTGAGTGGATGGTGAGTGCCCCCACCTACCACAATATAAATATATACATATATATATACAGGAAGCTCGCCCCCAACGCTTGGGTTTCGTTCCTAACATGGAGCGTTCGGCGCGAAACCGTGTAAGTTTTAACTACTCCTTATTTTGCTCCCTAGATCTCCTAAACATGGTCTTTTGCTGTTATCTGCCATTGGTAATCAATATGAAGCACTTTAAGTGGTTAGAAGGTTTATTTAATGTTATAACTTACAAATATAGTACTGCACAGCAAAACTTTGACATACAAATACCTAAACACAAGGCAACATTCCGATGCCGAAACCAGTCGGCGTCGGAATGTTGCCTTGTGTTTACGTATTTGTATGTCAAAGTTTTGGTGTGCAGTACTGTATTTGTAAGTTATAACATTAAATAAACCTTCTAACCACTTAAAGTGCTTCATATGGATTACCAATGGCAGATAACAGCAAAATACCACGTTTAGGGAGTCTAGGGAGCAAAATGGTTTCTGGAGTATTCGCTGTCAAGCCAGTTCGCCGTCACAACAATAACAAGACAACATAGACTTTGATGGATCCCCCTGAAATATAGTTATTAAAGTATTGATTAATTAATAATAAGTATATTTATAAAAGTATTGATGAATTAATATATTTATAGAATGACGGGGAATCATACAGGGTGCGAATTGTCCTGATGGGAAATCGTTCATGTTTTGACGGGGAATTGACATGATGGCGAATTGTCTTGGAACCCACCGATCGTGTGTAATCTATAACTGGTTACAAGGCTTTATTTAATGCTTTAACTTTCTTTAAGTGCTTTAACTTAGAAGTGCATACCAGAATAGTAAATATTTAACTTACATATACAGTACTGTGGAAAAGCAGTACAGCAAATATTTAACAAACAAATAAAAAAGGTAATATTCTGACGCCTATCAGAAAACTGGTTATAAGACTTTATTTCTTGCTTGAACGTTATTTAATAATACTTTAACTTGCACATAAACTTACCAGAACAGTACTTTAAATATTTAACTTACAAATACAGCATTGAGGAAAAGCAGTACAGCGAATCACATCACGTGATCAAAACAAACCGTGCATGCTGAGCTGACGTTCGAGGATTTGGCCTATCAAAGGCCTCTCTTGCGTAAATATATAGTTTTCGTAATGGTTCTTTAATCTTACGTTATCTTATACATATCCCAGCACTAACTGTGTATAATTGCGAGCGCGTTCCGTGAGAACGTGTTCCGTGCGAGTTACATGTATATATGTATACAGTACAATCCCTGCTATCCGGTATCCAGACAAACGGAATCCTCAGAAAAACGGGAAAATTCAAGGGCTGGTAAAAACGTCAGTAAGTTATAACTGTGCGCCATTTTGAATGGACTGCCAAACTGCCGTTTTATCGTGTCACGAGAGGCTGGGTGAAGTCGGACTAAGCGAGGTGAAGGCATTTCTGGCTAATGTAAATCCCTAGCAAATCCTCTTAACCAGCCCTCCTCCTCCCTCTTTCCCCTACTTGAATTCAGTCATCCTCCACACCCTCCACAATTTCCACAAAACACCAGTCTGCTTTTTACCACCAGACAGTAAACAAGCTCTCTTGCTGTTGTGTTGCTCTGATGGACGGTAATTTCAACATTCCAAAATGCCTAAAGAGCAAACTAAACGTAAGCGTGTCGTGCCTACCTTGAAACAGAAGCTGGACATATGCAATAGACTTGAAAAAGGCAAACATTATAAAACACTGATGACCGAATATAATGTAGGAAATCCAACGATTTATATCAAGACCCAAGCATCCAAGCTCAAAGAATTTTTCATGAAAAGCGAGACAAGTAAGTCCATTGAAAAAAGGCATAATCTTCATCGTTCAAGTGGTTTTGCTTAGAAAGATCTAGGGGAGCACCTATTTCTGGTCCTCTTATCAAAGAAAAAGCAAGAGAGTTTCACAATAAAATGAATACAGAAGTCGAATGTGATTTCAGTGTTGGATGGTTAAATCGTTTCAAAGACAGGCATGGAATTTGTAAGCCAGACATCTCAGGAGAGAGCAAATCAGCAAACGCCGGTGTTTTTCTTCCTAACGGACCGACTCTAACTTGCACCACATAAATTCATCTTAGAATGCATGTGTGCTGGCAGAGATGAAAACAAAAAAATGTTAATAGGAATGAAGGTTTACTTTGTCGGAAGAAAAAAAAATATATATGCTTGCACTTCATAAGTACATCATGTATTTTATTTTGTGCAAAACAGCTGATTGGCGGCAGGTGAACGGTGGAATTATGGAGGTCAGTCGGGGCCAGGACAGTAAACAAAGCTTGTGTGGGGGCACAGGTGTGATAATTCTACAGTGCAGTCTTAACATCAGTTCACCAATAAATGTTCAAGATTTTATTTCTTTATTTTTCCACTTTTATGAGTACAGTACATACAACGAATACTTCGGTAGTTAACAGAATGGTGCAAAACAGTGGCGGAATGGTGGCGGTCAGTTGGGGCCGGGATCGTAAACAAAGCTGATGTGGGGGCACAGGTGTCGTGA
This sequence comes from Coenobita brevimanus, assembly GCF_032717465.1. Lineage (NCBI taxonomy): Eukaryota > Metazoa > Arthropoda > Malacostraca > Decapoda > Coenobitidae > Coenobita > Coenobita brevimanus. The sequence continues at coordinate 11,056,806 of NC_136977.1, read as the reverse complement.
TAATTTACAAATAAATATTCAGGATTTTATTTCTTTAGTTTTCCACATGAGTACAGTACATACAAGAAATTATTCGGTAGTTAACAGAATGGACTTGTGCATTTTGCAGTATCGGTACAGCACGGCATTGCATGCACGTGCATTATGACCATGGTGTGTGTTTACGAGGCAATTTTTCAGGTGGAATTTCTTAATGTGCCCCCAGATGTGAGTGGTGAGTACCTGAACTGTACTTACTGCTGTGATAATGATCGCCTTTGTATAGATTTGAATAACAGAACTACGGGAAAAATCTGTAACCGGGAAGGTGAATTCCCCATGCCGCCCAGTTAACTGTGGAGTCACGTGGAGAGACAGGCTGACGAATGAAGATATAAAGGAGCGTTGTGGTGTGGATGTGGATGTGATAGGAAGCGTTATGAGAAACACACTGAGGTGGTTTGGCCATGTGGAGAGGATGGAGGGTGAAAGACTGACGAAGAGAGTTTATGTGAGTGAGGTGGAGGGGGGAAGAGGGAGGGGGAGGCCGAGGATGAGATGGAGGGATGGGGTGGAGAGGTATATGAGAGAGGGGGGTGTGAGTTGGGAGCAGGGCAGTGAAATGGCGGGGGACAGGGCGACTTGGAGGCGATTTGTTTGTGGCCACCCCAAACGGGATTGAGGCATCTGGCAATAGATAGATAGATATATATATATATATATATATATATATATATATATATATATATATATATATATATATATATATATATGAGGCCCCACATGCAAGAGTATACCCATGTGCCATCTTGTTGAAAATTGAGATAATGCTATCCCAAAGCAGACATGAATGGCAAAGTTGGGAATGTACGAGTGGATGGAGTGGTTGGTCAGTGGGGTGTGCCAGCTGAAGTAGATGGGAATGGTAGTGCTTTGGTGGACATCTGTGCTTGTAAGGGGTTGGCAGTAGCCAACACCTACTTTCATCATAAGATGATCCACCGGTATACATGGAGAGTGATGAGGAGGATGGATGGTAAACTTGTTGAACGAAAGGCAATGATAGACTACGTGTGTGTGGATGAGCGAATGAGAAGACAAGTGTTGGATGCAAGAGTGTGGAGAGGGTGGGGGAATGGAGTCTCGGACCATCACTTAGTGATGGCCAAGGTAAAGATGCAAAGAAAGTGGTTGAGGAGGCGAAGGGGAAGACAGGAGGAAGCAGCTCCTGTGAGAAGAGTGGAGAAATTGCAAGATAGTGAGAAAATGACAGAGTATAAGAGCATAGTGGAAGAAAGATTGGGAAGGTATGAGCTAGAGCAGATGGAAGGGGTGGAAGACGTATGTAAGACATTCACGGAAGAGATAGGCGCAGCGTGTGAGGCGGTTTGTGGAGTGAGGAGGAGATGCAAGGGTGTGCAAGGGACAGCATGGTGGAATGATGAGGTGAAACGAGCTGTGGAACAAAAGAAGAAGGCATATGGTGAATGGTTGGTGAGTAGAGGTAGGGGAGAAGATGAGAGAGAGAAGAGAGAGGTATATGTGAGCAGGAGAAGGGAGGTTAAGAGACTGGTGAAGGAGAGTAAGAAGAAAGTGGATGAAGAGTTTGGGAGGAATCTGAGTGTGAAATGGAGGGAGAGTAAGAAATTGTTTTGGAAAGAGGTAAAGAAAGTAAGGCAGTGTGAAAGGGGAAATAATAGGGGAGTGAAAGATAGGAATAATAGATTGTTGGTGGAGAAGAGAGAGAAATTGAGGAGATGGAAGGAGCACTCTGAGGATTTGTTGAATGTAAAGAGTGAGAGCAGTGTGAGTATAAGTGGTTGGGGAATGGCTGGGAGAAGAAGAGATGAGAGGAGGGAGGAAGAGATCAGTAGGGCGGAAGTAGTGGAAGCGATGAAGAAGATTAAGCTGGGAAAGGCCCCAGGAATTGATGGAGTGTGTGGTGAAATGCTTAGGTATGGGGGTGAGATTGTTGTGGAGTGGATATGGAAGTTGTGTAGATTGGCTTGGGAAGAGGGAAGGGTTCCAGAGGACTGGAAATCAGGTATAATTGTTCCTCTATACAAAGGAAAAGGGGAGAGAGAAGTATGTGGTAACCATAGGGGTATTTGCCTTCTTAGTGTGACTAGTAAAATATATGGTAGAATACTCATTGACATGGTTAGGCATATGACAGAGGAGCTAGTTGGAGAAGAACAAGGGGGATTTAGGAAGGGAAAAGGGTGTGTAGATCAGTTATTTGTTCTAAGATGTTTAGTAGAGAAGTATCTAGAGAAGGGAAGGAAAGTGTATGCTGCCTTCATGGACTTGGAGAAAGCTCATGACAGAATAGATAGGCAAGGTATGTGGAAGGTATTAAGAATATATGGAGTGGAGGGGAAATTGTTGAGTGCTGTGAAGAGTATGTACGAGGGAGCTAGGGCTACGGTGCCAGTGGATGGTGAGCTGAGTGAGTTCTTTGATCTCAATGTGGGACTGAAACAGGGTTGTGTGATGTCTCCATGGCTGTTTAATATATATATGGATGGGGTTGTAAAGGAGGTGCAAGGTAGGGCAGTGGATGTGGGGCTGGCCCTAATGAATGAGGGTGAGATTTGGAAGCTTCCGGTGTTGCTGTTTGCTGATGATACAGTATTGTTGAGTGAAGATGAATGGGAGTTGCAAGGTTTGGTGAATGAATATGGGACAGTGTGTAGGAGGAGGAAGCTGAAAGTTAATGTAAACAAAAGTAAAGTTATGGTGTTTGAGAGGAATGAAGTCACAGAGTGTGCAGTGAGGTTCGATGGTGAGGATATGGAGAATGTGAATGCATTCAAGTACTTGGGTAATGTGATGAGTAAGAATGGAACTTTGGGGGATGAAGTACGTGAAAGGGTACAGCAGGGAAGGAAGGTTGTTGGTACACTGAAAGCAGTGATGAAAATAGGGAGGTGAGTATGGAAGTTAAGAAGTCACTGCATGATAGTATTGTGATCCCTACCCTGACGTATGGAAGCGAGGCGTGGACCTTGCAAGAGGGGAACAAGTCAAGAGTGAGAGCAGTGGAAATGAGTTACTTGAGAGGAGCATGTGGAGTGACATGGAGGGACAGGTTGACGAATGAAGAAGTGAAGGAACGTTGTGGGGTAGATGTGGATGTGGTTGAGAAGATTAGGAGAAATACACTGAGGTGGTTTGGACATGTGGAGAGAATGGAGAATGAAAGACTGACTAAGAGGGTGTATGTAGGTGAGGTGGAGGGAGGGAGAGGGAGGGGTAGACCGAGGATGAGGTGGAGGGATGGAGTTGAGAGGTATATGAGGGAGGGGGGGGTGAGTTGGGGGGAGGGTAGTCAAATGGTGGGTGACAGAGTGACTAGGCGTTTTGTCTGCCGCCACCCTTTGCGGGATTAGGGCATCGGGCTATAGATAGATAGATAGATAGCTATCCCAAAGTCCCTCAAAGTATATACAGTGCTCGTCAGAAGTAACGAGCACCCTGGGTCCCTCCTACGAAACAAACCTTTAAACATTGAAAAAACATATAAATAATGCATTTTATTTACCTTTAATGCTTGGTAGGGTTTCCTTTACGCTTCTTCACAGACCTGAGACGTCGTGGAAGTGAAAGGGCGAGGTTCCTCAGGTGCTGGGGTGGTATTTTGGCCCAGGAGTCACGAATGGCTGCTTCCAGCTTAGGCAGAGAGCTCACGTCCTTCCCTTGGAGATTCTTCTTTATGAGGTACCAGAGGTTTTCTATCAGGTTGAGGTCTGGTCTATTACCTGGCCAGTCTTTCATGAAGGATACCTTGCAGTCACGAAGCCAGTTGGCTTGATGAGCAGGTGCACCGTCCTGCTGAAACACTGGTGCACCTGTGAGCTCGAAGGACTCAGGTAAATGATCACAAAGAAGCTCCAGATAAACGTCCTGATTCAATCTGCAGTTCTTGGGAAGCACAACAAGCTTTCCCAAACCTTTCCCATAGAAACAACCTCATACCATAAGTGAATCAGGGTGTTTAACTGTGCTCTCCATGTAATGGGGGTCAAGCATGTCACTACCTTTGCGCCGGTACACGCACGCTCCTCGATTACAGGTAACACTAAATGTTGCCTCATCAGACCACAACACTGACAACCATTGGTCCTCACCCCAGTTAAGGTACTTGTTTGCAAAGGCAAGCCTACGAAGTCGCTGGTAACGTGTAAGAAGAGGCTTTCTCACAGGCCTGTGACTTGTGTAACCAAGTTCATGGACTCTTTGAGACACCATGTGCACTGAAACCTCACTAAATACTTCTGGGTTGCTCTCCTTAATTTTCCTTGCACTCACACGAGGATTAGACTCCACTGAACGTTTTAAAACGTTAACAGATCTCGGGGAAGTTTTCCTGGGCCTACCAGACCGCGGTTTCATGTTGGAACGTCACCACTATTTTCCACTTGAAAACGGGATCACCACCTCCACATTGTCGATCGAGCCACACCAACCAATTCACTAATTTCCTTCGTGGGGTGGCCCGCCTCCTTTAGAGCAATGATCTGTGATATGATTTCACTTGAAAGTTCACGGGTAGGGGCCATAACAAAGTGGCAAAAGCCAAAATACTGCGGGACACTAGGTAAAAAACGCCGCAAGAAGAGAGGGAGGTGCGGCGGAGTTCCTCTCTCTCACACAGCCCGTAGGCAACTGAGGCGGGAGCCAACCAGCACGCTGTAAGGCCTCAAGCTGCCGTGACGTCATGTTAGCGGCCCAAACATCTGGCTCAATTTTTAGTACCAAAAATTGGTGATGCTTTTTTCGCCAAAAGTATTGCATGCCCTGCCATAGGCGCTCAATACTTCTGACGAGCAAAACTGTACTTTCATGTGGGCTTGGTGGAAGTGATGTATGACTCAAGACATAAAGGTTTACGTCGCCACCCTTTATCAAATGCTTTTCGCCACTATGTTGTATTTTTCATTGCAGCAACCACTGTATTCATTAATAAGATTATTAACGTAAAACATCATTATTCCTAGTATTATTGCTGTTATTTTGTTTGTTACTGCATTTAATAGATGTAAAGTGTCTACTGTTCACATAAAAACACAGAACAACGAGGACCAGGTGAAAAAAAACTGCTGCATATCGATAATTTTTTTGAATTTATAAAACTTACTTTTTATGACAATAACCAGGCAAATTCATAACCAACCACTCTACAGACACTCAACTCCGTCTTACAACATAAAGGAACTCACTAGCTATTGGCCTGAAATACTAGTTTATGCATAAAATAGCAGCATTGTTTCCTAATATGTCGATTTTTAGGGGGGGTAAAAACAGTAGTTCCATTACTAAAAAGTTTTTGGATAGAGACAATCAGCTTTAAATTGATGTAAATGCCATTATCCTAGGTATAATAGTTTTTGCAGAATTCTTCAAAGTCGTAAAAACTTTATTTCTGCCACTTTTATAAAATGGTCATGGGTATACTCTTGCATATATATATATATATATATATATATATATATATATATATATATATATATGCAATTGTGGGAAGGTTGATATTATTAATATGAACGTGGAGAACCAAATCGATTGTGTAATTAGGAATAATGTGGTGAAGAATGTAGAAAATTTTAAATATCAGGGAATGATTGTATCATCTAATGGATCATTAAACAACGAAATTGAGGAGAGGATTAGACAGGCTTGGCGAGCTGTTGGAATGCTGAAATCTGTTTGGAATAATAATATGCTTTCGGTACATACTAAAGTGAAAATTTACGGGACCATGGTTAGACCAATTTTAATTTATGGGCATAAGTCATGCTACAGTACAATCGCAACAGATCAGAAAGTATTAGCATTTGAGAATAAAATACTGAGACGGATTCTTGGGGTAAAGTGGCAAGACAGAGTTACAAATGAAAGAGTAAGGGATATTACGAGAGTGGAACCAGATAATGAATATGTGAGACTGTCTCACTGGAAGTGGCTGGGGCACATACACAGAACAGAAGGCAGTTTAATATAGGATGTGCCAGGGTGGACTGCTAGAGGAAGAAGAGGTAGAGGTAGGCCGAGGGAAACCTGGTTGAGGGCAATGAAAAAAGAAGCAGGAGAGGAGTGTTGGTGGGACCTGAAGGAGATGGCAAGAGACAAATATTGGTAGAGAGAGTTCATCGAGGCCCTATGCATCCTGTGCATCCTGGCGCCACAGGAAATGATTTTATATATATATATATATATATATATATATATATGAGGCGTCTAGAACCAAAGGGGCATCGGCGCCAAAATGTACTTTTGAGTTATGATGCTTTAAAGTTGTGTTTATGGCAACGTCATAACCAGAAGGCAAAAAACAGACCTTTTATACATCAAAATGATCATCAGCACCTATGCTCTACATGTAAAGCCAAAAACACAAAACAGTAATAACCGTAACCACAAAATAGGCAGTAAACCAAACCCCCAATTTATAAATGGGCAAAATAACATATTGTAGGGATTTAAAAACATAGTAGAAAAAACATCAATGAATGTATTAATGTACAAAACTTTATTAACTGAAGATTCCAGTTCACTTAATATTAATAAATGAATAATTATTACTGTAATTTCACGTTTTTGACAACTAAAACTGAAATCAATGCAGTTATTATTTTTCCTCTACCATAATAGATTGAAATAATAATACTAAAAAAAAAAGTATTGTAGTGCTTAAGTAAATTGAGAAGGGGTAGTGGGGGGTTAAATGGAGGGGTCGTCATCTAGGAGATCGACATCCAACTCTGCCTCCTCGGTGCCACGCCCCCTCCCGCTGTCTCCCCTCACCACTCTCTTTTCCTCTTCCTTTCTACCTTTTTCCACTTCTCCACACACTTCTGACACTTACGAGAGGTTATAGGCACCACCTCCTCACTGTAACTATGTGATGAACTCATCTTGTCACCACCCCTTCAACCCCAATAACAACAGCTCATCTTGTCACCAATAATCTACGATAAATGGGGTAAAAATCCAATACGTAATAATTATACACCTCGGTGAACACGGGAGGGAAGCCTCACCAGCACACCGGGCGGGCCACATGCTTGCTGATTGGCTGCTCTGGGGGAGTGGCAGAGAGTGAGAATGCTGATTGGTTTGGGCTGTGTGGCTTAGATGCTTGCCTGCTCTGATTTGTTCGCCTGGCAGCATGGACAAACCCACGTGACTTTGAGCCCCTCTACTACTGTCCAGAAGGCCGAATCTTGTATGGCAACCAGTGCTGTCACTGAGAAGAGGGTTAAGCCTGTTGTCTCCCCTACCTAACTCAAAACCAGTACATTGGTGGGGATGCCCCTTTGGCTCTAGATGCCTCATATATATATATATATATATATATATATATATATAAAATGTTGAAATCTGTTTGGAATAATAATATGCTTTCAGTACATACTAAAGTGAAAATTTACGGGACCATGGTTAGACCAGTTTTAATTTATGGGCATAAGTCATGCTACAGTACAACTGCAACAGATCAGAAAGTATTAGGATTTGAGAATAAAATACTGAGAAGGATTCTTGGGGTAAAGTGGAAAGACAGAGTTACAAATGAAAGAGTATGGGATATTACGAGAGTGGAACCAGTTAATGAATCAGTGAGACTGTCTCGCTGGAAGTGGCTGGGGCACATATACAGAACAGAAGGCAGTTTAATACAGGATGTGCCAGAGTGGACTGCTAGAGGAAGAAGAGGTAGAGGTAGGCCGAGGGAAACCTGGTTGAGGGCAATGAAAAAAGAAGCAGGAGAGGAGTGTTGGTGGGACCTGAAGGAGATGGCAAGTGACAAAGATTGGTAGAGATAGTTCATCAAGGCCCTATGCATCCTGTGGGGTGCCACAGGAAATAATCATATATATATATATATATATATATATGTGGTAGGTGGTGGCGACCATCATCCACTCACTTGATGTAGAGCTGCCCACTTCTTCCTTAGCCTTTATCATTCTATTTCTGTGTCTGCCCTCCTCTCTTCATATTTCTCCCATATTTCCTGTTACTTCTTATTGCTTTTCTTTCCTTTACAGGTGGCTTTACATTGAGTGACAAGCCAAATGGTTTCCTGTAAGCCTAGAAACCATTTACTACGCTGGGTGGTAACCATATAACCAAATCATACGTGCTCCCTACGTGTCAACAAGTGGGTTGGTGGAGGATTAGTGCCCCTCCCCATAAAACAAATAACTCAAAGTCAAATGGCCACCCCTTACGGGATTGTGGCGTCTGGCAATAGATAGACAGATATATATATATATATATATATATATATATATATATATATATACTGTATGTATATATATATATATATATATATATATATATATATATATGTATATATATATATATATATATATATATATATATATAAATATGTAAATATATACAGGCATACTCCGAGATCCAGCGCATCGCTAACCGACGATTAGCTAAACTGAACAAAAGAAATGGGGGAAAATTCCCACAATCCAAACAACCGACGATTCGCTAGTCCGAACACTCAACTCATTCCTAGGTTTGAAACGAGCATGTTTGAACGCATATGTGATGGTGTACAAGGCTCTCCTAGTCCTCAATCCATCCCTTCACTTCTTCCCCTCCCCCCCTGTCCCTCATGCATTCCCTACCACACTCAGCATTGCCCCAGCCCTGGTTGTCTCCCACTCTATCCCTCCACCCTCCCTCATGCCCGCTTCTCTCCTGTGTGTGTGTGTGTGTGTGTGTGTGTGTGTGTGTATTTACCTAATTGTGATATACAGGAAATGTGCTACACTCGTGGGGTCCCGTCTCTGTTTCTCAATAAGTCAAATTTAGCTTTAAACTCGTTTAAGTTTTTAGACTGGACGATCTCTTGTCCAGGCTATTCCACAGGTCTATACATCTATAAGGAAAACTATATTTCTTGATATCCTTCAAGCAGCTTGGCTTCTTCAGTTTCATCCCGTGTCCTCTTGTTACTCTCTTATTCCATAAAAACAGATCTTCGTCAATTTTATCTACTCCCATCATGGTCCTGAACACTGGAATCATGTCACCTCTCTTTCTTCTTTCTTCTAAAGAAGGCAACTCCAGCTTTTCCAGCCTCTCTCTGTATGACAGATCTGACAGACTGGGGATCATTTTGGTTGCTGTTCTTTGTATTCTCTCAATCTTGTTTATATCTTTCTTTTTGTGTGGGGACCACACTACTGCTGCATATTCTAACCTGGGGTGAATCATGGCCACTATCAGTTTTTTCATCATCTCATCCATATAATGAAAAGCTACTCTTATATTAGTCAGGAGTTTATACATCTCTCTAACTGTCTTGTTAATGTGTTTTTAAGGTGACAAACTGTCCTGGACTAACACATCCAAATCTTTCTCTTCTCTCGCTTTTGTGATTGGTTCATTACCCATCAAATAATTCAATGATGGCCTCTTGGTACTTTTACCCATTTCCAATATTTTGCATTTCTTTGCATTGAATTTCATTTCCCATGTCCAGCTCCATTCGTGTATCCTATCCAGATCCTCCTACAGCATTTTACAATCCTCCTCAACCTCTACCTTCCTCAAGATCTTTGCATCATCAGCAAACAGACTTGCATAACTGTTCACTCCATCTACCATATCATTTACATAAATCAGGAACATTACTGGTGCCAACACCAAGCCCTGTGGGACTCCACTTGTTACTTCCCTTCACCCAGACATCTTTTCCTTTATTACTGTCCTCATTTGTCTGTCTCTCAAAAAGTCTCTCATCCATTCCAGGAGGTTTCCCTTCAGTCCTCCTATATGCTCTAGTTTCCACATTAGTCTCTTATGGGGTACCTTGTCAAAGGCCTTCTCCAAATCTAAATACAGTACACACAATCCACCCAACCATCTCTTTCCTGTAGCACATCAATCGCTCTTGAGTAAAAACTCAACAAGTTGGAAACACATGACCTTCCGCTTCTAAATCCAAACTGACTATCAGCCACAATATTCATCTCTTCCAGATATTTTATCCATCTATCTTTCAGAATTCTTTCGCACAATTTTGCGACCATGCTGGTTAGGGACACTGGTCTATAATTCAGGGGTTCTTCCTTGTTTCCACCCTTATAAATTGGTACCACATTTGCCCTCTTCCACTCTTCAGGCACTTTCCCTTCTTCCAGAGAACACACAATTAAACTGTGAATCTTATCCGCCAGTTGTTCTCAACATTCCTTCAGTACCCAATTAGAGATTCCATCTGGTCCTGGGGCTTTCCTTACATCTTGAGTTTCTAGTAATTTATACACTTCCTGTACTTCCACTTTTATATCTTTTATCACTACATTTCTAGTCACTACCTCCACTTCCACAAACTCCTTTTCATTAGTGAAAACTGACTGGAAACGTTTGTTCATTATTTCTGCTTGCATTGCCACATCCTTATAGACCTCACCTTCTACTTTCAGTTTGGTGATTCCTTCCTTTTGTTTCAGTTTGCCATTAACAAATCTATAAAACAGTTTGGGTTCATCCTTACATTTGTCTATTATACCCTTTTCAAAATTCCTTTCTTCTTCTCTGCGTATTCTTGTGTACTCATTTCTAGTTCTTTTATATTCTTCCTTTGTTCTATTGTTACCTCTTTTTCTCCAGTTGTTCCATGCGGTGTCTATCTCTTTTTTTTGCTACCATACACCTTCTATTAAACCACTCATTTTTCCTGTTTTCTTTCCCCTTTATTCTTGGCACAAATATTTCCACTCCCGAATTATAGAGGTCTAGAAAAATATCCCACTTCCTCCGTATCTCTCTTGTTTCTCTGAATTTTCTCCAATCTGCATTTTCGAAAAATTTTCTCAATCCTGTAAAGTTTGCTTTCTCAAAGTTGTGTGTGTGTGTGTGTGGAGAGAGAGAGAGAGAGAGAGTGGGTGAGCAAGCAAATGATTATGAGTGAGTGAGTGAGTAAGACTAGGGGGGAGGAGGTAGTAGGGCAGTCTGACTTTCTTGTCTCCCTCCCTATCCCCCCACCCCCACTTGTCTTCCTCTCCCACCTCTGCTTGTCTCCCTTCCCATCCCCCCATCCTCCTCCACACCTACTTGTCTCCCTCCTGGTCCCCCCACCATCCCAAACCCCACTTATCTCCCTCCCCCACCCCAGCTAATCTCCCTCCAGTCCCCCCCTTTCTCCCACCCCTGCTTGTCTCTCTCCTTGTCCTCCCAGGCCAATCTTCACATTTTCCACATCCATCCTACTGCTACCTCTCCCCCATGCTCCAGCATTTCACCACACACTCCATCAATTCCTGCAGCTTTCCCCATTTTGATTTTCTTCTTTGCCTCCACAATTTCCATCCTACTGATTTCTTCCTCTCTTCTCACATCTCTCCTTCTCCCTGCCAATCCTCAACCACTTATACTCACATTACTTTTATTTTCTATGTTCATCAATTCCTTTAAGTGTTCTCTCCACCTGCTCACTTCTCCTTTGTCCAATAGTAAATACTCTACCATTTTTATCTTTCATTCCCTGACTAACTTCTTTGACACCCTAATTCTCTTTACCTCTTTCCAGAACATTTTCTTACATTCCCTCCACTTCACACTCAAGTTCCTTCTAAATTCCTCATCCACTCTCTTCTTACTAATCTTTTCACCTCTCTCTTCCTCTCTACATATAACTCTCTGTTCCATCTCTCAACTTCTTCCACACCCCTGCTTCTCTTCCACTCACTAGATGCCTTCTTCTTTTGTGCCACAGCCTATTTCACCTCTTCAGTCCACCATGCTGTTCCTAGCTCCCTTTTTCATCTTCTCTTCACCCCACACACCTCTCACATGCTGCACAGATTTCTTCTGTGAATATCCTGCACACACCTTCCACATCCCCCATCTGCTCCAATCCATATTTACCCAACCACTCCTCTCTTATATTCTGCCTTTTTTCCATCCTCTTGTAACCTGTCCACTCCCCTTGTATGAACTACTTTCTCCTGTCCTTCCCTTCTTCTATTCCTCCATTTCATTTGGACCTTGATTCTCACCACCAACAAGTGGTGGTCAGAAAGTCCACTCTCCCTACCTCTATATGCTCTTGCATCCATTACACACCTTCTCATCCTTTCATCCACACACACTTAATCAATCATTGCCTACCGTTCATTCAGTTCACCACCCACCCTTCTCATCACTTGCCATGTGTACCTAAGGATCATCTTGTGCCTGAAGGGGGTACTGGCGATCAACAACCTCCTCCTGGCACAAATGTTCACAAAAGCACTGAGATTCTCATCCATCTCTGCAGGCACACTCCACTCATCAACTACTCCATCCACCTTCACATTCCCTACTTTCTCATTCATATATCCAATCAACAACACTCTCTCATTCCTTTCAAACTTTTCCAAGCACACTTCCACATTTGTCCAGAGCTCTTCTCTCACTCTGCTTGCACAATCTTGCATTCACACACACACACACACACACACACACACACACACACACACACACACACACACACACACACACACACAAAATGGTGTGCTTCTGAAAAGTCTAGTATTCCGCTAGATGACTCCATGATTATGACAAACACATTCTCCCCGCTGTTTAAAACGCATATTTTTCTTTGTTAAATACCTACACTGTTGTGTGAAATTGTGAATCACAGTACTGTCATATATCGTAATATATATACAGTAATACAAACAGAACACGTATATATAACATAGCCTGAATTGTTTATATCTATTATAAATGGAAATTAAGATATCATTGATGGCAACCTGCCCTTTCAGTGGCCCTATATTATTTAATTTCTGCTACATTTAGTGCAAGTTTGGTTCTCAATACATTGTTTGTTCAGATTGTAAATTACGCTTAGTGGGTATCTTGACTCATTCAGTCTCTATGTAGGCAAAATTTAATGTTAAGTAAAAACTGGGACTCAACATTTTACTCACTCCATGCATGCACACCGCAGGACAGTCCTGTGTTGCTCCTCAGACCCTCCAAATAAATTACAGTACCTTACTTCATCTAACCTGACCAGACCACTGGTAGTCTATCCATCCATCCATCATCCAATCCTACATCGCCCCATGAGGAGCGTAGGAGCCCGGGGCTAGGCAGTTGGTCCTGACATTTAAGATGAGAGTGACCAACCTCACTCATCCCTCAGTTGCATTACATGAGTAATCAACCCCAACCACCCCTTGGATATAACCCTTCACCGGCTCAATCCGATTGGAGCGCTTTAATTACCCAATAAACCACCAGGGGCCAAAATTTGGTTATGTGGTTACCTTCCAGCGTAGTAAATAGTTTCCTGGTGTACAGGAAACCATTTGGCTTGTAGTCTAAACTGTATTATTTTAAGCATGAGTCCTCGTGTGTTTACAAATCTCTCATGAAAAAAGTTAAACAAGGGACTGTCTTGTGGTGCGCATGCATGAAGGGAGTGAGCAAAATGTTGAGTCCCAGTATTTACTCAGCATTAAAATTCTGCCCACATAGAGACTGAATGGGTCAAGATACCCACTAGGCATAATTTACAATCTGAACAAACACTGTATTAAGAACCAAACTTGCATTAAATGTAGCAGAAATTAAATAAGATAGGACCACTGAAAGGGCAGGTTGCCATCACATGCCATCAGTGATATTTTAATTTCTGTTTATGATAAATATAAACAATTCAGGCTAAGTTATATATACATGTTCTATTTGTATTACTGTATTTATATTACGGTATATGACATTACTGTGATTCACAGTTTCACACAACAGTGTAGGTATTTAACAAAGAAAAATATGCTTTTTAAACAGCACAGGGAATGTGTTTGTCCTAACTGCAGAGGCATCTAGCAGAATACTAGCTTTGAAAGCACCTCATTGCCCACACTTGTAGCCCACAACTTTTAATCTTACTCACACAATCCTTGAGCCAACTGATCCATACTCTCTTATATACTCCTTCCATCTGTTACAACAATACACACTCCTTCTTTTGCTCTCTCATTCTCACCTACTCCTGTGCAAATACGCCATCCATACTCCCATTCCTCACACTCTCACCTCTCCGTTTAGTTTCAGTTAATCCACATACATCCATTTTTGCACCCTCAAACACCTAGGCAATCTCTCTCTCTTTTACCTCATCATTTGCACCCCTTACATTCCATTCCATGTTGCAATCCGTACTGCGTCCTTTATTTGGTCCTTACTCATCACCGGTTGGCCAGTCCTGGTCCGAGACTTCTTGTTCATATTTTTAGTTAGTTTTCTGAAGAGGGGCACTAACCATCCGCCAACCCATTTGTTGTCACGTAGGGAACACGTGTTGGTTGGTTATAAGGTCACCACCCAGCACTGAAAATGATTTCCCGGTTTACAGGAAATCATTTGGCTTGCCACTAAACGTAGAGCTACCCTAAAAACAGAGTACCACCACACTAAGCGGGTGGCTGATGGGTGCCCCCACCTCTCTAGAGGTCTGCTGCAAAATAATGTTGATCTGGTGTGTGCGGTGTGTCAGGGAGAGCATGTTGAGACTGTCTGCCATTGAAAGGATTGATCATGCTGGACAGTCTCTTTAGTGTGTGATGGAGTTTTGTTATTTGGGGGACATGTTATGTGCTGGAGGTGGGACTGGAGTAAACTCTGAGGGTAGGAGTGATTGGAGGAAGTTCAGGGAGATGCTGCATCTCGTAACACTGACAGGACTCTCCCACTGTGTTATAGGATCTTTGTATGTGGCATGTGTCAGAGTGTAATGCTATATGGTAGTGAGACCTGGACAGTAAAGGAAGAGGATATCCATCCATCCATCCACCATCCAATCCTACATTGCCCCATGAGGAGCGTAGGAGCCCGGGGCTAGGCAGTTGGTCCCAACATTTAAGATGAGAGTGACCAGCCTCACTCATCCCTGAGTGTTCATCAGCTTAAACATACAGAAATGACAATGATTAGATAGATGTGTAGTGTGTCCTTGAATGAGGCCTGGGGAGGTTAGGACTGTGACTGAAGCACTGAGTGGAAGGATGAGGATTGAATGTGCTGGTGTTGTGATGAGTAGGGGTAGAATGAGATGGTTTGGGCATGTTGAGGGGATGGAGGATGACAATTGGATGCTGAAGGTGAGAAGTGTGAAAACAGAGGGTAGGACTGCGAGAGGTGGACCAAAAAGGACCTGGGATGAGGTCACTGAGCATGATCAGGGAACTGGGACTAAATTGGGAGGCTGACAAAGATCAAGCAGCATGGAGAGCTGCCATCAGGTGTAAAGGCCAATGCATGTAAGCATGTTGGAGTTTTTACAAACGGTACAAAAAGATGGAATTAGACCAAACGAAGACAGTCCCGATGCAGAACATGCTAGAGTCCGGCCACAAATCCCTGCGGTTCTGGTCCTGTACCCACATCGTCATGAGCCACTCCATCTTCTTCATCAATGGGTTCCTAGCCTTTTTATAATCCTCTTGCTACTAAGGAACATGTCTGCAAACCTCTTGATGATGGCAGAGACAGCTGACTGATGTGTCTACAGCATGTCAGTGATGCCAGTAGCACCCTGACCACCTTGATGGTGCCTCATGACATCCAGCTTTGCTTTGAGGGTGATACTCTTCTTTAGGCACTTCAAGTTCCCTCTGCCAGGGGCAATACTCTAGGCACCATGCTTTTCATTGGGGGTGGTGCCTCGGCCAGACATTATCACAAACTTTCAGTTATTTCACAGTCAGCTTGTGTGTATTCGTGACTGTGGCAGGCTTTTCACCTGTCACTTTCCTTGTTATAGCTGAAGTGATGCACTGAATACAGAGAGATGGACCTTACTTACTTCACATCATTACAGCAAAAGCAATGCATTGAATACAGAGAGATGGGCCTAACTTATGTCACACCATTATAGCAATTTACCAATTACCGCACAGGTGAAGAATGCAGATGAAAAATGGGAAAGCAGCTGGGGTTGATGAGGTGTATGCACAGATGATTACGTGCAGTGGAGGGAGCTGAATGAAGTGCTTGTTTGAGATATGTAAGTAGGCTTGGATGAGTGAAACTGTGCCAGCAGAGTGGAAAACGGCTGTGACTGTACCTCTGTACAAAAATAAAGGTGGGCGAAGTGAGTGCAAGAATTATAGTGGCATAAGTTTACCGAGTGTGGTAGGGAAGGTATATGGAAGAATTATTATGGAGAAAGTATGAGAGATATCAGAAGTCCTAGTGAGTGATGAACAGGGTGGCTTTGGGAGTGGCAGAGGATGTGGATCAAATATTTGCAGTAAGATAGATAGTGGAGGAGGCTTATGAAAAGAAGCATATGGTGTTTATGACATTCATGGATATGGAAAAAAGCATATGACAAAGTAGACAAAGAAGGATTGTGGAAGATTTTGCACATGTATGGTGTAGATGGTAAGCTGTTAGGAGCTGTCAAGAGTTTTTATGATGGTAGTGAAGCATAAGTTAGTCGAATACGTTTATGTGCAGTTACACAACGTGGTGAATGTTTCTGGCGTATCCGAGCCAGGATTCCCGGGGCTTGAATGATGAGTGAATGGAAGTGTGGCCCATTGGACTGGGCAAATTTGGGCTGTCTGGACACTGCTACTCCTCACCCTGCCCTTGGGTGGGAAACGAGGTCCGGATGATGATGATGACGATGTGAAGCATGTGTAAGGGCAAATGGGCAAAGTTCACAATCGGTGTGGGCGTGCAACGAGGTTTTGTGAGGTCCCCATGGTTGTTCAATATATATATGGATGGGGTGATGAGAAAAGCAAAAACACGAGTAATGGAGAGGGGGATGGCATTGGTAATGAATGGTGATGGATGGAATATCTCAAATTTGTTGTATGCTGATGATGCAGTACTACTTGCAAATACCGGACAAGAATTTGGTAGGCTAGTGCAGAGTTTTGCCGATGTCTGTGAGCATCATGCCTTGAGAGTAAATGCAGAAAAGAGTAAAGTGATGGTAACTGAGAGAGAAGGTGAATCCCAGTGTGATGTTACAGTGAACACAGAGAGACTGGAGTTGGTGAGAGAGTTCAAATACCTGGGTACAATGACAGAAAAGAGGAAAATGTGCAAAAGAAGTGAAAAATAGAGTGACACAAGGAAGGAAAGTAGCTGGTGCAATGAAGGCCTTGATAAGAAACAGAGGCGTGAGTGTTGCAGCTTACACGAAGAAGTGTTCGTGCTAACTTTAATATAGGGATCTAAGACCATGGTGTGGCATGAAAATGAAAAGGCAAGAGTGAGAGCAGTGGAGATGGGACTGCTGAGGAATATATGTGGAGTACAGAGAGTGGATAGGACATCGTGAAAGACGTGAAGTGAGGAAGTCTGTGGACACCAGAATCGAAGAAAGTGTACTGAGATGGTATGGTCATGTGGTAAGAATGGATAACAATAAAGTAGTGAAAAAAAGCATATCTAAATGAATTTGAAGGAGGGAGGAGGTGCGGTAGGCCAAGAAGAAGGTGAAGGGATATGGTGGATGAATGTGTAAGAGACACTTGGAAGTAGGCGAGGCTAGGGGACTGACAAGAGATCAAGCTGGCTGGATGAATATTGTGAGGAGAAGCGCATGATCTGGGATTTTGCACCCCTTATTAACGTGACAGCTTCCGGATTCATTCTATCGGATACATTTATGTGAAGCTGAAAAATGTGGTGAATGTTTCTGGCATATCAGACAGAACTAGGATTCTGGGGGCTTGAATGGTGAGTGAATGGAAGCATGGCCCATTGGATTGGGCAAATTTGGGCTGTCTGGACATTGCTACTCCTCACCCTGCCCTACGGTGGGAAAGGAGGTCCAGATGATGATGATGATGATGATGAAGGGAGATCAGGTAATGGTGGGATGCTGTGAATACACAGAATGTACCATAAACTTAGCAGCTCAATGAAAATATGATCTGATTTTTAAATATCACTAAAATGATGAAGACAGCCATCAAAATGTCATTTATTCAGCAACATTTTCATTACTCACCAAAGAGATTATTCAGGTCTTCAAAGTATTGGCATGTTTTTTTGGTGTTGTACATGTCATTATGGTTGACAGTGTTACGGTACTTTTTGCAAAGTTCTCGCCATCGCATGCGGATCTAGAAGAGAGGAAAAAAACAGTAACAAGTCACATGCAGTATTAAATATTGCAGAACTATTGTTTTTAGAATAACTATATTTATAAGAAGGATTAAATATTGCAGAACTAATGTTTTCAGAATAACTATATTTATAACAAGGATGAATGAATATGTAGTCTTATATGAAAACATTAGTACAATGTCAATAGAAGTACTCTGGGAGTACAACAAAGTGGTGTTATGGAATTAATAAATGGATGCACTCAAAGAATGCATGTACACATCCACGTACAGTAATACCTCGATATATGATACCCCTAGATGCGATACCCCAGCTTAACGATGGAGGTAGAAATACCACCATACCCCGCTTAACGAGGGCCAAACCCCGGTTTAACAATGGGTTTTTATTTATTTTATTTTTTTGCCGATTTTGATGATATTTTAGTCTAAAGTTGTGTGTTCAGGTTGATATATAAACTGTGTTTAGACTTAATGTGTTTTAACCATAGGTGGGGTGAACATTCTCATTTTGGGGTACAGTTTACTAAGCTTGATTTTTTCCAGACTTATATTTGATGATTTTCAGATTTTATTTCTTGATTTTTGTGAGTTATTTACAGTTGTTAGGCTTAGGTTAGCTTCCTTGGCAGCTGCTAGGCCATTTAGATTGGCTTTAAACTTGTTTTGGGTCTCAATTGGGTGGGTTTTGGGCTTGGTTTGGGGGGAAACCCAAAGCTGGTACACGCTCCACATTGCTTTATATGTTAAAAGTACCCTGATATACGATACCCTGCCTAATGATGGGGTTTTACCTAACTAATCACATCATTAAACCAGGGTATGACTGTACACAGAATGCAGAAGTGCAGAAAATGTGACTGAGGGTAATTTTTGTTATGAAGAACTATATATGGTGTACAAGCAAACCTGCTAACTTTCATCCATGAAAAAACATAAGGCTTACTGTAGATCCCACATCTTAAGACACAAACATATTACTAAAGAAGAATGATACAAAGAGTCACTTGAGTTTAAATCCATGATAATAAACTTCTTACAAGTAGTTCATCATCATAATCATCATTACTTGGACCTCCTCTTCCACACAAGGGCAGGGTGAGGAGTAGCAATGTCCAGACAGCCCAGTTTCGCACAATCCAATGGGCCATACTTCCATTCACTCATCATTCAAGTCCCCGGAATCCTGGCTATATTGGACATGCCAAAAACATTCACCACGTTCTGTAGCTTCACATAATCGTATCCGACTGGGTCAATCTGGATGCTGCCACGTTAAAGAGGGAAGCCAAAATCCCTGCTCATGCACTTCTGCTCACAACATTCATCCAGCCAGCTCGATCTCTTGTCAGTTCCCTAGTCTCACCGACTTCCAAACCTCTCTTCCTCACACACTCATCCACCATATCTCTCCACCTTCTCCTTGGCCTACCTCACCTCCTCCCTCCTACAAAGTCGCTCAGATACACCTTTTTCACCGCTCTATTGTCATCCATTCTCTCCACATGACCATGCCATCTCAGGACACTCTCTTCAATTCTGGTGTCCACCGACTTCCTCACTTCACATCTTTCACAAATCACATTATTTCATATCCTATCCACCCTCTGTACTCCACATACATTCCTCAGCAGTCCCATCTCCACTGCTCTTACTGTTGACTTTTCACTTTCATGCCACACCAGTCTCACATCCGTATGTTCAAGTTGGCACTAACGCTCCCTCGTGTAAGCCTCGTGCAGCTTCAACACTAAAGCCTCTGTTTCTTATCAAGGCCTTCACTGCACCAGCCACTTTTCTTCCTTGTGTCACTCTACTTTCAACTTCTTTTGCATATTTTCCTCTTTTCTATCACTGTACCCTGGTATTTGAACTCTCTCACCAATTAGAGACTTCACCAGATCCTGTTTCAGAAATCTGCCAGTAGGTTCACTTCCGTTGCCCAGCTCTGATGCGGGGTAAGCACTGGAAAAGTAGCCAGTGCTTAATTTCTTTTTAATTTTGACACAAAGTAAAGCACCTCTAAACATATTTTACTCATCAAATTACCCAGATGGCATGATATGCTACAAAGAAATTACAATATGTGAGCCCTTTGAAAATATATATAATGTATTATATGTGTCATTTTGTAAACTCCCCTTTTGTTAGTTTACTCATCTCTGTAAGTATAACATAGAGACAAAACCTAAGCAATTTTACTAGAACCATCCATAAAGCAAGATAACAGTGATTAAAATATTTGTCATTCATTAGTATCCACAAAAGAAAATACTGTAGATGTGTAGCTGCATATTTAGCAACACCTTTCGATATGCCGCCCTGCCTGACGTATGACTTTTCCTAACAATACGGAGCTGTTGGACGTCTTGGTCATCTTAGTAACCAAAGTCTAACACAAGTAATTCTTTTAATGTTTCCCTGGCTCCACTGCACAGTTTAGTAAGTTTAAACTTCAACTCCTCGTACTCTGTTATGATTATAGCGTCGTACCGCACTGCCGTTTGTTTGGATTAAGATGGCTGACTCACCAACTAAGCAATCGTTCAGTACATTATTTTCAAAGGAACTGCTTACAACTTTAATGTATGCTAAAACACACACATCAGAAGTCCTGAAGGTAATCTCCTTTTACTAACTGCACATGATTTATTCAAATATATGTAAACAGACAGCACACTATTTTAGTCCCCAAGCTAAGATTCTCTGAAAGCCTTGTTATTCTTTCTTTTGCAGGTGTATATATATATATATGTGCTAGACTGAATAGGAAAAAATATTCCTATAAATAGCAGTATTATTATAAACTTAGTATTAGGTACAATTTCACAGGTCTTTAAAACCCCACAAAAATATTTAATCGAGGCTGGGGGACCCTAGACCACCTGGTGGCAGACCGCTGAAACAGGTTTAGTGAAGCCTCTAATTCCAGTCTCTCTCCATTCACTGTAACATCACACAGGGAGTCACCTTCTCTCTCAATAACCATCACTTTACCCTTTTCTACATTCACTCTCAAGGCATGATGTTCACAGACATCAGCAAAACTCTGCACTAGCTTACCAAGTTCTTGTCCAGTACTTGCAAGTAGTACTGCATCATCCGCATACAACAAATTTGAGATATTCCATCCATCACCATTCATTATCAACGCCATCCCCCTCTCCATTACTCCTGTTTTTACTTCTCTCATCATC
The DNA here is from genome assembly GCF_032717465.1 of Coenobita brevimanus. Classification (NCBI taxonomy): domain Eukaryota; kingdom Metazoa; phylum Arthropoda; class Malacostraca; order Decapoda; family Coenobitidae; genus Coenobita; species Coenobita brevimanus. The sequence continues at coordinate 11,035,514 of NC_136977.1, read as the reverse complement.
CCATCCATACATATATTGAACAACCATGGGGACATCACACAGCCTTGTCGCACGCCTACACCGATCGTGAACCATTCACTTAGATGCCCATTAACCCTTGCACATGCTTCGCTACCATCATAAAAACTCTTGACAGCACCTAGCAGCTTACCATCTACACCGTACATCCGCAAAACTTTCCACAATCCCTCTGTGTCTAGTTTGTCATATGCTTTTTCCAGATCCATGAATGCCATAAACACCTTATGGTCCTTCTCACAAGCCTTCTCTGCTATCTGTCTCACTGCAAATATTTGATCCACACATCCTCTGCCACTCCTAAAGCCACCCTGTTCATCACTCACTAGGACTTCTGATATCTCTCTTTCTCTATAATAATTCTTCCATATACCTTCCCTACCACACTCAATAAACTTATGCCACAATAATTCCTGCACTCACTTCAATCACCTTTATTTTTGTACAGGGGTACAATCACAGCCTTTTTCCACGCTGCAGGCACAGTTTCACTCATCCATGCCTTCGTACATATCTCCAACAAGCACTTCATTCCACTCTCTCCACTACACTTAAGCATCCCTGCCTACACCTCATCAACCCTAGCTGCTTTCCCATTTTTTAACTGCTTCACAGCACTCTTCACCTGTGCGAGTGTTACGACTCCCGGCACTGCATTCCTTCTCTGCACACCCCCAAAACCAATCATGTTTACAGCCGCTCTGCTCTATCTATTCCCATTCATCAGACTTTCAAAATATTCTTTCCATCTGGTCCTTACTTCATCTCCATGGGTTAATAATCTACCACCTACATCCTTCACACCATCACATTTCTTTCCGCTTTCACTTCTACATTTCCACAGCTCTTTCCAAAATAACTTCCTATTTTCAGAGTAGTTCACATTCATTTTTCTTCCTAGATCATCATTTACCTCCTCCTCTTTCCTCTTCACTAGTCTCTTTACATGCTTCATGGTCTCAATATACTGAACTCAGTTCTTATTTCAACTGAACCCCTATCCTGTAACCACTTTACTAAAACCCAAATTATCTAGCAAGTAGGCCCAATGAAATGGCTCTTAAGAAAGGATGTGTATGGTGTGAATAAGCAAGCTTAATATTTACTTCAGCCTATGAGAATTAATTCAGCCACCTGACATATTTGGCTATAAATAACAAATAAAAGGGCTTGCCTTCATGGAAGTACTGGTAATAACTATCACCAGATGCCTGAATCCTGTATGCAGTGCCTACAGGTATGTCGATTCCATGTCCCCCTCTCCTTTGTCATCAGGCTGCCTCTCTCCAACTCATACATCCCTCTTTCACAACCTCCTCAGCCTCATCTTTCCATTGCATCCTTCGTCTTCCCCTTCCCTCCTCCACCTCACTCATATACATTCTCCTAGTTGGTGTTTCATTCTTCCTCTCCACATGGCCAAACCATCTTAAAGTATATGTCTTAATGCATTCTAACAAAGCCACATCAATACCACAAAACTCCTTCACTTTCTCATAGGGCTGTCTCCACTACCTCCAAATATCATGGAAATGACACATTCTCTATTTCAGTTAATCAGAAAAATAAAAAAATCTTAAATCATGAAAGAAAGAAGTATTAATTTAACAGATAAGGTATAAAAAAGTAAAAGTATTACTGCACTTCTAAAATAATTGGAATATGAGTGACATGTGGAGGTGTATGGTATGTAGGAGGGCTGCTGGGTCTTGATAGCAGGCTGTGAAGCCTATGCCCAGAGTCGGACACATAAAAAAAAAAAAAAAAAAAAAAAAAAAAAAAAAATGTTCCCAAAACCTGACATCCATCCACATATCCATCATACAATCTTGTGTTGCCCCATGAGGAGTGTAGAAGCCCGGGGCTAGGCAAGTTCGTCCTGACATTTAAGATGAGAGCGGCCAGCCTCACTCAACCTGAGTAGCATTACATGAGCAATAAACCCCAACCATCCCTTGGATATAAACCTGCACTGGCTCAATGAGACTGAAGCGCCTCAATTACCCACTAAGCCACCAGGGCTCATAATTTGGTTATATGGTATACGTAGTAAATGGTTTCCTTATACACAGGAAACCATTTGGCTTGTCACTCAGTGTAGAGTCACCCACAGACAGAAGGAAGAGGAAAGAACAAAGGAAAGAAAGACAGAAGAGGGAGTGTAGAGTCACCAGTAGACAGAAAGAGGAGGAAAGAATGATGGAAAGAAAGACAGAAGAGGAAGGACTAAAGAAGGAAAAAATCTAACATCGTCCTAATCATCACCGTCCACTTCAAAGTAGTCTCCTTGGGTGTGCAGTCATCAATCCCAGCACTTCTCCCACAATTGGAACACATTCTGGAAGTTCTTGAGCATCAGCTTGTTCATGACCTTCTGTGATTCCTCCTGGCTCTCCTCAATGGTGTCAAATCTTAGTCCCTTCAGCTGGATTTTCATTTTCGGAAAGAGGAAAAATCACAGGGGGTCAAATCTGATGAATAAAGGGGGGGGGGACAACCGGCATTTTTCTTGATGCCAAAAATTGCTGAAAAACAAAGGGTGTGTGTGTGCTGGTGCACTGTTATGGTGAAGCACCCATTTCTTTGGGTGCCACTTGTCTGAACGTTTATGTCTCACAACCTCCCGAAGCTGTCGCAGAATACCACAGTAGGACTTTGCACTTACAGTCTCTCCTTGAGGAGTGAATTCCTCATGAACAATGACCTCCATGTCGAAGAAAGCAATGAGCACTGACTTCATACTGTTCTTGACCTGACGTGCCTTCTTTGATAAGGTGAAGCTGGGCTCTTCCACTGTGATGACTGTTGTTTGGTTTCTGAGTCATAGCCATAAACCCAGCTTTCATCACCAGTAATGACACTTAAGAGGAAGTTAGGGTCATTTCTAGCCACTTCCTTGAGCTCTAGGCAGACTTCCACACAATGGTGCTTTTGCTCATCCATCATAGCTTGGCAGCAATTCGTCTCATGTCAAAAATGCATTGGCAACTTCCATATGATATGCTAACAATTTCACAAGCATTGTGAACTGTCCTCCTGTGATCTTCAGGGATGGTTGCATGAAGTTTGGCCACACTGTCAGAAGCTGAACTGGTGGAAGGGCCACCAAAACAAGCATCATCATCTGACGTTTGTCCATTTTTAAATGCTTAAACCAGTCGCAGGTTTGTGTAACCCCATAACCCTCAAAGTACTGTCACCAAATGCTTGTTTTAACATCTTAATGAGTTTCTGCCAAACTGTTCCTAACTTTCACACAAAACTTGATGAACACACATTGCTCTTTTGCATCCTCCATCTTAAGATCACAAAATTCACAAAACTAACCCAAATACAGCTATAAAACAGCACACACATGCAGCAACAGCATCCATCCTGCACAATGCCACTTGACACACCAATAAACAAAGGGTGTTTGCACTGCCACCTAGCATTCACACACCATACGACAAGGGGCTTCCACCCTGCTTCCAAATTTTAGGGAAGTTTTCGGTAGCACCTTGTACACTGATCAATCAATGAAAAGCCTTAAAACATGTAAGAAGCATCAATCTGAATGATAATAAAAATGGCAGCAGCTAGAAATCTTGGGTTGGCTACTCAGGCAGTCTGGGGAAAGGGGAAGAGAGGAGGGATGAGACAGTAGAGATAGTGGGCATGAATGGTAAAGTCAGTGTAAACTTTCACAACAATGATATCCAATACAGCAGTTTCCATACCATTTCTTCCACTACTTTGACAAATGTTATAATACCAAACAAAAATTGTGGTGATCGCATGCGATGCAACGGCACGAAATTGACGGAAATTGTGACATGCAAAAATATCTCTGTGTTTGATTGTTTCTTTCACGAGAACAGTACTAGACATGAACCTAATTCTTTTTGCATTAGTTGTGGGTAAGTCAATGGAATGTTAGTAAAACACCAAACAAAAATTTCGGCAATTGCATGCGATGCGACGGCACAATATTGATACAGCCACCGTCGAGGGTAAAATTGCATGAGGCAGACTGAAAAAGACCTGAGATGTGGTCATAGAGTGACTAAATAGGGAGGCTGCCTGAGATTAAGCAGCGTGGACAGCTGCCATTAGGTGAAAAAAGCCAATCCATGCAGGCATGATGGAGTCTTTATAAACGATACGAACAAATGAACCCTTACTCGGAGGTTTCAAAAAGACAGCAAGTCCTTGGAGATGATAAGGATGATGACTATATACCTCAAGGTATAATGAGCACAATGCAAATAAATCTAGATATACTGTACTGTAGTAGCTAAAGAATCCTTTAAGAAATCACTAACCCCTGCCATCAAATGAAACAGAATATCATTATTTTATTTTATCATTACAATCTTGACAGTTTTATTCAGCACTGGAAAGAATATTCAAACTAAAGAGGTTATAGTTAGCCTTCATTAATCCCATCACTATGAGGTCTTATCTTGACTGAATGAAATGGTCAGGATGTAGCAAGAATACGCTACTTTATACTAATACAGTACATGAAATCATCAGACTAAGACATTACCTGCAGCACTGTAAACTGGTATCCAGCTTCAGCCAGTCTATGTCGGATGATCTCCCATGCCTCTGTTCTTTTCATCTCCTTGTCAAGAATAAAGTATGCCTTGGGGTATTCCTTTAGGAGCTGGATCAAGTAGCGACTTGATTTATTGTCCCATGGTCCTAATGAAATGTGAAAATATTAATTACAGCACCTACTAAATTGAAGCTCCACATAACCATGTTATAACAGCTTATGAGTTATTTTTTCCCCCTCCCTCCAACCTACCACGGCACAGTAAAACCAACTATAATATCTCATCATTAGCCAAAGTATATCTACTGTACATAGCAATCATATCTTGTGGTTTTCTATATCGTAATTATATGGTAATTTGAATAACGTTTCTCAATATCCTTCATTCCATATATAGCCCCACTGATTAAAACCATTTTCCTCTTACAGAAAAGGGGTTTACACAGGAAAGAAATTCGGGTTCACAACAAATGAACTCAAATAATAAGGTCACTTAACTATATTTATATACTAAGGCTTTTTTCCCCTACAGGGGTAACCGAAACAGGAAGACACACTCACCAAATTACTCATCCACTCAATACACATTTACTTGTATCTTAGCCTCTACAGGGAGAAGCGACTGCTTCTCATGGCAGGAGGGTTAGCTGCACACTGCAATCCAATGACATCCACGGCAGGGCCTGACAGCTAAGTTAGTTTACCACTGCCACGTCACAATGGGCCCGTCCCATTCCCCGCACCTGACCCAATCAGCTGATCAGACCAGACGTGGAAGAACATCCCATCTGGGCCGCGTCACCATTTACGCATTCACAATTTCTCTCCACTCATCCCTGTCACATGCAGCCACTCTTCCTTGCTCTACAGACATCCCTCTTTCACCTAATGTTCTCTTCACACTGTCCATCCATCCAATTTGTGGTATTCTTCTCAGCCTTACACCTCTCACATCAGATCTAGTTATCCTTTTCACCAATCACTCTTTATCTATAAATATACACATTCCCTGTCATAACTCAGATACGTTTTGCAGGAAGAACAACGGACATGCATAGCACTCTCCCTACCTTTTCCTTTCGACTGAAACATATTTAACTAATGACAGCTTTCCTATCATAGATGAAATTTTTTTTCTTGGAAGGACAGGAGACATGGCAAGACTCTGGGCTTTCCATTCCTTGTCCTTCCTGGGAAAACATACCATAGTTATAATGGTGTTTATGAATTTAAACCCACAACTTATGGGGGCTTCTCAATACTAATATTTGAGTACTATTGCTTCATGAATTACGAAACAGACATTCCCCCCCCCCCACATTAACATATTACCATTAAGTTAGAATAAGTTTTAATTCCATGTCTAAAGTAAGAGTAAAATGATCAGAATCACAGCAACTAAATCAAGGTTGATATACAGTACCCAAATTCCTCCCACCACAGACACTGGCAACAGCTGGTGGACTATGTGTCCCTGATCCCCTGCCTGGACATGGGGCTGTGCAGGCAGGTGGGACCTGTGATCTGTCCTCTCCTTAAGTACTGATTATGACAAAGTTGCCAACTGTAAGAGGCAAGCCTGAGGGCACTAAAGCACCCACGAGATTTTGAGTGGCATCTTGGAATATGGGCAGCTTCAGAGATACAGGGAGGGAAACATGTGGAGATCTTGAGCAGAAGATGGGTGATGTTTGCTGCATACAGGTTAGATTAAGAAGAAAATCAGAAAAGAATTCTTGGGAAGGATTATTTGGTAAGAATTATTCTGGAAGGGAAGTGTGGATGGATATGGTGGTGTGGGTGTGCATGTCAAACAGAAATGGGTGGAATATGTTATGAATGTAGTGGGAATATATGAAAGAAATACACCATTGTAAATATTGTTTGGAAGACTTCTGGTTAAAGTAATATTGGCATATACTCCAAAGATAGGCTTGGATGATGAATGATGAAGAAAAGGACAGATTCTAGGATGATATGAATGTGTTGGTCAGTGGTATGGGGGATGATGGGATTGTAGGTTTGGGTGGGGATTTAAATGGTCATATGGGTGTGGCAACACAAGGATATGAAGGGGATGCACAGGGGATATTCATATGGTAAAAGGAATGTGGAAGGTGATAGGATACTAGAGTTCAAAGAGGCAATAAACATGAATATGTTCAACACAGTTTTATGGAAAAGAGAGAGCAGACTGATTACATACAATTCTGAGGGTAATATCATTCAAGGAGGAGGCTAGTGAAAGATGTGAAAGTTATAGGGAGTGAAAGTGTATGCAGCAACATGAATTACTGATATGTGACACGGTACTAAAGAACTAGGTAGTGAAGAAAGGGACCTATGCACCCAGGAGGAAAATATGGAAATTGAAAACCAAGCAGCAAGGGACGCCTTCTATAGTTAAGCAGAGTGGTGACTGAACAGGAAGCCATAGACAGAAATGTTAATGAGCAGTAAAGAGCTCTAAAGAACAACTGCTTGAGAATTACACATTCAATGTGTGGATGGACAGGGGACCCACCAAAACAGGTAACATGGTGGTATGATGAGGGTGTAGAAGCTGCAGTTAAAAAGAAAATTTTTCCAGGAATGGAAAAGGGGTTGTAGACAGTGAGGATATTAATGATGCTTGGAGAGAAAATTCTAGACAGCTGCTGAATAAGGTTTCAATGAAACAGGGAAGGTTTGGTGTAAGTGGAATCAGTATTTGGCCCTTGGATTTTGGTTGATGCTGACACTGCGACCAGAGGGATCAGGAGGATGCAGTTAGGGAAGGTAGCAGGTGTCTGAGATGACTCCAGAGATGTCAAAGGCCTCAGGAGATACTAGAATGGGTACTGGGTTTAGTTATGATTTGATAAATTTAACTATATATGAGTGTGTTGTTTCAGGCAAATGACTGAAAAGCATGACTGTAAATGTGAATAAGGTGAAAGGTGATGCCCTGGAAAGTGGAAGTAACAGAGGCATAAAACTTTTGGATCAAATAATAAAGGTACTGGAGAATCCTGTAAGGTATGATAAAGGAAAGAGTGAATATGGTACTGGTGAAATGCAGCTTGGGTTTATACCAGGAAAAGATACCACTGATGCAGTATTCACTGTACAACAACTTCAGGAAAAATACACAGGAAGAGAGGGCTGTACTTTGTTTTTGTTGATTTGAGAAGGCCTTTGACAAATTTTCTAGGTAGGTGATGAAGTGGGCAATGAAAAAGCTTGGGATCAAGGAGTGGCTGATTAAGAGTGGTTACAGCAATGTATCAGGGTGCTCCCAACTAGTGTGAGTAAATATAGGTCTGAGTGATGACTTTTCCATGAATGCTGGTCCGCATCAGGGGTCAGTTATAAGCCCCTTCCTGTTTATCATTGTGCCTGAAGTTCTCTCATGTGATCTCAGATATGAACTCCCATGGGAGGTCTTGTATGCTGATGACATGGTGTTGACTGCAGAGAATGAAAGAGAAGCAAAGAAACGATTCAGGGAGTGGAGAAATGGAGTGGGATAGAACGGTAATGATAGTGGATGCAGATAAAATCAAAGTGATGACATCTATGGCTCATGGTGTTATTGTTAAAACAGAGGGAGTTTGGCCATGTGCAGGGTATGGGAAGTAACTCCATCTTGTGCAGTGTTTGCGATCTGTGGGTGCATAAAAGATGTAGTGACATTAGAGGCAGGCTGTGAAATAATGCTGATTTTGTGTCTGCAGTGTGTAGAGGGGAAGCATGCAGACACTGATAAGCAGTTAACCCATGGATTGCCAGCCACAGCTCAGGCTGGGCAGTGTCGTGTTGCGAGCCACAGCTCAGGCTGTGCTGGCTGTGCATCACCGTAAACAACTCGACCCCTACACAGATTTACGCATGACGTTATGCAAAGACGGAGAGAGAGAGAGAGATTTTTTTCTTTTCACTAGATGATGCCCTAGATGCTTATCTTCAAGTTCATAATACACAAAAACAAAACAAAAAATTGATTTTTTTTTTTTTTTCATTTTTTCACTACTCCCGTGCGTAAACTTATGCATGGCCCTGTGCAAAGACGGACAGAGAGTGAAAGAGAGAGGGTTTTTTTTCTTTTCACCAGATAATGCCCTGGATGTTTATCTTTAAGTTTATCATAAAAAACTATAAGAAAAAAAATGTTTCCTTTGTTTTTTGTGCACGACGGGGTGGGATAAAAAAAGGAAATTGCACAATCCACGGGTTAAGGACTAACCCTGCTCGAGTCTCTTGAGTGTATGGTGGAATTTTTTTATCCGGAGACATGTTATGTGCTGGAGATACGGCTGGAGTGGCTAGGGTAATGAGTGGTGGTTGGAAGAAGTTCAGGGAGCTCTTGCCCCTCTTGACACTGAAATGGCTCTCTGTGCTACAGGGTCCTTGTATATAGCATTTTTTGGGAGTGTAATGCTATGCAGTAGTGAAACCTGAGCAGTAAAGGAAGAGGACATTCAAACATACAGAGATGAAAATGACTAGATGGATATGTAATTTATCCCAGAAAGACAGGTGGGGGGGGGGAGATGAAGAGCTGAGGTAGGATGGGACTTCACATGTATTAGTGTTGTGATGCGAAGGGGCCAACTGACATGGTTTGGCCATGCAGTGGATAAAGGATAACAACTGTGTGAACAGTGTGAGAGGTGTGAATGCTGAGGATAAGGGCTGCAAGATGCAGACTGAAAAAAGATCTCGGATGTGATCATAGTGTGACCTCAAGGAAATGGGACTGAACAGGGAGGCTGCCAGAGATCGAACAGCATGGAGAGTTGCCATGAGGCAATCAAGGCTGATGCATGCTTGTATGTTGGAGCCTTTATGAATAAAATGAAACAAAATGAGCCACAGTGACAAACTTCTACATTTTACATCAAATTTCTAGTAAGGATCTTTGTCATTACGAGTGGGTTAGCAGTAATGGAAATTTCACAGGGAAACCCACTGGCATGAAATCAACCTCAACCTGATGACATTTTTAGTGTTATTCTTGCTATATCCAGGGTTTAGATGACTGCATACAAATCAAAATAGACTTTTTGAACTTGGAAACATTAGATATAAGTGTAGCTAGTCTTCATTAACTCTTCCACTTGAAGGCTCAGTTAAATGGAATACAACAGTCCGAGGTTATCTAAAACAAAATAAATGTATCTAGAGGGGGGAAGGGGAAAGTCCTCTGCTGAAAATGGGAACCACAAAATTCTAACCAACCTAAACGATCAGTGTAGGGAGCATCATGACGTACTCTCCTGCCAAACGTATTATCCTTCATTAACTTGTGCAGATAAGAGGCATTGTCATAAACATATAAATTGGTTGATGGAATCTCAACACCATCCATGTGCCTTTCAAGTTCTATTTGAACTGTGTTCTCTCCTGGGTGTTGCAATACTGGCTCAATATGATGTTCAACTGAGTTCTCTTCTGATATAATAAGGGTACGTTTCAGCTGTGAAGTTTCACTTCTCTGGGGGGCTGAGGTGAGCTTCATCCTCTCTCCAAGAATGCTTGCCACTGCCTCTTCCATGGCTGCTTCTGACTCCCCAGCCTCCCACACTTCTGTTTAAATTTTTTTTTTATATAAATTAATGGCCCCAACCAACTGCACTTGTACTGTAGTGACATACGAGCAAATTCTTAAGTACATCTTCTTTAAGTCTATACACACAAGAACATGGGAACTCATGAGTATCTAATCAGAAACAGGAGAAATTAAATTTAAAATGTAAATCAATAAATAACTCGAGTAAAGACATGCAAGCTGATTTTTTAATACAATGAATATACAATACTGTAATTGTTCCACCAGTACAACTACAAAAAAAGTACTGCTTCTAAACTGCGGTAAGACCTGTTCTAACACAAGAGGTAGATGGATCATGGTCTTGGCCTTCCTGATTCCCAACACTTTCCACCTCTGTTACTTGGCAGTGGTGTTTGTTAAAACCCTCTGTGGTTGGGAAGAGCTGAAAACATTCTCCACACATGTATGACGTTTCCTGCAAGATATAAATTACGCTGCATTAGGGGTCAATATATTAGTATGATGTTTCCTGCACGATATAAATTACACTGCATTAGGGTTCAAAATATTAGTATGACATTTCCTGCAAGATATAAATTACACTGCATTAGGGTTCAAGATATCAGTACCAGTAAAGAATTATACTCAAGGATATGCAGTATATACAAACTATATCTGTTTATCTATCTACTGCCAGACATCATAATCCCATAAGGGGCGGCCATTTGAGTTGTTTTATGGGGATGGGCACTAACCCTCTACCAACCCATTTGTTGACACATAGGGAGCATGTATGGTTTGGTTATATGGTTACCACACAGCGCTGTAAATGGTTTCTTGGCTTACAGGAAACCATTTGGCTTGTCACTCAATGTAAAGCATCCTGTGAAGGAAACAAAAGCAATAAGAAGTGACAGGAAAGATAGGAGAAATAGGAAGAGAGGAGGGAAGGCACAGAAAAAGAATGATAAAGGCTAAGCAAGAAGTAGGCAGCACTACATCAAGGGAGTGGAGATATATATATATATATATATATATATATATACATATATATATATATACAGTACATCCCTCTAATACGCACCTACGTGGGTGGCAGAGGACGTCGCGTGCTAGGAATTTGCATACTGTGAATACATAAACTTATGGGAAAAATTATATATGGGCGGCACCCCCCTTCATGGGCAACCCTTGAAACACCCATCAGACCTAAGTATTGTGCTATACAGGGAAAGTATCTAAGACATTTTACCTAATATAAAGTAAACCAACAAGATTATGGCTTTACTAAGTAAATTAACAAGGATATGGCTTAAATAAACCAACAAGAATATGGCTGCTTATCTTCACCCGTTATCATTTCTTGGGGGGGCAATGTCGCGTACTCGGGGTAACCCCGGATTTGGACCACTCTTAGCTGCCCGTCTCGCTGACAAGGAGTTCAATTCGCATACAAAAAAAAAAAAAAAAAAAAGGGGGGGGGGGGGGGGTCTTCACGTACAAGACAGATCGCGTACTCGGAACTTGCGTACTGTGGGGTTGTACTGTAGTGGTTGTTGGAGTGTCCCTGGTGAGAGAGGACAGTGTTTGGAAACTCCCTGTACTGTTGTTTGCAGATGATACTGTGTTGTTGAGTGAAGACGAAGGGGAGCTGCAAGGCTTGGTGGATGAGTTTGGGAGAGTGTGTAAGAAACGGAATCTAAAGGTGAATGTAGGGAAGAATAAAGTGATGGTCTTTGAGAGAGGTGAAGTCAGTGAATGTACAGCGAGGTTGGATGGTGAGGAATTGGAAAATGTGAGTACGTTTAAGTACTTGGCTAGTGTGATGAGTAAGGATGGAGGTTTGGAGGGTGAAGTGCTTGAAAGAGTACAGCAGGGAAGAAAGGTTGCTGGTTCTTTGAAAGCAGTGATAAGAAACAGGGAAGTGAGCATGGAAGTGAAAAAGTTACTACATGACAGTATTGTGATACCAACTCTAACGTATGGAAGTGAAGCTTGGACGTTGTTGGAAGGACACAAGTCAAGAGTGAGAGCAGTGGAAATGAGTTATTTAAGAGGAGCCTGTGGAGTCACATGGAGAGACAGGCTGACGAATGAGAATATAAAGGAGCATTGTGGTGTTGATGTGGATGTGATAGGAAGCGTTATGAGGAACACACTGAGGTGGTTTGGCCATGTGGAGAGGATGGAGGATGAAAGACTGACGAGGAGAGTGTATGTGAGTGAGGTGGAGGGGGGAAGAGGGAGGGGGAGGATGAGCATGAGATGGAGGGATGGGGTGGAAAGGTATATGAGAGAGGGGGGTGTGAGTTGGGAGCAGGGCAGTGAAATGGCAGGGGACAGGGCGACTTGGAGGCGATTTGTTTGTGGCCACCCCAAATGGGATTGAGGCGTCTGGCAAAATATATATATATATATATATATATATATATATATATATATATATATATACTGTATATATATATATATATATAAATATATATACTGTATATATATATATATATATATATATATATATATGTACTGGTAAAGAATTATACTCAAGGATATGCATTATATACAAACTATATATCATCATCATCATCATCAGCCGTTGAGGTCCCCTGCAGGACCGGCCTATCCCTACCGAAGCAGGGACAATACAGCCAATTTATCTCCACCCAGTGGCTTAGGCTGTCTGGTAGAAACTGTATGTAGGGTGAGAAGTGCTTGTGAGTGTGATTGTAGTGTTGTAGTGGTTTTGGATGTGTGTGTAGTCTGTGAACCAAGTGTAATCGGCCTGCCTTAAGCCGACTGGGTGCAAGCATACTAATATGTGACACTGGTTCAACCACAGCACCCTTTGTGTCAGCCAAAGTAGCAAGTGGCTCGGTGAACGCTTCCCAAAGTTTTTACAACTCTGGCAGGAGGCGAGCCCTCGCTCACCAGCGTGCGAAACGCACACTCTACCACTGTACCACAGAGGCTCCTACAAACTATATATGTATACGGTATATATATATATATATATATATATATATATATATATACAGTAATCCCTCCACTATCCGATGTCATAGAGCCAAAGGCATGTCCGGAAAGTGGTCCCGTCCAGAAAGTGGGCCCCTGGCTCCTGGATTGGTACTTAAGGACCCTAACTCAGCCTAACTTTGAAAGCCACCTAAATAACTCCCTAGCGGACATGCATAGCACTTATTTAAACCTATTTAAGACCCTATTCACACCAATAATGGACATAAAGCGTGAAATAAATGAAAAGGAACCAGAGAATGAGGAATTAGAAGTATGGAAAATACTTAGGCCTAGCAGTGTACTGGGGACTGTACTTACAGCACGTCTGTGGCCGCCGCCTCTAACTCTCTAAGGCTCTGGTAGTTTTGAAAATGCTCTTGAAGCACGTATAGTAATCCAGTGTTGTGCTACACTTTATTCTTTGCACTGTGAGTTATAACTGTTTAACACTGCACATTCTTCTTAATTGCACCATACCAGTTTCAACCGGCAGTTTCAACCACCACTTTGCACTCCACACTTAATCCTTTGCACTCTAAATTCTAATTTCTTAACACTGCACAACACTGTAAATTCCCATGTGGTCTACTAGTGGCGAGGTATTGCAGTTTATTCACTGATTATTCATAAAAAAAGAGCACTTGTGGCATCCACTGCGATGGACGTCTTCCCTGAACGAAGGTTAGGCAGTAACTGGGGACAGGGTTGCCAGATCTGAACTCGACCACATTACCAAACTCCTCAATTTTCATTATCAAATTTAACTTTTCATTACCAGATTCTTAAAGGAAGCATTTATACTTCACTAATTATATGTACAAATGGAAATAATCACTCTCCTTATAATTAGCAGCATGTTTATTTTTGCACTATGTATGCTAGCAGATTAATCAAAGAAAGCAGACAGTCCACCGTCACCATTCTCTATACAGATCTCCCTCGTTTTACGTTGTATTGTTTTACGATATTTCGCATTTACAATCCTTCTTCTTTAGTACCAAGTGTTCATTTTACGATTGAGCTCCCTCACATTTACGATTGGGCATGTGGAAATCCTGCACTCACAGGCAGATCAGCTGAGAGATGCGTGGCATACCCGCCCCACCCACACAGTTTCCAGTGCTTTTGCCAGTCTCACCCACATGCTTGTTCAGCATACAACCTCTGTGCATCTGTGTGCATCAGTGCCCATGATATTACTATTTCTCCTGTTCTTCATATTTTGCACCCCTAGTGCCACCACTGTGATGTCTTGTAAACGCCCTGCAACATCTGGTGCTGGTGATATGAAGCCAAAGAAAGCAAGAATGTCCTTAACCCTGGAGTCTAAGCTTAATATTGTGACGCAGCACGAAGCAGGTGAGGGGGCAAACTCCATCGCTCGTTCCATGAGACTTGCACAGTCGACTGTATCGACTGTTATAAAGCATGCTGTCAACATTAAGAAAGCTGGGGAGACAAGCACAACTCTACAATACATAAAACATCATCATTATTATTGCATATTAGATCACTTGTATGGGTCCTGGGTTCCTTATACACGAGTCCAGGAATGCATCCCTATTTATCCCATTAAACCTTAATTTCACTTTACGATATTTCGGTTTACGATTGCCTTTCTAGGAACGCATACCAATCGTAAAACGAGGGAGACCTGTATCTTCATACATGTGAAAAATCTGTTTGATAATGGAGCATGCTGATTCACTACCAAACGAACTTTTCAGTACCAAATTGGCCTACATTTGGTAATGAAAAATACCAAATGGCAACCGTGACTGGGGAGGGGGGAGGAGGGAAGAAGGAAGGGGTAAAGGGGCCATGGTGTAAACTGCTGCTTGGTGCCGCACAGTGCGCGGCAATTTCAAATTATAGGTGGGAAAAAATTCGGATTTGGGGGGGATTTTTACTTTTTTTGGCCATTTTTGGGTTCCGAAGGTCCAGGCCCACAATGTCCAGTAAGTGGGCAGTCTGGAAAGTGGGCGTCTGGAAAGTACAGGGATTACCGTATATGTGTGTGTGTGTGTGTGTGTGTGTGTGTGTGTGTGTGTGTGTGTGTGTGTGTGTGTGTGTGTGTGTGTGTGTGTGTTCAATTCAACCATGGCTTGCACTGCAATGAGAAATGGTAATGCACAACTAAAAGCAAGAGAAAATTGAAATGAGTCAATTTCCCAATAACCAGAATAGGTCATAACATTTTCAGTGTCTATTATAAAATCCCATTCCATAAGGTGGCATCATGCTTTTTAACTCTGCCAGTTACAAAAATGAATAATACTGATGACAATAACAATAATCTTCATCATCTCAATGCTAAATCCCACCAATGAGACAAAAGCAGAACTATTAAACTGTACATCCAGTAAAATAGGTCACACAATCATCAACGATGACGATGATGATGATGATGGTTCAAACATGCTTTTTCTACAAAACAACAATCTTTTCTGATGTTATGTGACGTGATTTTTTTTTTTTTTTTTTTTTTTTTTTTTTTTTTAATAATCTAGGGCTGGTGGCGGTACTGTCAAAGCAGAGGGAGAGTGCCAATGTGGGGGTTTTCACAAGGGTGTGGGAAGTAACTCCATCTTGTGCGGTACAGTATTTGTGATAAGTGGGTGCATAAGATATGGTGGTTATTAAAGGAAGACTTCGAGACAGTGCTGATTTCATGCACTCGGTGTATCAAGAAGAGTCTGTAGAGATTGTTGGGTGTGAGAGGATTGATCTTGCTAACTAGTCTCTTGAGTGTGTGGAAAAGTTTTGTTATTTGGGGTAAATGTTGTGTTGGGGCCAGGGCTGGAGCTAGGTCCGTGGAATGTTGGAGCTTTTATAAATGATACAAAATGAACTCCTCGCAAATAAACAGCCTTTTCTCTCAAACAATTTTAACTGTCAGGAAAAATGAGGAAATTCTGAAGACCAGAGAAAAAGATAGGTTAAAATTTAATACAGTAACGTGTTGTATCCTTTAGAATGGCTACACACAAGGTCTCTAGCTAATCTTAATGATTTCTCTAAACCCTGATGAGATTTATGCAGATTCCTGAGTACTGTACTTGCTTCCTCAACTCTTTGGGGACAATAATTCTATTCATTTTATGTAACAGACAATTCACATAACTAATTTCATCTCTACAGTCCCAATACCGTATGCATGAATTTCTACTGGGGTTTGTGCTTTAACTTCAGGCCAACCCTCCATAGCAACTTCTTTAAGTAACTGCAAACTTGTGTCCTATTTAGTTTCTTCTCTACGCATTCCAAAGTCAAGCAAAAAATCTCCATCAGGGACACTATCCAAATTCACTTGAACTTCATCACCTGTGGTTTCTAATTCCTCAGACCAAGTCACCCTACTCAAGGCATCAGCAATATACATTTCTTTACCCTTTTTATATTTGACATCCAGAAAATATTTCTGAAGCCTGAGGAGCATTTGTTGCAGCCTGGGTGGAACTGAGGAGAGTGGGTTTTTGAAAAAGGTCTCCAAAGGTCTATGATCAGACTCAACAGTGATTTGGGTTCTCCCATACAAGTATGAATGGAATTTTTCAGCCTCAAACACAATTGCAAGAAGCTCCTTTTCAATTTGAGCATAGCTTTTTTGAGCTTTTGTAAGGGACTTGGCTGCATAGGCTGCTGGTTTATCTTCCTGTAAAAGGCAAGCTCCAACTGCAAAAGCAGAAGCATACACAGTAAGAGTGACTGATTTACTAACATCATAGAACCTTAGAACTGGTGCTTCACTAATAAGTTTCTAAAATTTATTGATGCATTCTTCTTGCACCTGTTCCCACTTGAAATCAGCATCTTTCTCCAATAATCTTCTTAGAGGCTCAATGATTTCTGACATTCTTGGTACAAACTTGGCTAAATAATTTATCATGTCCATGAATCTCAACAGTTCAGTTTTGTCTTTAGGGGCAAGGAAATTAGAAATTACCTCTACTTTCTTTGGATCTGGCTTTAATCCATCTTTAGTTAGTGTATGGCCAATGTACTCTACATGATCAGTCTTTAGCTTAAGCTTCCTTGAACTTCAGGTTTTTCTCTCTACATCTTTGTAGGAACTGGTCTAATCTCGCATCGTGTTCCTCACCAGTACAGCCATAAATCAAGATATCATCCATGATTATTTCTATGGTGCTCCTTTTAAGTCATCAAACAACTCATGCATACGCCTCTGATAGATCTTGGGTGCTGGGCTGATTCCAAAGGGAAGATGCAGATAGTGGTACCTACCAAAGCATGCGTTAAAAGTCAATACAATTTGGACGACTCCATCTACCTGAATTTGCCAAAAACCCTTGATAGCATCTAGTACAGAAAACACCTTAGCATTAGCCAGTCCAGTGGATACTTCCTCAATGGTGGGTAGTAGGTAGTGTTGTCTTTTTAAAGCTCTGTTTAGGTCCCTCGGGTCCAGAGACACCCTCAGTTTATCACCTTTCTCCACTATAACCACACTATTGACCCAATCAGTTGGACTACTTTCTTTGATTATGACTCCTTGCCTTTCCATCTCAACTATGGTAGTTCATCTTTGAGACAACCTCGTAAAGCCACAGGAACTTATCTAAGGGGAAATACCACTGGAGTTACACTAGGGTCTGTATCTAAATGAACTGCACCATTAAGACATCCCAGACCTTCAAAAACATCAGCATACAGTATTTAGTCTTGATTACATCATAGAGTGCATTTGACACACCAGCAAGCTGTCTTACTAACTTTACCACACCTAACATTTCACAGGTACTTTTACTCAGTAAAGGAATACACTCAAAATCTACAATATAAAACACAAATTGATATTTCTTAGAGTCATGGGTGCCTATAATCTCAATCTTCCCAATAGGTTTTACTCTGTCACCTGTGAAAGCTACAAGGACAGTCTTTGTTCTCAAGAGTCTGGATCTTTGTTTCATTTTATAATAAATACTACTGGGCATTACACTCACTTCCACTCCTGTATCCAACTGAGCACTAAATGCAACATCATGATCAGGAAACTTAAGTGCAAAAGAAATCCTCTTCACCTCTCCTATGTGACTTACAAGAATGAACCTTAGGTGCACAACCCTTTCTGCAGATGTAGAGGCCAGACACTGCTTTCTCACACCCCGTGTCAGACCCAGATGACTCGTCTTCTTCTCTGTAGGTGTGCCGAATGTTCCTCTTGGGGTGTTTCTGCATTCCCTTGTAGGTGCATCTACTCTGGAAATGCCCTCGTCGTCCACACTTCAAACACTCCCTATCCGCTGCAGGACAGAAACCGTGACATAGAACGTGCCAGAAACCACAAAACTTGCACCTTGATTTGTCTTCACTTCCCCTGGGGCCACTCAGCTGAACATCTTCTTGGTTAGGCTTAGGCTTGGCCCTGACTGAGTGACTTTTAGGGTTTGCTGCAGCAGTCAGTTCCTTCATGTGTTCTTCACTTCATGAATTCTACATGGCTTCATCACTTCATCTAGAGTTGATTCATCTAACCTTAACAATGAACCTCTTAGATTCTCAACAAAAATCTATCTATCTAACTATCTATAGCCCGACGCCCTAATCCCGCAAAGGGTGGCCGCAGACAAAACGCCTCCAAGTCACTCTGTCACCCACCATTTGACTACCCTCCCCCCAACTCACCCCCCCCTCCCTCATGTACCTCTCAACTCCATCCCTTCACCTCATCCTCGGTCTACCCCTCCCTCTCCCTCCCTCCACCTCACCTACATACACCCTCTTAGTCAGTTTTTCATTCTCCATTCTCTCCACATGTCCAAACCACCTCAGTGTATTTCTCCTAATCTTCTCAACCACATCCACATCTACCCCACAACGTTCCTTCACTTCTTCATTCGTCAACCTGTCCCTCCACGTCACTCCACATGCTCCTCTCAAGTAACTCATTTCCACTGCTCTCACTCTTGACTTGTTCCCCTCTTGCAAGGTCCACGCCTCGCTTCCATACGTCAGGGTAGGGATCACAATACCATCATGCAGTGACTTCTTAAGTTCCATACTCACCTCCCTATTTCTCATCACTGCTTTCAGTGTACCAACAACCTTCCTTCCCTGCTGTACCTTTTCACGTACTTCATCCCCCAAAGTTCCATCCTTACTCATCACACTACCCAAGTACTTGAATGCACTCACATTCTCCATATCCTCACCATCCAACCTCACTGCACACTCTGTGACTTCATTCCTCTCAAACACCATAACTTTACTTTTGTTTACATTAACTTTCAGCTTCCTCCTGCTACACACTGTCCCAAATTCATTCACCAAGCCTTGCAACTCTCATTCATCTTCACTCAACAATACTGTATCATCAGCAAACAGCAACACCGGAAGCTTCCAAATCTCACCCTCATTCATTAGGGCCAGCCCCACATCCACTGCCCTACCTTGCACCTCCTTTACAACCCTATCCATATATATATTAAACAGCCATGGAGACATCACACAACCCTGTTTCAGTCCCACACTGAGATCAAAGAACTCACTCAGCTCACCATCCACTCGCACCGTAGCTCTAGCTCCCTCGTACATACTCTTCACAGCACTCAACAATTTCCCCTCCACTCCATATATTCTTAATACCTTCCATATACCTTGCCTATCTATTCTGTCATAAGCTTTCTCCAAGTCTGTGAAGGCAGCATACACTTTCCTTCCCTTCTCTAGATACTTCTCCACTAAACATCTTAGAACAAATATCTGATCTACACACCCTTTTCCCTTCCTAAATCCCCCTTGTTCTTCTCCAACTAGCTCCTCTGTCATATGCCTAACCCTATCAATGAGTACTCTACCACATATTTTACCAGTCACACTAAGAAGGCAAATACCCCTATGGTTACCACATACTTCTCTTTCCCCTTTTCCTTTGTACAGAGGAACAATTATACCTGATTTCCAGTCCTCTGGAACCCTTCCCTCTTCCCAAGCCAATCTACACAACTTCCATATCCACTCCACAACAATCTCACCCCCATACCTAAGCATTTCACCACACACTCCATCAATTCCTGGGGCCTTTCCTAGCTTAATCTTCTTCATCGCTTCCACTACTTCCGCCCTACTGATCTCTTCCTCCCTCCTCTCATCTCTTCTTCTCCCAGCCATTCCCCAACCACTTATACTCACACTGCTCTCACTCTCTACATTCAACAAATCCTCAAAGTGCTCCTTCCATCTCCTCAATTTCTCTCTCTTCTCCACCAACAATCTATTATTACTATCTTTCACTCCCTTACTATTTCCCCTTTCACACTGTCTTACTTTCTTTACCTCCTTCCAAAACAATTTCTTACTCTCCCTCCATTTCACACTCAGATTCCTCCCAAACTCTTCATCCACTTTCTTCTTACTCTCCTTCACCAGTCTCTTAACCTCCCTTCTCCTGCTCACATATATCTCTCTCTTCTCTCTCTCATCTTCTCCCCTACCTCTACTCGCCAACCTCTTCTTTTGTTCCACAGCTCGTTTCACCTCATCATTCCACCATGCTGTCCCTTGCACACCCTTGCATCTCCTCCTCACTCCACAAATCGCCTCACACGCTGCGCCTATCTCTTCCGTGAATATCTTACATACGTCTTCCACCCCTTCCATCTGCTCTAGCTCATGCCTTCCCAATCTTTCTTCCACTATGCTCTTATACTCTGCCATTTTCTCACTATCTTGCAATTTCTCCACTCTTCTCACAGGAGCTGCTTCCTCCTGTCTTCCCCTTCGTCTCCTCAACCACTTTCTTTGCAGCTCTACCTTGGCCATCACTAAGTGATGGTCCGAGACTCCATTCCCTCACCCTCTCCACACTCTTGCATCCAACACTTGTCTTCTCATTCGCTCATCCACACACACGTAGTCTATCATTGCCTTTCGTTCAACAAGTTCACCATCCATCCTCCTCATTACTCTCCATGTATACCGGTGGATCATCTTATGATGAAAGTAGGTGTTGGCTATTGCCAACCTTACAAGCACAGATGTCCACCAAAGCACTACCATTCCCATCTACTTTAGCTGGCACACCCCACTGACCAACCACTCGTACATTCCCAACTTTGCCATTCATGTCTCCAATCAACAGCACTCTCTCGCTCCTCTCAAACTTGTCCATACATGCTTCTACTCTCGCCCAAAACTCATCTTTCACTCTTGCCACTCAATCCTCTGTTGGAGCATACACACATACAATCGCCCATGCTTGTATACCTACTTTCATCCTCACCCATACAATCCTTGCACCCACTGTTCCATACTCTCTTATATTCTCCTTCCACTTTTTGCTTATCATCAGACATACTCCCCCTCTTGCCCTCTCATTCTCACTGACTCCCGCACATATACCTACACCATATTCCCATTCTCTCACCCTTTCACCTTATCATTTAGTTTCAGTCAATCCACATATATCCACTTTTGCATCCTCAAGCACCTGAACAATCTCTCTCTCACTTCATCGTTCACTCCTCTCACATTCCATTCCATGTTCCCACCCTAAGAATGCCACAAATAATTCTGTCTCTGATTACTTCATCTCTGAGTGTGTCAAAATTGCAATTTTTAGCCCTCTTTCTTAGGTCTGTGACAAAATATCAGACGACTCATCTGGCTGTGTTGAATAAATACCTTTCGTGGGTTATGTACTTTTTTGGATCAAAATGTACATTAAGGCCAGCAAATAGTTTCTTGTAATTCTTTTTGTCATCTTCCTCAATAGGCAGTGTACTGAAAATGTCCAATAATTCCCTTCCTCCACAGTGAAGTAAGAGGGCAATTTTAACTTAATCCTTCTTTTCATTTTTTTCTGAGCTAATGAGGTATATTTCAAATTCTTGGAAGAACACTTCCCAGTTTTCAGCTGAATTACCTTCTAAGGAGAGAGGTCCTTGTACCTGATTATCACCCATGGTACTGTAAGCAGACGTCAACAGCAGCACAGTCACGCTAACGATGTAAGTGCTTCTTTTCCCCCCTCAGAGTAGAATAATGTACTCAGTCTTGCCAATAAATGCTTTGGGAGCTGACAAACCTGACACCATGTCATATTGTGGCTTATGCTGCAAACTAGAGGGCACACACTCAGAGGTAAGAACAGCAAAACTCGTCAAACAGCGGCCATAGTATATTCTGTTTGGTTCCAATATTATGCAGTACAGCAAGCAAACAGATCTGGTAAGTTCTTTCAAAATAAAATGACGACTTTTATTTCTAACTAAATCCTTTACTAGAATATTATTTAATTAAAGAAGAATATCTGAATATGCAAATGATAAATAAATCATATAGATAATATTACAGGAAAGGCTGTGACAGTTTGGCAATGAATAAAATTTCAGTACTATAGTTTCAGCCAAGAACACAATTATGAGATTCTGATCCATTTCTTTGGTATTTTAGACAATTCTAAGGCACTTTTCTTCTATGGCACTTTCATTGCAAATTATTCTTATTTTAATTTTGAAGGTCAGGTTAGGCTATCTTCAAGAGTAAAATACAAAATAATTTGCAATGAAAAAGCCATAGAAGTGACTTGGAACTACATTAAATACTAAAAAAAAAAAAAGGATCAAAATCTCACAACTGTGTTCTTGGCTAAAGCTATAATAATTTTAACAGAATTTCTTCAGAAATGCCCAGTAATTGTAAGAACAGCCAGCAAATCCACATCAGCCATTTTTTAAACTACAGTACTGTATTTCAATTTCAAAGTTCAAGAGGTGTGGCTGCATACACAAATGAGACATATTGCTTGTGTCTGTGTCACATGAACCAAAAGAAGCACTCTCATTTGCTGCCCTGCTTCAATCTGATTGGCCAGTGCATCTGTGTTTCCAGCATCACCTCTCCATTTGATCCCTTTTCACACGTGAAGGTTGGATTGAATAATTACACTGTACTAAGGTTACTGTTCATTTGTAACAACTAGTTATACCGGTATGGTAAAAAAAAAAAAAAAGTTAGTAGAAGGTAAGACCCATACTGTCAGAGGGGTTTCCTAAATTGTGGCTGAATGGTGGCAACCTGAAAAAAAAAAAAAAAAAGGGGGGGGGAAGTGAAACCATAGCTTTATCACCAAGTTGAGTATGGGCTGAAATGAGAAACTCACCAAAAGTGTCTGAATACCTTCCAACAGCCCTCGAGTAAACTTACACTGACTAACGGCATACTGTGGGTTAAGCATGGTTATGTTTATAAGCAACGGATACCAATCAGCAGTAACTATACGGAACTACCGTTGGCCTCCCCCATCCCCCCCCAAAAAAAAAGAGGTAACTAGTCTAGGAAGCTGCTCCGGATGGCACTATGGCAGGTTCAAACAACAAAAACACTTCAAACTTAAACGCCTCAGAAAGAGGCTAATATTGAACATCTGCACCTCTAAACGACAAAAAGAACCTGAGCCTTGTAATGGCCACATATACTTACTACTACCTCCTCTGGGACCTCTTCATATTCGTGGGATTCTATGACATGTTGTGATTCTGTCATTTTTGAGGAAAACCAGAAAGGGATATTATCCCTACACAATCAAAACACAACTCCGGGCGCTTAGACGCTGAATCACCACCACAAGCCCCTAAACATGGCTGCTGTTTTCACCTTCAGCCGACGTAAACAGAAAATACAGAATGAACAAATTTATTTTCAGATTGTCGTGGCCAACTCCTGGGAAATAAAAAAATAGTGCCCATTAATTTCAACAAGAAATTAATTAATGAAGAATATTTTGAAGTAGCGAATTAATTGTAAGTAGATATTCGTAACAGCAATAAAGATCCCGATAATGGAAATGCAACTTAAATATAAATTTTTTTACATGGACAGATAATTTTTAAATGTACTTATATCCGGCTCTAGATCCTCATTTTCTAATACTGCTGAATCAAATAATCGAAACTGCAAGTAAATGAGCTAATGAGATCTAACATATAGGCTACAATCATTACATCCAGAAAATGACAAATCATAACGATAACAGAAGCTTATTGAAATACCGACATACAACGACAGCACGACACCCCCAGGAGGCGACAACGGAGGGTTGGACGAAGCGAGCGGGACCTCCGTGCTATATGGGCGCAAGTCCATAGGAGCCGCGCGCCCCTACTTCCAGGAACCGTCCCGGCACGAACACAGCCCGGGCGCATTACCCTCTCGCCAGCCCGGCCTGCGTCAGGATCGGGGTAGAGCTAAACCATCCACCCAACTTAAGCAACGCCCCCGAGACTGCCTCTAACCGCTCGCCCTCGGAGACGGCCTCTAGCCGCTGCACCTACGAGACGGCCTCTAGCCGCTCCACCTGGGCTGCCTATCCCCCCTGCAGGACCTGTGACGGCCTCCATCCGCACACAGGGAAAGAACGGCATGTCCCCTTTCCTCCTGCAATAGTCTCGGAGGGCATGACACAGGCGATGGCCTCCAGCTGCACCCATAGATGGGCCGCTCTTTGACTGCACGTCACCCTTCATACAGGGCTTCAGCGACGGCCTCCAGCCGCACCCAAAGATAAGCGACGGCCTCCAGCCACTCTCCGTCTGTGGCCCTGTCAGTAAGTCGGGCCCCGGCGACGGTCTCCAGCTGCTCTGACAGGGTAGGGACGGCCCCTAGCCCTCCTCCTCTTGTTGCCCAAGGGACCTTGGTGATGGCCTCCAGCTGTGCCAGGGAGGGACGCTACGAAAGCCCACGCCCTCTGCGACTTTGCAACTAGAGGGTGACCTCTGCCCTTCCCCATACACCTATAGTGGAGCTGGGTGTCCCCATTCCCGCCCGGGTCAAGGCAGCCCCCAGACGGAGGATTCCCAGCTAGTGGACTGGCGGTGAGGCCCTGTATCATCCCCGGGGCTGTTCTCCCTACAACTGGCGCCCAGAGAAGACCTACCCCTGATGGACCCCTGCCCGGGACAATGCCGCAGCCCTGCTCTGACGGCGAGACACCAGGAAGGGGATCGCAGCCATCAGGACCCCGACGATACCCCACAGCACCCCAGGGCGAGGCCTCCCAAGCCCCCAGCCCAAGCGACGTTGCTCTCCCACCAGGAGCATACGGAAACGCCTGGAGAGGCTGTCTGGCCCATATCCCGGAGGCCAGATTCAACCCCCAGCCCCCAGCATGAGGGGCCCTTCACCATGCCCCACCCCCAGTAGCGGAAGGAGACGACGTCCACCCTTGCCCACGAACAGTGACCCAGTGTGTGTGTGATGATGTGAACTAAAGTAAAGAACAGTGCCGAGAGAAAAACGGACATCCAATGCAACAGTGGCTAACCATAACCCCCCCCCCTCTTGCGGTTGTGCCAGCCTATAGTATAGTGATCCTTAGCTCCCCCACCCTCCCCCCGTAATCTCATCCACCCTTAGTGAACTCCTAGCACGAGTGTAGAATTGTGAAGCAGTAAGTCTCCTGAGGACAAAAAGGCCACTAAAGTGATAGACTGTGTACAGTGAAATACTGTAACTAGATATGAACTCTCATTTCTAATAATATGGCACAAGCCTAAAGACAGTGAACGGTGCCACACCCACTCTCCCTGATATACTTATTGTGTCTGTCTAGTATCCTGTGAGATATGCTTAACCAGATTCAGCAGCCCAAGAATTGATGTGACAAATATTGTGAGATTGTCTGCCTGTTACTGTACTGAAGAATTTTTTGAATATACGTGTAGGTTGTTGCCTAGAATTTTCATGCCCTGTTCCTCTTATGTTTGTGGTCTAGCCCCGGTCTAGAAAAGAACCCAACTGCAGGCCAGGCGTTTCTAGGACGGGAAGCTGCCCTAAAAACACTTAGCATAACACTGGTGGACAGCGGTGGTTCTTGACCTGGGCAGAATTAAGATAAAGAGAGGAACAAAACAGGGAAAATATCAAAATGGCGACAAAACCACACGTTCAATTACCCAAATTCGACCAGGAACAGTATGACATCCATACATATTTGTCCATCATCAAACCACTGCCCGAAATCGGGTTTGAGGATGATAGACAGAAAATAGCTGTAACCCTACCACTGCTGGGCAAGGCAGCAGCCAGTATTGCTCCCAAAGTCGTCCCCGAACTAATATGGGCGAAATTCACGAAAATAGTGACCCAAGCCATCACACCCTCCCTGGGAAAAGTTGTGGCACTATCACAATTGGATAACGTAACATACGACAGCAACCTGGACGATACACTGATCCAGGCACGGCAGCTCGTCACTGCCACATACCCAAAAGCAGACGCAGAGACGCGGGAACAAAGCACCGTACATTCAATACCCTGCTCAGAGTCCTCCCCAGCATGGTCAAGGAGCACTTCACCATACATGACCCAACGGAGGATCTAGACAGGAACATCCAGCTGATACGATGACTCCTGACCTCCCTCTCCACCCTCCAACAAATCAGCGTGGTTAGCAAGTTTCTGATGAATAAACCAGCACTGCACGGCAAGCCTCGACCCTCACCAACCCGCATCAGACCCACACCAGCACCCCACTTACCCAGGGCTTATCCCTCGAGCACATGCCTCAGCCAGAATGAGAACCAGCACCTCATCTCAATCAACCCTTGGGAGTTCTCTGCATGTAGCCACAGATGCCCACTCCACGACATCCGTGAGCAACACAATGCTGCCAGGCAACAATTAAACACCCCAGGCCAGTGCAAAATGTCGTCTCCTGAAGACAACACCCCACCAGTAGAAAACACCGACCCTGGGGAACCGGAGCAGGAGGAAGAGGAAACTCCCCAACACCTGGATTTTTAGGCCTGCCCCCGCACCTCCCCACGGTGGCGAGGGCCATCTCCCAAAAATACTGCCCCTCAGTCTACGACAAGATGAGACTGAACGGGGTAAAGGCGAGGCTGCTGGTCGACATGGGAGCGGCCAGATCCTGCCTCTACAACCACTTCTACTCACATCACAAGTCGACCTTCAGCCCGCTTTTCCCTGTGTCGACTCATCTTGTAGACGCTGGGGATGGCCCCCTGCCCACCCATGGGGAAACCCAAGCCCTGCCTGCCGATACGCATCAGCGCATCTCCACTCGACATAAGTTCATCATCTTTGATTCCACCTGCCATAACTACAATGGATACCTGGGGCTGGACCTCCTGCAAAAACTAAGAACCACCATTGATTGCCACAAGCGGCAACTTCAGTTCAGGAGATCCCCAGCCCCTACCCCCGATCCCCCACAATCAGTATGCACCTACACCCCCACCCCTCCCCATTCCCCTCCCCCCCTTTCCCCTCCCCCACCTCCCTGATCCCCCCACCTTCCCCGGCATCATCGCCTCCACCACGATAATTTCCCCGCAACACGAAGCTTGGCTCCCATTGAACAGGCCCACTGGAACATCCGTCCTCTTCTCTCCTGACCTGCTGCCCGGAATGCTTTCGGCCTGTCTCTTACCCCCACTTTCCTTCCCCCGCACATCGCTGCAGTCAAGATTGCTTGTATTACCACGACCATGCTTACACTACCAAAGGGGCTCATAGTGGTAGAGATGGAAGAAGCGGAGCCATGCCCCACAACCACCCCCTCCACCCCCATCCCCTACCCCCCTACCCAAGCACCTCTCACCCCACCAAACTGACACTCTTCGCCACCTCCTCCTGTACTGTCAGGACCTCTTTGCATCAGGCCCTTCCGACAGTGGCCACACCACCTACCTGACACATGATACACACCACAGGATCACCAATCTGCTAACCATCCCGACAGAAAAACCCGAAACAATGGGTGGAGGAAGACCGGCAGGTCCAGGAAATGCTCGATGCTGGCGTGATCTCATTCTCCACCAGCCCCTGGTCCTCTCCTGCCTTGTCAAGAAAAAGAACGGCACCATGCGATTCTGCGTGGATTATCGCCATCAAGGATGCCACCCCTCTTCCCAGGATCGACGATTCCCTCAACTTCCCGTATGGTGCCTCCTGGGTTTCGACACTAGACCTCTAATTGGGATACTGGCAAGATCCGGTGCCCCCAGAAGATAGAAAAAAGACAGCATTTCCCATCAGCAACGGGAAACATTACAAATTCGATGTCCTGCCCTTCGGTCTCTGCAATGCCCCTGCCACCTTCTCCCGATTGATGGAGTCTGTCCTCAGCGGACTTACTTGGGAAATTTGTCTGGCATACCTGGACGACATCATTATTTTCAGCAAGACATGGGCCGATCACCTCCCAGCCACCAACTCAGGAGGGTCTTCCAGCACATCCATCAAGCCGGCCTGAAGCTACACCCCTCCAAGTGCTTCCTGGCCGCCCGGACCGTCTCTTTCCTGGGACACATGATCTCAAAAGACAGAATAGCACCCGACTCGGACAAACTGCGCACCATCGCCAGCATTCCCCTACCCCAAGATGTCCACAAAGTCTGGGCCTTCCTGGGCCTTACTTCGTATTATCGACGATTCGTTAAGTGATTCGCCAGTATCGCCAAGCCCCTCCATGATCTGACCAGAAGGGGGAACCCTTTACCTGGAATGATGAGCAACGGGAGGCATTTCAGGAACTGAAACGCGAACTCATCACCGCCCCGATCGTCACCTTCCCTGATTACACCTTACCCTTCCGACTATACACAGAATTTTCTCTGATAGCCATCGGCGCCATCCTCACCCAAGTGTAAGAGGGGCAAGAACACATCATCGCCCGCGCCAGCTGCACCCTAAACTAGGCGGAGTGGACCTACACCTCCACCAAGCAAGAGTGCCTGGGTATCATCTGGGCCTAGAAACATTTCCGGGCGTATCTATCTGGGACCCACATCACAATTATCACTGACCACCAGTCGCTCCAGTGGCTCCACCAGTCTGGCACTCACAACACTCAGCTTATTAGATGGAGAGAGACTGTAGAGGAGTTCAAATATGATATCTTCTATCACCCTGGCAAACTCCGCACTAATGCCGATGCACTCTCCCGTCTCCCTGTCCACGTCCTCCAACCCGGATCAGAGCTCCTCATACAGTGGCGCAATCAAGATCTGCCACCCTGGATCCCACCCAACTTGTTCAAACTCCACCAGCAGAGCGACCGTTTATTCACCCCGTCAGGGCACATCATCCTCTGCCCTGATACCACCCTAGACGCCATGAAACACCTCTACTCCGCCAACGGGATCCACCTTGGGATGAAAAGGCTCCTCCAAGTTTTCAACGATGTTTATTGGACTCCCAACCCCTCCAAGCTAGCCAAACAGACCATCCAATCCTGCTGGGCATGTCCACTGGGCAAGGACATCACCCTCACCCCGGCCCTTCGGGGAGCATCACTGCCCATAAACCCTGGCAGCTGCTGTCTGTGGATGTGGTAGTGCCCCTACCACCCAAGGCGGGCTACCGGTACATTATCACCTTTGTCGATATCTACTCCAAATTCCTCATCGCGTGCCTGGCCAACGAACACCACACCGTGGCCGTAGCCAACACCCTAGTCCGCCATGTCTTCCCCTACTTTGGAATCCCTCAGGCCCTGCACTCGGACAACGCCCCCAAATTCACGAGTGCTATCTGGAAAGAGCTAGCTGACCTATTCGGCTATCACAGTTCCCACTCCTCCCCGTATTGGCCACAAGGAAACAGAGTCTGCAAAAGGAGCCAATTTACCCTTATGAGTCAAGTACGGGCCCAAATCGAGGAGACGAAAAACGAAGACTGGCTGGTCCACGTCAAGATCGTCCAATGAGGGATGAACTCCTGCCCCAGGGAAGATGGCATCTCTCCACACGAGCGTGCGTTTGGGGAAGCGCCTCTACTCCTTCCCCTGCAGCGACACCTGCAACCACCCTCCACTCCTCCCGCATCCGACCCCCTCCACCACCTCAAGCGGCGACTCCAGCACCTCCAAAATGGCCTAGACCTCCAACCTGATGCTGCCCCCTCCAAACCCTACAAGCCGGGCGACACCGTTATGGTGGCAAAGCTACCAGTTCCACACAAACTTGCCCCACACTTTACAGGTCCCTATATATCAGTAGTCTGGAATCCTCATCTCAAGAAACACATAGATAAGACTGAAAAAGTCCAAAGGGCCGCTACAAGATGGGTACCAAGCTTAAGGGCTCTAAGCTATGAAGAAAGACTAGAAAAACTGAATCTGCCAACACTATAGGAGAAAAGGAAAAGAGGAGACATGATTATGCTATATAAATGCATATCCGGGAGGGAGAAATAGACATAAATGAATATATAACCTATGGGGAAGCACCAGCAAGAGGACATTGCAAAAACTGCATAAAAAGAGAGGCGATAAAGACGTAAGGAAATTAAGTTTCCCAAATAGGGCAATTGATCAGTGGAATGCACTACCGAATGGAATAGTGCGTGCC
Organism: Coenobita brevimanus; assembly: GCF_032717465.1. NCBI lineage: Eukaryota > Metazoa > Arthropoda > Malacostraca > Decapoda > Coenobitidae > Coenobita > Coenobita brevimanus. Next base: position 11,005,072 of record NC_136977.1, on the reverse strand, counting down.
AAAACAATTCATAAATTTAAGGAGATGTATGATGAATATGGTTTAAGACACTGGACAGTACGAGCTTGAAACATGGATGGAATGGTATCTAAATTACTAGAGATGAATGATGTCAGAGAAAATGAACCACAAATAATATGCCTAACTGAGACAAAATTAACACCAAGGATATCCAATGACATACTAAACTTAGAGGAATACAATATATGGAAAAGAGACAGAAATTTAAAAAAAGGAGGAGGAATTATAATATTAACTAAGAAAAATCTAAAAGTCAAGGAAAGAAACCTAGATATACCATCACAAGTAGAACTGATTGCAGTAGAGATCGACACATCTGAAGGTAAAGTAATTGTAGCCAATTTGTATATGCCACCCAGATCAAACACATGGGAAAGAGACGAATATGAGGACCTGGCAGAGAGCACAATTCAGAGTATAAGATCCTTGCTACATAAAATGGAAGAGAAATCGGAAAGAATTATACTAACTGGGGACTTCAATACAAATATAAATTGGAATACACTAGATATAAATAGCCAAGAAAGCTGTTGGGACCAAAAGCTCCTGGATCTCGTACAAGAGTTTTTCTTAACGCAACATGTGAGGGAAACCACTAGAAAAAGAGGACTTGAAGTACCTTCAGTGCTAGATCTAATATTTACTAGGCAAGAAAATGACATTGACAGTTTAATATATCACCCTCCACTCGGCAAAAGCGATCATGCAGTACTAAATTATAACTTCAGGATAGCATATGACATAGTAAACAGCAATGACAGTTACAAAAAGAGCCTAAACTATAAAAAGGGAAATTATCAAGACCTAAAGAAGTATTTCTTAGAAGTTGATTGGGAAAATGAGCTTAGAGGACAAGATTTAAATGCTGTATATAAAAAATTTTTGTGAATTTTATGAAATAGGAGTCCAGAAGTACATCCCACAGCACAAAGAAGCAGATAAGAAAATACAGAAATGGTTCAATACAGAATGTAAAAAATCAAAAGAAAGAAGAGATTTGTTGTGGAATAGATACAGAAGACACAATAGTGAAAGGGCGTATAATAATTACAAACAGGCAAGAAACGACTATACAAGAATAAGGAGGGAAGCCCAAAAACAGTTTGAGGAGGATATAATAAATAAAAGTAGTGATCAACCAAAGCTGTTTTACAGCTATATCAGAAGCAAAACCAAAGTAAAAGATATAATACAATCCATTACGGACGAGGGAATCACTTATACACAAGAGAAAGATATTTGTGAAGCACTAAATAAGAATTTCCAATTAGTTTTTACAGAAGAAAAAAATTTTGAGAGGGACTATGTGGAACACGCATGTCCACACATACTACCAGATATACAAATAGCAGAAAAAGTAATACAGGAGGAGTTAAGTAGATTAGACAGAGGAAAAGCAAGTGGTCCTGATGAAATTTCATGTTGGGTATTACGAGAATGTGCAAAGGAGTTAAGTAAACCATTATTTTTAATTTTCAAGAAATCCTTGAGTCAAGGGAAACTACCTGATATTTGGAAAAAAGCAAATATAGTCCCCTTATTCAAGAAAGGAAATAGACAAAATCCTCTCAACTACCGACCAGTATCACTGACCAGTGTTGTAAGCAAGGTATTAGAAAAACTTATAAGAAAAGCTTGGGTAAATCATCTAGAAGAACACAGTATGATAACAGAAAGACAGTTTGGTTTCAGAAAAGGAAAATCATGTGTTACTAATCTGTTGAGCTACTATGACAGAGTAACAAACACAATACAGGAAAGGGAAGGATGGGTGGACAGTATCTATTTAGATTTCAAGAAAGCTTTTGACACAGTACCACACCAAAGACTTTTATGGAAGCTTGTACCATCAAGGAGGAATTCGAGGCAAACTGTTTTGTTGGATGCAAGACTTTCTCATAAAAAGAGAAATGAGGACAGTACTAAGAGGAAACTACTCATCATGGAAAGAAGTGACTGGTGGAGTACCACAGGGTTCGGTGCTGGCACCAATCATGTTTTTAGTGTACATAAATGATATAAACAGTAACACTGGAAATGAGAGCTATCTGAATATGTTTGCAGATGATGCAAAAATACAAAGGAGAATTACTAGCACAGACTCTTGTAGGGAGCTACAAGAAGAATTAAATAAACTTCATGAATGGAGTAGTACATGGCAAATAGAATTCAATGTGGACAAGTGTCATGTAATCAAGTTTGGTAAAAGTGGAAAAAGACCTGATTGGGATTATAAGTTAGGAAATAAAACCATATACACATCAGAAAGAGAGAAAGACCTAGGTGTGATTATCAATAACAGACTATCTCCGGCTGACCACATCAGCGAGAAGGTACGGAACATGTATACACTGCTTGCAAATATGAGAATAGCATTCACATACATAAATGAAGACATGCTAAGAAGGATAATAACATCATTCATTAGACCAACCCTGGAATATGCATCAGTAGTCTGGAGTCCTCATCTCAAAAAGCATATAGACAAGATTGAAAAAGTTCAAAGGGCCGCTACAAGATGGATACCAAGCTTAAGGGACCTAAGCTACGAAGAAAGACTAAATAAACTGAATCTACCAACACTACAGGAGAGAAGGAAAAGAGGTGACATGATAATGCTATATAAGTGCATATCAGGAAACGAGAAAATAGACATAAATGATTACTTAACATATGGAGAAGCATCAGCAAGAGGACACTGCAAAAAACTGCATAAGAAGAGAGGTGATAAAGACGTAAGGAAATTCAGTTTCCCAAACAGAGCAATTGATCAATGGAATGCACTACCGAATGAAATAGTGTGTGCCAAAACAATTCACAAATTTAAGGATATGTACGATAAATATGGTCTAAGACACGGGACAGTACGAGCTTGACTCATTCCTGTAAAGATACAATTAGGTAAGAACAATTAGGTAAGAACACACACCGCTCGCTGGTGCAGTGGTAACGTTCCCGCTTGCCAACTGGTGGACGGGAGTTCGCGCCTTGCTCAGGTTGCGAAAAGTTTCACTGACGAAGTGGGTGGTTACTGTCCCCCTTGAGCAAGGGGACGGGTGTGTGCGTGTGTGAAGGTCACAGCCTTGCCCTTAGATCGGACTATATGAGCTCTCAGCTCCCTTCCGGGAGGGTAAAAGCTGACCATCACGACCATCAAGTGATCCTGACCGACCCGGTGAATTACACACACACGCATGCACGCGCGCGCGTCATGTAAAACAGTATCCACGTTCCCTTTGCCAAGTCTGGTAAAAAATATAAAAAAAAATGTAAATTGTTCACTCGGTTAGCTTCGCCTAAAGTGGGTATTGTGGTACTGTGTTATTCAATGCATAGAGCACATGATGCATGCACCAACGTGACAGCGGCGGCTCGGTTCTGCTTCTATCGTTCATCCTTTCAAGTGAAGATCCGGTCCTTTAATGGACTTACTGTGGACTTATTCAGATATAGGGTGGCCAGACTTAAAGCAGGACAATCTGGCATTTCAGCTCTCTCGTCCATCGAGCACAACCACTGACCAGGCGGTGATTCTTAAAAAAAAAAAAAAAAAAAATCCATCCATCCATCATCCAATCCTACGTTGCCCCATGAGGAGCGTAGGGGCCCGGGGTTAGGCAGTTGGTCCTGACATTTAACATGAGAGTGACCAACCTCACTCATCCCTGAGTGGCATTACGTGAGCAATAAACCCCAACCATCCCTTGGATATAAACCTTCACCGGCTCAATCCGATTGGAGCACAATAATTACCCACTAAACCACCAGGCGCCAAAATTTGGTTATATGGTTACCACCCAGCGTAGTAAATGGTTTCCTGGTGTTCAGGAAACCATTTGGCTTGTCACTCAGTGTAAAGTCACCCACAGGCAGAAGGAAGAGGAAAGAATGAAGGAATGAAAGACAGAAGAGGGAGTGTAAAGTCACCCGTAGGCAGAAGGACGAGGAAAGAATGAAGGAAAGATAGAAGAAGATGGAAGGAAAGAAGGATGGAGGAGAGGACAGGGCAGAAACCCGAGAGCAGCACTACATTGAGTGAGTGGATGGTGAGCGCCCTCACCTACAACATAAAAGAAAGAAAAAAGAAGAAGAAAAAAAAAAAAGAGTCCTGTTTTCGCTCCAGATATTATGGTCTTGTGTATCCTGTGCTTTATTGGCTTTAGCACATCGCAAATATACAGCAGAAACGCGTACTTCAATTAATGGTTTAATGTATGTAAAGTAAATAGAGCCACACATTGTCGGGGAAGTCTACAGTACGAGTAGCCTTCACTCTGTGCAGTAGGTTGGACTTCCATTTTACTTTAATAATTTCATGAAGCAGAATGTCATTTCAGTGACAAACCTTTTGTAATTTAGATTATTCCTTACTAAAAGGAAAAAACAGAATATTTTACAAATCAGTTTTCTAGAATATTAAGTAAAAACCACCTCCTGAATTGAGTGGTCAGGTTGACAACCCATCCTTCCACACTTGTATAGGACTAGGTAAGCATACAAGGGTAAGGTGGTTGGAAGGGGACCGATTTACAAAGTGAAAAGTGAGGAATATGATGTGTCGTGGGATTAAGGTCCCTTTCTGAGTAAGAACAGAAACGCCTGTAGATCCTTTGGTCAAGGGAACATGTCACAGAATGTGACATCAAGCAAGGAAAAATACGGCCGCGCAAAGCGTTCCACCTTTTGAGGTTATGGAAGTGGCCCTCCTATTAAGATACAGAGAACTTAAAGTAAGCTACTGTGACGCTTAGGAGGAATGTTTTCGAGACGTATAAAAAGGAAGAAGCCAGTCTGGAAAGAACGAGAACAGTGCACAGGGATAATGGACAAGGAGGAATAGACGGGCAATGAGCGTGGGAGAGAAACGAGAAATAACTGGGATAACTCAGTGTTTACCGAAGGAAGTGCACTTAAACGGGTCGATGCCCACTAGCGTTCCCCACTCTTCGGTTGCGGACATAGTTTCTCCGATCATCCACCGCCTGTAACCATTTATTTTAAAGCCCTGTTGTTTGTTGAGCTCAAGAGAAAATAGGCTTTCAGTTATAGCTTACTGCAGGCTTTCTGTCATATCGTGTGGGTTTGGAAAACTATCATGTACCCTATTATTGCCATGCTACAGTAAAGTGCGTGATATTGTTATGAAGAGAGATTTGCCAGTCAGGTACGCTCGTACCTTCGAGACGTTTCTGGTACCGTAGTTTCGGTACGAGTCGTCAGAGTTGCCAGTTTGCCTGGTATTTGTGAGCGTAGTTATTTCGTGAGTTAAACATTCATTTATTTTTATGCTCTTTTTCTCTATAATGTTTTATTTTAGTGATTGCTTGTAAATTATGTAATTTAAGTTCGTATGGTTAATGTTTTAGAGTGTTATGTAATGTAGGAGAACTCTAGCATGTTCTGATGTCTCGTAGTTGGTAACTGTTGTTGCTAGGGGCTGATGTAAGACAGTATGTCCTAGAATATTGGAGAAGTAGAAGTTTCGAGAGTAATGCAAGCTTATATAAGGATGGGGAAGAGACTAGTCAGTGAGTCAGTCAGTTTGGAGTTTTTAGTCGGGTTTCAGTTCAGTGTGAGTGAAGTCGGTTTTGGTGCTGTGCTATTAGTGAAGTTTGTGGAGAGTTGCTTTGCAAGCATTAAGTGTAATTACTGTCGGTGAAGATTGTATATTTTTGGTACTTGTGAAAAAAGTGGCAAACAGTGACGGGTTATTGAAGTTTGTATGTCACTGGAAGTTGAGAAAACAGTGAAGTGTTAAGCATGTGTAATAACAGTTAGTAAAGTGTGTATAGCTCCAGTGCTTGTGAGAAGACAGTGAAGTTGGAAAGAATTAAGTGGAATTACTTGGAAAATAAAGACAGAGAACTTTAGGGAGCCAGTGTTTATTTTCGCCTCAGCTGATCTTGTGTACTGCACACCTAAAGGCTGACCATAAGAACAACAACTCGCTGGGCAACGTCCTTCCTATACTGTACTACTGCTGTTGGAGCCTGTGGCAGTGTGGGACAGGGACGTAACACTGGTGTCAGGAGTGTGGGATTATTATTCAGGGCTGAAGTGAGGCTAATCTTCGACATGGAGCAAGAAGGTGTCCAGACAAGAGGCCAAGCTAGGCAGGAAGAGGGATCGCTGGGTGGAATTATGAAACTTTTACGATCACTCCAAGGACAATTACAGGCACAGAGTGTAAAACTAGAGGCATAGAGTGAAAAACTAGAGGCACAGAGTGAAGGACAGAAACAACTCCAAGCACAGTTACAGGCCCAAAGTGAAGTGCTCAGGAATGAATTTAAAGAACAGTTACAAGCACAAAGTGCCCAACTAAAGGCAGCTCAGAATGAAGGACAGAAAAAGCTCGAAGAACAATTAGAGGCACAGGAGAAAGAAATCAAAGAACAATTGCAGGCACAGAACGAAAAAGAGAAAGAACGATATGAACGTCTTCGGGAGGCATTACAAGAGCAACAGAGGGAATTACAACCGAGGGTGCAAGGACAGCCAGATGCATTCATAGGGGAAATCAAGGAAGAACAGCAACAGCTTAAGGAGGAACTAGATGCCAAGCTAGAGCAGCAGAAGTATGAGGTAAGCAATAATGTGGCAGAGTGTAAACAACATGTAGACGAACAACTGAAGACAGTTAATGAGGAAATAGTGACAGAGTGCAAACAACATGTGGACAACCAGCTGAAGATTAGTGAGGGAATAGTGATGGAGTGCAGACAGCATGTAGATAACCAGTTAAAGCATGTAGTCGATCATGAGAAGATAATAAGTGAGAAATTTGAGGCTGTAGAGAAATATTGCACTGCTGAGCCTCAGGTTAGTGTACAGGGAGCGTATGAAGAGAATGGGCAGTATATGGTGAATCTTGACGGATCCCGGGCATCTGAAGATGGCATTACAGGGCTGAATAATCAGAATGCAGAAGTTGTAAGTCCTGGACTTAATTATGATGCCTCAGTTATTAGGCCCCAAACCAGTGAAGTGCGTGGCTATAATGGGGATCCAGTTAAGAAGAAACCTCAAGAAAGTGATGGTAGAGTATCTTGGGAAGCTTACCATGCACAGTTTGAGTTACTTGCGGATTAGAATGGTTGGGAGGATAAGAAGAGGGCTGCAGAAGAACCACCACCGAAGAAATGCAGGAGAACCTTGATGAATAGCGTGCGAGAAGACAGAGAAACAGACAGCAAGGAGTGTAGTAGGAATGGGAATCATAGGAAGAAATGCAGCTGTACTGTAGTAATGGGGCCGGCGTCGGACGGAGAAGACCTGGGGAGGATGCAGATGGAGGGTGCAGATTTGCAACCGGTGCTGGAGTGGCTGCAGCAGAGTGCAGTGCGACCATCATGGGGAGAAGTTTCCAGGTTGGGCCCTGCGACCAAAAGCTGCTGGAGTCAGTGGGACCTTCGTTGCAACGGACTACTGGAGCGTCAGTGAGAGACGCCCAGTGGCCTCAGCGAGTGTTGGCAACTGGTGGTTCTGAAGAAGACGAGGTCTGATATCTTGGATGAGTCGCACAACAAGATCACTAGTGGGCACATGGGAGTGAAGACAACTTTAAGCAGGCTGCGACACAAGTTCTACTGGATTGGCATGCGTCAGGATGTTGAAGAGTGGCAGGCTGCGACACAAGTTCTACTGGATTGGCATGCGTCAGGATGTTGAAGAGTGGTGTCGGACCTGTGATGTGTGCTGTGTCAAGAAGAGGACCAAGACCTTCCTGGTGGAGTGGACTGTGTGGAGGAACAAGGACATCGTCGGAAGCGGCATAGAAGAAGGCCTGATAAGTTGAAAGATTATTTTGTGTATAGTTAGATGTTTCATTAGAATTAGGGTTTATGTTTATGTTTGTGTATACTGTGTAGTTTTGTCGGGACGACAAAGAACTAGGGAGGGGGTAGTGTTATGAAGGGAGATTTGCCAGTTAGGTAGTCTCGTACCTTCGAGACGTTTCTGGTACCGTAGTTTCGGTACGAGTCGTCAGAGTTGCCAGTTTGCCTGGTGTTTGTGAGCGTAGTTATGTCGTAAGTTAAACATTCATTTATTTTTATGCTCTTTTTCTCTATAATGTTTTATTTAAGTGATTGCTTGTAAATTATGTAATTTAAGTTCGTATGGTTAATGATTTAGAGTTATGTAATGTAGGAGAACTCTAGCATGTTTTGATGTCTCGTAGTTGGTAACTGTTGTTGCTAGGGGCTGATGTAAGACAGTATGTCCTAGAATGTTGGAGAAGTAGAAGTTTCGAGAGTAATGGAAGCTTATATAAGGATGGGGAAGAGACTAGTCAGTGAGTCAGTCAGTTTGGAGTTTTTAGTCGGGTTTCAGTTCAGTGTGAGTGAAGTCGGTTTTGGTGCAGTGCTATTAGTGAAGTTAGTGGAGAGTTGTTTTGCAAGCATTAAGTGTAATTACTGTCGGTGAAGATTGTATATTTTTGGTACTTGTGAAAAAAGTGGCAAACAGTGACGGGTTATTGAAGTTTGTATATCATTGGAAGTTGAGAAAACAGTGAAGTGTTGAGCATTAAGTGTAATAACAGTTAGTTAAGTGTGTATAGCTCCAGTGCTTGTGAGAAGACAGTGAAGTTGGAAAGAATTAAGTGGAATTACTTGGAAAATAAAGATAGAGAACTTTACGGAGCCAGTGTTTATTTTCGCCTCAGCTGATCTTGTGTACTGCACACCTAAAGGCTGACCATAAGAACAACAACTCGCTGGGCAACGTCCTTCCTATACTGTACTACTGCTGTTGGAGCCTGTGGCAATGTGGGACTGGGACGTAACAATATATTTCTTGTAATTACCTCCTGTAGACTGATATACATAGTTTTTTTTATTTTTATTTTTTTTTTTTTTCGTGCTGTTGGAACTGCCATTACTGTCTGTTACAAGTTTTTCCCTCCATAATCATAGTGAGGTTGTCTCTTACCTGCTCCTGGCCCCGGAACGATACACGTCATACCGCAGATTTTGACCAGGTGGAAGAACAAGAAAGTTGGAAAGCTTCTGCAATCACCATTCTTTGTCCTTCCTGGGAAAAAAAAAAAAAAAAAAAAAGTCACCATTACGATAGGGAGTTTTTTGTAGGAGTGTGGATCGGGATCGAGATACGCAAATGCACTTACGATCAATACCTCGTCACAGCTCAGGTATAATATGCAGGAGGGGCAAGGAGGCTGAAGAATTTTTCGCTTTGTCCTATTCTAACTGCAAAATAAATCTTAAGTTAGGAAACAGAAACTACAGCCGATTACTTTTTTTTTTTTTTTTTCCTGCTGGAAGATCAAGGAATGAGATGCAAAATCTTCTCTTATCTAGTTCGTTCTGCAAAAAGCGTATCGAACTTATCTAAGTTACGACGGAGGAATCGATCATAAATACGAAAATCCCACTCCTGGACCCTAAGGTGACTGTGATTAGTTTGACAGGAAGGACAAGGAGGGTGCAAAATCTCTTCATTGTTGCTGTGTTCTTCCAGCAAAAAGCGAATCCTAATTAAGAGAGGAAGAGTATCGAAGCTGTTTTATGCGGCAGGTAGGGCAGCGAAAGGATTGCTGAATCTCGTCTTATATCTGTTCTTCCTGCATGCAAAAACGGGTCTGAGTTGTAAGAGGGAAATGATCCATAGTACGTTTGAAAATCCTAGCCCTGAAAGATAATGAACTTAGCCAGTCACACCCACCAGCACAACCGCCATATTCGCCAAGACTAAAGCGGGAATCTTGGACGTCTGTAGTTCGTTTACCGTAACTTGGCAGAGAGTGTAGTCCTTTTGCAGCTTATTTATTTCTCTCAGCTCGGTGGGAGATTCAGACAATACAATGGCTCTTTAGCATTTCCATAGCACTTTTTCGGTACTAGTGCTATATTCAAGTGCTAATCTCATGTTACGTCCTAACATTCATGATAGAGGGATGGCAGTTTTAGACCGAGCAAATAGAGTATTGTAGTATACTGTTTCTTCTATCTACTTTGTTGCCTTTATTGTTTTTTTCCTTCTCCTTTATCTTGGCTGTTAAGGGATCCGTAGGGACATCTGTCCAGATGATACCCCCTAATGTCATACAATAATTGTTCTGTGTTTGTATGCAAGGGCGAAGCGTAGGATGGAGTCAGAGTTTTGCATATATCTTTTGTTGCTAGCATTTCTTTGTACATACTTTTATATTTCATACGAGTGAATGTCTGTTACGTGAGATTTGTGGGCAGGTTTGCTGAGGAACGATAGGAAACAGTGTCGCCTGTTCAAAAGTGGGTAAGTGTTTGAGAATTATATATTAGCTGTCCTGTAAATCTGGAATAAGTACGGTACATAGAAGTGTCTGGTCGAAAGGAGAAAGCCTCTGCTGGATTTGAAACGGAAGAAAAATTTTCCCATTCACAAACACCTGAAAATTGTGTTACTGTTTATGAATAGTTACTGTTTGTGAGTGCTTTGTGATTTTAAGTATCGAAAAAAATACTGGAGATACTGTTTGAATTTGTTGTCTTTGAGTTTTCAGTTCATCCCAGTATTTTTAATTAGTGCTGTATTTTGAGGGTGAAATAGTGGTGTTTTTGCAGTGTTCAGTTTGATGTTTGTATGCCATTTAATAATTATGTTTTTTCAGGTTTGAGGTAACTGCTGTGTTATGTTCCAAGAATTTATTAATGTTCTTACCTAATTGTTCTTACCTAATTGTATCTTTACAGGAATGAGTCGAGCTCGTACTGTCCCGTGTCTTAAACCATATTTATCGTACATATCCTTAAATTTGTGAATTGTTTTGGCACACACTATTTCATTCGGTAGTGCATTCCATTGATCAATTGCTCTGTTTGGGAAACTAAATTTCCTTACGTCTTTATCACCTCTCTTCTTATGCAGTTTTTTGCAGTGTCCTCTTGCTGATGCTTCTCCATATGTTAAGTAATCATTTATGTCTATTTTCTCGTTTCCTGATATGCACTTATATAGCATTATCATGTCACCTCTTTTCCTTCTCTCCTGTAGTGTTGGTAGATTCAGTTTATTTAGTCTTTCTTCATAGCTTAGGTCCCTTAAGCTTGGTATCCATCTTGTAGCGGCCCTTTGAACTTTTTCAATCTTGTCTATATGCTTTTTGAGATGAGGACTCCAGACTACTGATGCATATTCCAGGGTTGGTCTAATGAATGATGTTATTATCCTTCTTAGCATGTCTTCATTTATGTATGTGAATGCTATTCTCATATTTGCAAGCAGTGTATACATGTTCCGTACCTTCTCGCTGATGTGGTCAGCCGGAGATAGTCTGTTATTGATAATCACACCTAGGTCTTTCTCTCTTTCTGATGTGTATAGGGTTTTATTTCCTAACTTATAATCCCAATCAGGTCTTTTTCCACTTTTACCAAACTTGATTACATGACACTTGTCCACATTGAATTCCATTTGCCATGTACTACTCCATTCATGAAGTTTGTTTAATTCTTCTTGTAGCTCCCTACAAGAGTCTGTGTGTGTGTGTGTGTGTGTGTGTGTGAGAGAGAGAGAGAGAGAGAGAGAGAATATTGTTTGTGCATATCTGCTCCGTGAGGTGTAATGTCATTGTTAATATGTGATACTATCTGTTAAAAACAAAAGTGGCATTGAAAACAAAAGCTTCAATACCAAGCTATAATCTAAAAATCATTTAGCATCTATGTGGTAGGTGATGAAATGCAGTTATATATATAAAAAAAGCTTTATTATAGTACAAATATTTCGCCTCCATCAACATCTTCAGCTTGGGGCTCAACACTCACTTAAAGAAGTAATGAAAGCCCAGTGTAGGAGTCAGGCTGGAGTCCCTAAGGTGACATCCAATCGAGCATAGCACTATTTTACTGCCAAGAAGTCTCCATCCTGCCACTTCAAGGTGACAGGGGGTTGACAATCAGTATAATGGAATAAATTACAGGCGTGTACGTAAAATCGTCAAATGCTCTTATGAATAGCTCTCGGAAGCATTGAAGAATGAGATGTTTTTCCGGTTCACTTTTAACGTTATTAATCTACATATATATATATATATATATATATATATATATATATATATATATATATATATATATATAAATATATATATATATGCACAAGGAGCACTTTAAGTCCCGAGTTACTACGTCTACATGCATCACAGATTATCACAATATTTAACACAGTCAGCTTCGCATTTGTAGTCCATATTATTGTTTCAGAATCCAAACCACGAGTTGAGGGAACTGTCCAATCTTATGAAAACTGTGTCTCTTCATAAATAGTTAACCTATTGCTCGGGCATCATGGAGTGGCAAATGTCTCACCACATATCCGTGGAATCGTCTGTTTGGATCTCCACTACTTCGCCATTAAGCCTGGAAAACGACGAGAAACACATTAGAACACATGATTTATTTTCAGAATGATTAAATGTTCATGACCTTGAGATCATATGAGAATCTAAACTTTCGTAAGGAGCTTCAAATACTAGTCACTAGATTAACTGATACCATTTGTTTTATGGGAGAGGAACACTGCAAAATGTAAATTCATCATCATAACCGAATATCTCACATTTACATGGGATGGGGTAATCTAGAATATGACTCTGATCTCGGGGAACAACACTCAAAGAAGAATCAAAGCCTCAAGAAAAGTCTCCCTTCCCCCTGCACCCTCTCTGTTCTTACAACATAGGATCTGGGCAGAGGGTCATCAATACTTAGCTAATTTCAAAGATTTGAATTTAGGTCTCTCTTCCCGCCACAGTCAGTCGCCTATCATCTTGAGATCATTGTCACCACCATCCACACATGCCTAGCATGCCTCTACTATTTATATGATTTCAGTATTGTATGCTAACATACATTCTTGTTCTGTCTTCCCCCCCCCCCCACCGAATTAAAATACAGTACTGTAACAAACAGAACCAATGCAATGTCCCTAACTAATCTAACTATCCAAGACATTTGCACAAGGATCATACCTCTGCAACTGGCCACGAGAGTCAGTGCGGTGGAATACTATGATATTGCCAGAGTTGTTCCTGGACACAGGGAGATGAGGATTCTCCTCATTAGAATTTTTACGGACACTTTGGTTCCTATTAAACATCCCAAGGCCAAAGGATGAGGATGAGGATGCCACAGATTGGCTGGAATCCTGCCGTAGAATGGATACCACTGGTTCTACGTCACTGGCAGCTGCTCCGCCACTGCCTCCAGGATGAATACTGGGGCCAGGTAGTGAGCTCGGGTCCTCAAAATTGACACTTTTTGGCGAGGACGCAATGGATGCTGAGGAGATACTGCTTCGTTTGGAGTCTGACCGCTGGAAATGCTTCGCCTTGTCCTCATAGTCAGGCATCTGTGGAATATCCAGGAATTGCTGTGACCTTTGTGATGCAGAACGGAAGTTGACTGACTTGGTGGACTTTTTGGAGTCTGTCCGCATCATGAAATTGGGGTATTTCCAGGGGGCCTTTGGAGGTTCCATTTCGAAGGCATGGTTGTCGACTCCTGGTGAGGTCCTTGGCTGTTCCTCCTCATTTGATTCTTTACCACGTTTGGATAGGCGCCGCAACAACCGAGAGCCAGCATTGAGGCCAGCATTGAGTGGCTCCTCCAGGCGGGGTATCTTGAATCTTCGTTTCCGGGTGTCATGCGAGTCCTCAATGATTATGTGACGATCGTAAGGCGTGTCGAAGTCCACCTCCAGGATGGTGGAGAATTTGTGTGGGTATATGCAGTCCACTATTGAGATAATCAGGCCAGACACGGTCACCAGGCATCCTGCAAGATTAGGTAAAGCTACAATAAAGCACAAAGTATATATATAATTGTTGGCAAGCACTAGTAAACATTTGCCGCACCCACAAGGACGGCCAAATATAGTGCTTATCCCTAACTGTGTCACTCATTAACTTACTGAGTTACTATGCTTGCTTAAAGAATGGGGTCCAGGCCTTATGGCACGACTGTTTGGAAAACGATATTATGCACCCTGGGCCGGGTTTATGTCAGGATCACACACACACACACACACACACACACACACACACACACACACACACACACACACACACACACACACACACACACACACACACACACACACACACACACACACACACACACACACACACACACACACACACACACACACACACACACACACACACACACACACACACACACACACACACACACACACACACACACACACACACACACACACACACACACACACACACACACACACACACACACACACACACACACACACACACACACACACACACACACACACACACACACACACACACACACACACACACACACACACACACACACACACACACACACACACACACACACACACACACACACACACACACACACACACACACACACACACACACACACACACACACACACACACACACACACACACACACACACACACACACACACACACACACACACACACACACACACACACACACACACACACACACACACACACACACACACACACACACACACACACACACACACACACACACACACACACACACACACACACACACACACACACACACACACACACACACACACACACACACACACACACACACACACACACACACACACACACACACTACCTACCTTCATACTCATTCACATATACCCTTTTCTCCACTCTGTTTACATCCATTCTCTCCATTAAATTATGACACTTACACACACTCTCTTCAGTTCTTATGTCAACAGACTTCCTTACCCCACATCTTTGAAGGATTACATAAATTTTGTTATCCCATGCATTGCGTTATCCGATAGCGCCAGGGGTTCGGATATTGATATAGGCTTCAGGCGCCACTCGACTCACGTGTCATACCACCTTTTGTGGGTTGGTATAGGTAAAATGAGCTAGAGGAGGTAACTCTGGTAACCTTGATGGTGTTATGTCCTTGTAATTTAGGACAGTGAGTGAATAACCTGCCTCAGGCTCGAAGGCCAAGCTTCGGAGACGAGCATCGCTCCTAAGTACAGTACCTCATGGCGTCTGCCTCACCTTTACCTTTACCTTACTCTTAAAGACTTCGTTCTCATATCACGCTAAAGTGTCACACCCAAGAGTTAATATGTTTGTAAATAATCCTTCATGCACTCGTCATTCAGCCCCCACACTCAAACCTCTGTTCAGTATCAAGGCCCTCATAGCAACCACCACCTTAAATTTAGGTAAGTATTTTAATACAATATCTAATTAGATGTTTTATGGCTTTTATCTGGAGAAGACTTAATTCAGGACTAATACAGTACATATGAATATTGATCACCCTCATATGCTTCTCGAATCTGTGAGGCAAAGTTGTGGAAAACAAAAACAGCAGTTGTAGCAGAGACGAAACAGACACTGACCAACGACTAATGTGAGCCAAAAGCACCATCCAAGATAGAAGACGAGGGTGACATCCTCGAAGCGGATTTCGAGTGGCCTGGGTGGCTTGAGGAGGTAAAAGATGGCACAGGCGATGTTCATGAGGAGCCCTGTGACCGTCATAGTGTAGGCGCCATAGCGGGGCACGTTCACCACCAGGATGTTCATCAGTATCCAGGACGCCAGTGCTGACCTGAAGAAATTAGCTGTGGTTAGAGTCTGAGGTGGGATTATCAGTCAGTCAGTCAGTCAGTCAACCAATTAATCTGTGTATCTGTCTGTCTCTCATTCTTTCTATCTGCCTGTCTATGTACAGCTCCGGACAGATGAAACGGCTACACCCCATCCACCAGCGACTTGGTTTGGGTCTCAGTGGTTCTGGTAACAGTTGCAGGTGGAGGGAGGGGGGATGTGGGAGGGTGATGAGGGGAGAAATGTGGGCGGAGTTATATAGGGGGTAGTGTGGGAGGGTGAAGAAGCAGCACAGTCTGGCTGGTGGGAGGGGGAGACGAATGGTTCGGTAGCGGAGACGAGAGTCTGCTGGAGGGTAAGACAGGTGAGTGTGATTAGATGAAAAGAAATTACAAAAAATGAATTATTATAATATCTGCTGCATATATTGCATTTTATCTACTAAATAAAAACACTGTCTATTATTCACCACCGTATTTGGGTATCCTACTCATTATTATTATCCTTTGGATATTAGGCAATAAATAAAGATATTGGACGGTCTTTCGGACCCGAACCAATTTTTTCATAACTTTTTTCTTCAGCTATTTCCGTATTCCTATTATCCCCCTTTTTATCACTTTCTCCTACGCCTTACATTTTTTTTTGGCATAAGGCAGTTTAACTTTCTCTTTAAATAACCATATTTGTCAACAAATATTCCTTTCATTAATCTATTTAATTACCTGTTTTCTTTCAATATGCATTTGTCTAATAATGGGTGTTACACTTTAATTGGCGCCGCTATTTGACGTTTTGAATAAATTTGGTCTAAATTTACGCATATATTGCAGTCTCTCTCAAGTAGGCTGGCAGCCTCACACATCCTCCCCCCTGCTTTCTCCTTCTCTCGCTACCCGTTCCCTCCTTTCCTTTTGTAGTACTGTTTATCTCTTCTTTCTCATATTTTTAACCTCATTCCTTCTTACAAACTTTTAGTGCCATAGGAATTTCTCCCTTATCACCTACAGTCCTACTACATGAAAGTGGAAAAAACTGCCATCGGGAAAAGAATAACTGGAAATTTATGGCGAAGGTTACGATATTAGTTATTTAGAATGAAAGTGTTGGCAGATACGCATTCTTGACGTGATTATCACAGCCACAGCATTTCGCCTTCATAAAACAGAAGGACTATAGGTTTCATGCATTACCTCCTTACGTCCAGCATTACTGTGCAGAACGCCATGTATAACACATTAAGGACCACAAGGACAGTACTGGTAGTCATCGTGATTCTTATGAATCTCTCCATGGGCTATTGAAAACAGTGCTTTATGCTCAACTTCAGAATTATGTTCTCATCATGGCAATCATAGGCAAAGATAATAAAAGCAATATATACAACCAAATTATCATTTATTATACAACAAAGCTCAAACTGCCTCCGTGCTACCTGAAAAAAAATAGAAACCTTATCATATATATATATATATATATATATATATATATATATATATATATATATATATATATATATATAATCATACAGGCTCTACACTTATGAAATTTAACATCGAGCAACCCTATATGCCCAAAGTAATTTCCTCTGCATGGACTGACGTTGTTACGAAACTGGTTGTCCCCCTGCAGTAATTATTAATATATTTTTATGGTCATACATGACTGAATAGTTTAGTTTATACAAGCGAAAACCTCAAAAATAATAATCACCAAGTATTATTCCTTCTCTAGCAGTTGCGCCTTCAGTGACACACTTCCAAAAATCCTCTGGCTTGTCAACATAACGTTTGCTAGGGTCCTGTGATGCAACCCTGCTTCGTGCAATACTCTTCTCATAGTCTTTTCGCTGATATCATGGTCTGTGCATCGGTTTCTGTGGCGTGTAGTGCAACTTGGTGGTTTCCGTGTGGTAGGTTGCCATGCTAGTTAGTGTCCTCTGCTTTACCCAACAATAAATTTTAGATCAAACAGTGTTGTTCATGGTTATTAATATATATATATATATATATATATATATATATATATATATATATATATATATATATATATATATATATATATATAGGCTCATGTATTTAATTTCTTCAGGTTACATGTGATTGTGTGAGCTGGTTACACCCTTGAGACTGCAGCACGGAGGCAGTTTGAGGTTTGTTGTATAATAAATGATAATTTGGTTGTATATATTGCTTTTATTATCTTTGCCTATGATTGCCATGATGAGAACATAATTCTGAAGTTGAGCATAAAGCACTGTTTTCAATAGCCTATGGAGAGATTCATGAGAATCACGATGACTACCAGTACTGTCCTTGTGGTCCTTAATGTGTTATACATGGCGTTCTGCACAGTAATGCTGGACGTAAGGAGGTAATGCATGAAACCTATAGTCCTTCTGTTTTATGAAGGCGAAATGCTGTGGCTGTGATAATCACGTCAAGAATGCGTATCTGCCAACACTTTCATTCTAACTAACTAATATCGTAACCTTCGCCATAAATTTCCAGTTATTCTTTTCCCGATGGCAGTTTTTTCCACTTTCATGTAGTAGGACTGTAGGTGATAAGGGAGAAATTCCTATGGCACTAAAAGTTTGTAAGAAGGAATGAGGTTAAAAATATGAGAAAGAAGAGATAAACAGTACTACAAAAGGAAAGGAGGGAACGGGTAGCGAGAGAAGGAGAAAGCAGGGGGGAGGATGTGTGAGGTTGCCAGCCTACTTGAGAGAGACTGCAATATATGCGTAAATTTAGACCAAATTTATTCAAAACGTCAAATAGCGGCGCCAATTAAAGTGTAACACCCATTATTAGACAAATGCATATTGAAAGAAAACAGGTAATTAGATAGATTAATGAAAGGAATATTTGTTGACAAATATGGTTATTTAAAGAGAAAGTTAAACTGCCTTATGCCAAAAAAAAATGTAAGGCGTAGGAGAAAGTGATAAAAAGGGGGACTTCAAGCACGAGGGATAATAGGAATACGGAAATAGCTGAAGAAAAAAGTTATGAAAAAATTGGTTCGGGTCCGAAAGACCGTCCAATATCTTTATTTATTGCCTAATATCCAAAGGATAATAATAATGAGTAGGATACCCAAATACGGTGGTGAATAATAGACAGTGTTTTTATTTAGTAGATAAAATGCAATATATGCAGCAGATATTATAATAATTCATTTTTTGTAATTTCTTTTCATCTAATCACACTCACCTGTCTTACCCTCCAGCAGACTCTCGTCTCCGCTACCGAACCATTCGTCTCCCCCTCCCACCAGCCAGACTGTGCTGTTTCTTCACCCTCCCACACTACCCCCTATATAACTCCGCCCACATTTCTCCCCTCCTCACCCTCCCACATCCCCCCTCCCTCCACCTGCAACTGTTACCAGAACCACTGAGACCCAAACCAAGTCGCTGGTGGATGGGGTGTAGCCGTTTCATCTGTCCGGAGCTGTACAAATCGAAAACGGCTGACGTCAAGATTGATGAAGGAGACTAATAAGGCACAACAAAGCCCAATACACAATTCACGATAAGCAAAGTTAATACTGCAAAACATAGGGATATTAAAACTGGCCATAAAAAAAAAGTGTTACGGTACTTATGATATAGCAGTTAAGACAGTATGAAACAAGGAGGATTAATGAAAACACATGATCATACAAAACCCAACTACCTACCACAAACTAATGCTTGTGTAATATCGGACATTCCTGTAGCCTTGATTCAAAATACTGCAAGGTAACAGAGAATCTGTCTGTCTATTTAAATTTCTGTCATTCTGTATTTATCTATCTACATGTGTATATAACTTTGCACTATAAAACCAAACACCCTACCACAAACTGATGATTGTCCATTATTTGGCACTTCTGTAGCATCGCTTCAAGATGCCGCAAATGAATGGACTACTTACCACAAACTGATGCTTGTGTAATATCCGGCACTTCTGTAATATCGACCCCAGGCAAACCCTTCATTATCAAGCGTCAGGTACTCGGCCACAGTCAGGATCGGGTAGGGGAGGCCCTTAACGAGTGCCTCGCGGTAGTGTGCTCGCATGTCCGTGGGCTGGATCCAGTAGAAGCGTTCGTTGAAGTTTATATCGAGGCTGCGGTTGTGTTGGGGGATGACTCGCATGGTGACGTTGGCGTGGTCCAGTCCGATAGCCACTCCCAGGGTCGCGTCTATCTTTTCCCTGGAGAAGGCGCGGTAGGAGGACCTGATGATGCCATTCGCGACATGCCAGGACGAGCCCACGTTGCACACTGCAGGAGAAAATGGACATCGTAAAATCAGCAAAGTACACTTGAATTTGGTAGTTCTGTCTTAAATTGAATGAAATCTCGTGCTGGTTACAGTAACATAAAAAAGAGAGAGAAAAAAAAGAAGCATACTACTAAGCAAGAAATGCATATTTCTGTTTGCCAGTAACAAAAGTAACTACCAAACAAGCTAAGTAAATAAATAAATAAAAGACAGACACCATTGCACTGAAAGGAACAGGAGACACTGAGCTGGGTAACAGAGATAAAATAAAGCTAATCTACGATGAAATTTAGAAACAAGATAAAGTGCAACAGAGGGAGAAATAACTAGCTTTACAATGGTACACGCGGCTCATCATTCAAACATCATCACTTCCATACACTTTTGAAATTCATCCTTCCATCTCGTTCATCACTTCACTTTCTTCCTTCTCCCATCACCTTCCACACACTCTAGGATGTCTTGCTCTGTATCACAGCGCTCTCCTGACAATCCAAATCACCCTCCCTCTTGTACTTTTTCGTTCTATCCTTCTGTCTTCCTCTTGATCTCCCTGTCATACCATCAACTCTCTCTCTCTCTCTCTCTCTCTCTCTCTCTCTCTCTCTCTCTCTCTCTCTCTCTCTCTCTCTCTCTCCATCAACGCTACACTACCGTTCTAATCTCTCTGTCTTACTGTTTTTTTTTTTTTTCTCATATACAGTATTAAATCTTTCTTCCTTGCTCTCAGTCTCCCTCTACTCATGTGTCAGAAACCCCGGCACCAAGGCTGGTTTGGCTGTGACGATCAAGGTAAGCCATTGTCTCTCACGCACCGGGAAAAAAAAAAAAAAAAGTGATCCGTGCATCGAGTGTGATGAAGAACGGGGCAAGGATGAAAGGAGAAACAGAAAGTAAAAACAGAAAAAGGGGTAAAAAAAAATAATAATAATAAACATGTATATCTAAAAATAATAAATCTGCAAGAAAGACAAAAAAGGAAGAAAATAATGCAAAGACGTTACTAAATGAAGGGGAAAAAAGGTGAACCGCAGACAACAGGCTTGGCGACGAAATCAGTGAATATATAGGAGTTCATAAAGCTCAGTGTGTGTGTGTGTGTGTGTGTGTGTGTGTGTGTGAAACTGGCACCTGTCAGTGTTTCCGCTTGTCGTTCGAGTGTTTGAGTATTTTAACCCTGAGAGGCACTCATACATGTATACATGTAGGGAGTTGGCTGCAATAACAAGATTCCTCATACACTCAAAAATTACCCGTTGTTATTGCTCTAATCTTACGTAGTGATGTATTCTATTTTCGTTAACACTCAGCCTCCTCGGACTCACTCTAAGCTGATTGAAAATCGTCTGGTGTTGGCTGGAATAGAATGTAAATGTCCCACCCATCTGGTGGTTAATGGAGCCAGTATTAGCATTCGGACTCTCAAACTCACTCAGGAGAAAATACTTTGAATATAGTAGTAAGGTCAGTTCCAACCACAACCACGGGAAGTTTCATATTTTTTTTTTCCTTTCTTTTACTATATTACCATAGAAATGTGAAACTTCTGTAACTGAGGCAACAGGTTTCATCCTGCCTTGGACCTATTCAGGTAATTTAAGTTTAGAGTAAAAAAAATGTTCTAACAAGTTTTAGTGTCTTTGGATTATGGCACTGTTGAATTACGTATTCATGAACGGCTGTCGCAAGTTCATGGTTTGATTTCTTTAGTCATCTGTTCAATCATTGTGTCCCTTAGTGTTTGTTAATTGTCTTTAGATTATCAGACTACACATCAGGGTATAAAGTTGCAAATATACGATTATATACTGTGAAGGAAGGGATGATCCTCTTCCCCTCTTCTGAGTAAATGGTGGATTAGATGGCATGAGAATATAACTGCAGTAAATACTATAGTATCCACAACGCTCATAAAAAGCATTAACGAGAGAAATCAAAATAATGAGTAAGCTATAAACTCCCCGATAAAGAGGCAGCATTAACCCATTAAGGCTGAGTGGAGGATATTCAAGGATGTTGTTCGCGGAAGTTTAACTATAAACAACGGCAATGCAGTCATGATGCACTCTCGCAACACTGTCGAACAATGCCTTGCAGGTGGTGCTCCCTGGATGAATACTGATCAAATATTAATCCAGACCTAAAAAAAAAAAAATCATAAAATATTCATCGCAGTCATACAATGCTAAGGACGAGGTGTTAGTTTCCTTAGTCCTCGAGATAACGGCACTAGGTCATAATCTCACTAACTTGAGAGAATTCGTTACACTTTTTTCCCTGCGAATTATTTTGCCTGCCACATCTTCGTATCCCAAGATGCACAGGGTACAACAGAAACAAACTATGTCGACATAAAAAAGATTACACACAGGATAACAGTAAGTGTAATTTGCAAAATAACTAAAAGGCAGAAGTGCTACGAAGTCTCATAAGTCTGCGAGAGTGTGGTCCATTATGACGGGATGATAAGTAGAAATGTAACTTGGCGGACGTGTTCGCCTGAAGCTACACCGCGTCCTTGTTGATGCTGCTCCTGCCGTGGCCAAGAGGGGGACTGCAGTGCTTCCGGGGTTCAGTAGCGATCAGGCAGACACCATCAAACAAATATTGAGCAGGAGGGGGCCGATGATACCAGAAATTATCATTACAACGACTGATGTCTGAGAATATTAATAATACTTGTGAATGCATGTAATAAAAATACTATGGATCAGACAAAGAATGTATTTTGTCAGCGACATAGTCCAACGTCAAGAAAGCAGTGCTACTAATGGTGGCTAGGAATGACTGGAATTTTGCAGTATGCATCGTCTCTGGTCAGATTTTTTCTCGCGGAATGGACACCAATTCTTTTTTTTTTATTGAATGAGCAATTAACAGCTCATATACATATTTGGGGATCAGAACTCCTAAACGAAAGTCAAACCTTTCCAAACTTGCTTGATATTTAACAGTTAGTACAGTATAGTAAGATCTTATTAGGCCTTTATAGTGTTTAGAGTCAGTATAGAGAAACTGCATTTATCGCAACTGTAACTGTCTTCGGATGAAGCAAGATGCCGACTCTGCTCAACCTCCTTGATTTTTTTTTTTTTTTTTCAATTTTAAGCCAGCGAAACCTCGTTATATACTATATATATATGGACACGATTTCTGGGGAGTCCCTAACTATGCTATCTTCCGGCCATCACATGAATATCACTTCACTGTATACTTCTTTTTAAATTAAAGATCGAAATGCCAAACTTGCTAGGGATGTGCGCCTAATTCATATTTCCAGTAGATGGCGATGACGATTTTTGTTTCATTCTGATTATTTCCAGAAGACTGAATTTAGCTCAAGAAATACCTCCCTGACATCAAAAGTGAAAAACAGCCTGCTCTTTGACGATGACTTTACTAAACTCTGACCACATCCGGACGATGTACTAGACTCAGGAGTGACCTCTTGACCTGTAGGGGCTTCACACTGTCTCATTTCATCCCCCCAGTTCTAGACGTCGTTCCTAAGTTGAATAAAATTGCTTAACAGTAACAAGAACAAATTAAAAGTCATGTTGAGAATGAATGGGTTAAGGTGAAATCTAGGGGTGGACGGGTGTTGTGGTAAAATCGTCTGACAGCTTTAAGAGACGATGAAAGGAGGGGAGGCAGTGAATGGGTAAGGGTGGAATCTAGAGTGGGTGGGTGTTGTGGTTATTATACATGCACTCAAGTCCTTCACGCCTGGAAGGTAACTGTGATGGAGGGAGGGGGAAACTTATAGAAATGGATGGGGAGAGAAAGAGAGAGAGGGGAGGACCAGGAGAATGAGAAGTGACAGGGAAGAAAAATAAGAAAGGAAAGAAAGAGGGAGGAAGGTAAGGAGAGGAAACAGGAAAGAAAGAAGGCGAACGGTGGGGAGAGAAACAGGAAAGAGGGAGGAAGGTAGGTAGAGGAAACAGGAAAGAAAGAGGGAAGAAGGAGGAAAAAGCGGGGGAAAGGGAGGCAAAGAGGGAGGGAGGCAGGGAAGCAGAAGGAAAGAAACAAGAGGGAGGGAGACAAAAGGGAAGAAATGGGAGGGAGGAAGGGAAGGAAAACTGGGAGAGGGGAAAAAATAGGGCGGGAAGGAGGAAAAGAAAAAAGGAGGAGGAAAGTGAGGGGAAAATGATACTAAAAAGAATGGAAAGAAAGGGGATAGGAAGGAAAATAAGAGGAAGGGATGGAAGTGTGAGGAAGGACTGGAGAAATGAAGTGAATTAAGGGGGATAGAGAGAGGGAGGGACTGAGAGAGGGAATGAGGAGGCGGCAATATACAGAAGAGCGCGCGCGTGTGCGTGTGCGTGTGTGTGTGTGTGTGTGTGTGTGTGTGTGTGTGTGCGTGTGCGTGTGCGTGTGTGTGTGTGTGTGTGTGCGTGTGCGTGTGCGCGCGCGCACAAAGCCACACAACCACCTAACAATGGGCACAACCTTAAAATGCTCTCATGGTGACACTATATTCTCCTTCGTTGGCCTCCTCTTATCCTGTGTTTCACAGTTTGCTTACTCACCCTCTCCCAAAATCGCTCATTCACTCACTCACTGCATTAGTTTACACAAAGGCACAAGCACACTCGCTAACTCACCCACACAAAAATTCTTAGGTATACTGTACATAATTGGTCATTCGCTCAAGCATTAGAAGATACACGCACTTCCTCACTATTTTGCACTCATTACTCGAAAAACATTTCCACACACACACACACACACACACACACACACACACACACACACACACACACACACACACACACACACGGGCCCCGTTAAGCCGTTTCTGCCATACTAAAAATGCTCAGTGCTGCATCACCCTCTCAGGCGAAGGGGTGGATGGGACGGGGAAGGAGGGGAGGAGAGAGAAGGAGGAAGAGAGGGGATGGGAGAGTAGAGTAGGAGGAGGAATGGGGAGGCGAGAGTAGGAGGAGTAGACAAGAGGGGAGGGAAGAGTAGAAGGAAGGGAGGGAGAGGGAGGGGAGCGGAGGGGAAGGTAAGTGAGTAGGAGGGAAGGGAGAGGAGGGGATGGGAGGGGAGGAGAGGGGAGAAGACGGGAGGGGAGGGGAGGGGAGAGGAAGGGAATGAGAGGGGAGGAAATGGGAGAGGAGAAAAGAGAAGGGAAGGGGAGCTTTGTTTGTTAGATGTCTGGCTATGGGCCAGAGGCATGGAAGCCAACACTGTTAATCTAAATGGTTCAAGTTACTTTTCCAGGATAGTGAAACAAATGATGTATCAGCAAAGTTGAAACAGAGGAGGAATAGAAACACTAAGGCATAGGCTTGGTAATAAATAGATAAACGATAAAAGAAATAAGTAAAGGAAAATAATGATATAAGGGAAGAAGAAAGACGGGTAAGGGGCAAAAGTTTGGAGAGAGCGAGGTGGAGGTGAAGGATTAAAGGGAAGGGGAAGGTTAGAAAATGGAGAAGTGTATGAGGTGAGATTCTGCAGACTGGTATGAGAGGAGAGGAGAGGAAAGACGAAGAAAGGGGAGGGAGAAGGAGAGGGAGAGCGAGAGGATGAGGAGATGGGGAGGGAGAGATAGAGAGGGGGAGAGAAGTAAATAGTGGGGAGAGAGCTGTGGGAGTGGAGACAGTGCAGAAGAAAGGAGGGCAAATGAAAAGGAGGAAAGGCAGAGGAAACATTTATCCTCAGAAGGTAAACAGAATCGTCAGAAGGTAGTAAGAACAAAATTTAAAATGCTCCGTCGCAATGAAAGGGTGAAGGTGTATGTAATAGACAAACTAAATCGCCAAGGAAGAGGTGCTACGACGTCAGCCTTGCCAACAAGAATAAGACTGTGCCTTCGTATGTTCCCATTGACTTTTGAAATAACCCTGGTACAGAAGGCGCACGAATTACTTTTTTGGTGACCTTTGGACATCGATATTAACCTTTGCTGACCTGCAGTAAATATCATACACAAACGGAATCAGACAGGTAACTTAACAGTATTATTTCATTTTATATTTTTTTCTCACCTCAGTTGGGTAGAGGGAGATATCAGTAAAAAATAAGAATGGAAAATAACAAAAATGGAGAGCTTAACCTTAGTGACCTGCAGTAAATATTATACGTAAACGAAACGAAATCGGACAACAAACTTACACTATTATTCGTACTTCATTCTGTGTGTGTGTGTGTGCGTGCGTGCGTGTGTGTGTGTGTGTGTGTGTGTGTGTGTGTGTGTGTGTGTGTGTGTGTGTGTGTGTGTGTGTGTGTGTGTGTGTGTGTGTGTGTGTGTGTGTGCGTGTGTGTGTGTGTGTGTGTGTGTGTGTGTGTGTGTGTTTTACGGCGTTGGAAGATAGGAAAAAAAATGAAGACAGTCTCATGCTGGTCTCCCTTAAATATTACACGTATTGAAATCAGATAGGACGCTGACATTTTTTCTCATTTTTCCTGTGGCGGTGCGGCCGAGATAAAAAATTTAATAAAAAGCTAGCATATTAACTTCTGCTAACCTTCGTTAGACAATATGTGTAAACGGAACCACGAGAGTTTCAGTTCAGCTTCAATTCTTATAGCTCTGACAGCTGATAATAGGTAAATAAGTTGTATGTTACAGATTTTTTTTATGAATGGAGGTCACCTGTAATCTGATGTATGGATTTTTTCCCTTCCCCTGTTTATCTTCTAAAAAAAAAAAAAATGTTCCGATCTTTGCTGACCTTCATTGGGCATTATACACAAATGGACTAAGAGAGTAATTTTAATTCTCGTCATTCTGATTTTGTTTATCGTATGGCCAAGAGACGGAGGTACTGCCGATAAAAATGAAGGATTAATGAGCAGAATTGATTAATAAGTAAATGCAAATGGAGTCACGAAAGAAGAAGTTCACATTTCATCATTCTAAGGCGGTGAGACAGGAAGGTAAAACAGGAAAGAAAAAAATAAGACAAACAGAACATATTAACTTCTGCTGACCTTCCTGAGATAATATACGTGTATATAAACGGAACCATGAGGAGGACGCTAAAATGCTGGTGCTCTGATATTTGTATCAATGACCGTGAGGCAGAAGATGTACAAAAAAAAAAAAAAAAGGTAAAAAATAATAATAAGTTAAACTGATCAACCTTTGCTGGCCTTCATTCAACAATCTAAGTAGACGGAATCACAGCGGGAAGGCTTATTGTTATTTTTCTTTTTTCGTTCTCAGTATCCTTTTCTTTTTCACTGGTGAGGCATACGGAGAGATAAACTAAGTTCATTTACTATTCCACTTATTTTTACTTCACACTATGGGCAGATTAGTCACTTCCCACTTTCTTGCATCATATCAGAGAGAGTTACATATGGGCTGGGACACACATCGTCTCTCAGCATAGCAAGTATTTACCACTGGAAAAAAAAAAATGAGAAGCAATAATAGTGGAATTCAAGGCAAACTAGTGTTCCCGACCGCGCAACTGGCTACACAAATGGAATAATAGGAAACATTATAGATTAACCTCTGCTGACCTTCATTAGACGATATTTGTAACCTGAACTACGAAATCAGTGTTACAGTTTTTCATTCTGATATTTATCTTATAGCAACGAGACAGGGCGGTGCAACTAAAAAAAAGGAGTAATATATTGAAATGCATAAACGGAGACCTTCATTAGACAATCTACGTAAACAGAATCAGAGAAGATTTACAATTTTTCGTGCTGATTTTTTTTTATTAATGCAGGATGAAATAGTCACTGATATAACTACCTGACTGATCAAAAAATAATAACCAGAGTAGATTGGAAATTTCCTACCTTAAAAAGAAACGGAATCACGTTCTTTGTAAACGGAATCACAGTCAGTATCTTGTGTATGTGTGTGTTCTAGTATTGTTTCTCACAGCGCTGATACTGACGGAGTTATATATATATATATATATATATATATATATATATATATATATATATATATATATATATATATATGTATCAATGACTAAAGAGTAGAAAAGATTTAACATTTCTGATCTGCATTGGAAAGCGTATGTAAACGAACCAAACAGGAAGATTATTTCTTCCTTATTTGTTTTTTGTTATTGTTGAGAGAGGAAGGAACAGCAGACAAAACAATGACAAACAGGAAGCAGATCACAAAAAATATATAACTTAGACACCGAAAGAAAACTGAATAACATATAACACTGTAGCTCTTATCGTCGTGTGCATCATCATCACCATCACCATCACCGTCATCATCTCATCATCATCATTATCAACATCATTACATACCGTACCTAATTGGACATCACTTCATATTTAGAACAATGTATCCATTAGTTATTATGACTAAAGCAAATTATATCGAGATCCAATTATGCAACAGTAATTACAGCCATATCAATTTGTATGTGGAACCAACTGTGCAAAAGTAATTAAGATCTGATGATCTGAAAAAAAAATAAATAAATAAATTAACCACTTTCTAACTCATATCCAATCGGGTATGACGAAACGAAACTTGTGGGAACGCCTAGGGCCGAGGTGGTGCGGGGCCGAATGTTCCCGCCTGTGTTGTTATGTGACGTCATCTAAGGCTCCTGGTGGTGACATCATCAAAAAGGTATAGGCTGTGTGTGTGTGTGTGTGTGTGTGTGTGTGTGTGTGTGTGTGTGTGTGTGTGTGTGTGTGTGAGAGAGAGAGAGAGAGAGAGAGAGAGAAGAAAAGAAGAAAGGGGAGAGATAATTAATAACAAGAGCAAGAAGCAGGAAAATCAGACATACAGCAGAGTAAGCGGACTGGACAGAGCTAAAAGCAACCGAGAGGGAAAGGGCAGACTGGAGACTAGAGGCGCGAGGGTAGAGAGATAGAGATAGATAGATAGAGAGAGGGGGGGGAGGGGAGGTGGTGTGAGAAACAGATGACAAAGGCATAAAAGAGTTGACTGGTGACAGTGAGGAACGAGGGAAAAGGAACAAGAGGGAGAGAGAGAGAGAGAGAGAGAGAGAGAGAGAGAAAGAGAGAGAGAAGAGATAGGGAGGGAGGAAGCGGGGTCCAAGAGAACAGGCCCGAGGGAATCAAGATGATGGAAGCTGACAAAGTGAAAGGGCTGGTTATGATGGAAGGAGAGAGGGAGAGGAGGGTGGGGGCAAGAGAGAGGGAGAGATGATGATCACAATGGAGACTACACTGTGAAGATCGTGGGATGGGAGGAGAGGAACTGACAGGAAAAAGACAAAGCATGAGGGAAAGAGAACAGAACAGAAACAGGTAAACAGGGAAGGAAGGAGGAAAGAAATGAAAAAGAGGAAGGGAGAGAAGGAGGAAGTGGAGAACAAAACATAGGCAGCTAGAAAGAGAAGAGAGGAAGAAATAATTGAAAAAGGGGATGGAAGGAGGAAAGGGAGGAAGGAAGAGGAAAACAGAGAGGTAAAGAGGAAAGAGACAAAGAGAGGGAAGGAGTAGGAGGAGGAGAAGGAAGTGGAAAATTGAAGAGATGTAACTAAACAGAAAGGGGAAGTGGAAAGACAAAGAAGAAATGAAAACAAAATTTAAGAAAAGCATGAGCAGAGAGAAGAGGTTGAATGAATATGGGATTATATTTTGGTTACAGCATGGCGATTTTATTCAAGAAAGGGCTAAAACAGAAAAAAATAAATATCACCAAAATAAAATACCTAAGGGTTAAACGAGGTGGGATTGAGGACACTAAAAATTATGGTAAGGAAAGGCAATAAAGATGGAAAATAAGAATAATGAGGAATAAAGTGAAACATCATAAAGGGAAGAAGGAAAAAACAGCGGGAAAAGAGGGATGGATCGAAGGCAACAGAACAACGCTGAGAACGTCCGCAAATATTCCCAGATTTCTATGCCTGTCTGAGCACCCTTTTTATCGTGCCTCAGTATCTGACACTCGACAAAATATCGGCTCTTTAATCCCATGACGCATTTTAATAATTATTCTTGCTATACCAAGACTAATTCATCCAACGTAGGAGACATATGTTGTAATGGACGGGTTAATGAAGGCTATATCTAACTCCTCCGATTTGAAGTCTTTGAGTAAAGACCTTTGAAAATTGAAGAAAAAAGTAAGAACATCACACAAGAATAAGAAACTAAATTGTGTGCTAGATTCCAAGCAAGTTTTCTTTCTTTATGTCCATCAAAATAGGGGTAGCGAATTCTATAGCACAGATGACAATGAGGCAAATAGAACAGGATATCAAGGAAAGAGCAAAAACTTGATGTTAATGGCGGATCCACACACCAGAAAACGGTATACCAGAGGTTGGATAAAAACGACCAGGAACAAAATCCTAAACATGCAAAAAAAACAACAACAACAAAAAAAAAAAAAAGGTCTATAGCAGTCAAATTCAAGGCAAGGTTGATGAACGGGCGGGCCTTGAGGCAGGTAATGATCGGCCTTGAAACCAGCAAAATACAAGGAGCGATCTATATATCTTCACTGTCTTCTACATTTATTTCTTTATTGATGCTAAAACTCAACCAAAATTTTTTTTTTCATAATAAATATTCAGGAAAAACAAGTCTCCATGGTGGTTAACTACTATGCCAAACTTCAGAGAAGGCAGTCTTATACACTAATTTAAGAGGATATATCTGTCTATTTATCTATTCGTGTGTGTGTGTGTGTGTGTGTGTGTGTGTGTGTGTTATCTGATCAATTTATCTCTTTACAGACGTTGGAAATACATATCCTCATTATGTTAACAAGCTACATCTCGACTACTGTCAGTTTTTATCGAACCTTGTGCGTGTTGGAAAATATGTAAGCACCTCATGTTCGTACTGGCTTTGAGATTCTTTACTTATCATTCAGTACAAGTCCGAGCACTGTGGGGGACGGTGCAGCTGAAGGCCAGGCAGAAATGAGTAGAATATGACAAGCAAACAAGAACAGCAACAAAAACGCGTCTAAGTATCCAGCAACCCGCTCTCTTGTCTTTCAGGGTGGACAACACAAAAAATAGTAATCAAGAAAAAGAACACACACACACACACACACACACACACACACACACACACACACACACACACACACACACACACACACACACACACACACACACAAGGCTAGTCGCTGAGTGTGTATGAAAAGGAGAAATGTTTTTGTAGTCAGAGTAACCATTAATTTTTGCTTTAGCTCCATTCCTCTTCCGTCTTAATCTGAATTAGATGTGCTGCTGTATGGATGCTTAAAAACAGATTATTCGACGTACAAATATTCTCTCTCTCTCTCTCTCTCTCTCTCTCTCTCTCTCTCTCTCTCTCTCTCTCTCTCTTATTGTATCGAGTAATTTCAATACAAGCCTCAGACGTGATGTACTGCAAATTCCGCGAGGACGCCCACTTCCGGCTTCTGGTTGATGGCTAGGAAGAGGAGGAGGAGGAGGTGGAGGTGGAGGTTTCGTTTTTTGGCCATATTGTAGGTGGCGTTGGAGGCTTCGTAACATCTCTCCCACAGTGATTTATTTTGCATATTCCGCCTCCTTATGCTCTTGTCTAATACTAAGGGAAACTACACCGATACTATAAATATAACGGACGCTATGAATTCTTTAAGAAAAAAAAAGTACCTAGTCCAGTTGCGTTTAAATCGAGGTCTCCAGGTTTTCTTTTTTGTGTGATGACGATGGTGATGATTAGTTTTTCGTTTTTTTCGATAATGGAGTGCAGAAAGTGGAGGATATATTATAACGACACGTCGGTGAAATTTTTCTTCCGGTATGTTTGTTCATTTGTTTCATATTATACTTTTACTTTATTTGATAATATACTTATTGTCTGTATGATATACCTCATATTACTTTTTACCGTATGTACCGGGTACTTCTGTATAATATGTTTTAGCGCTTCGAAATAACACACTTTGGGAATGGTGATGTAAATATCCCCTGGTTGTCATATGAACTTTGTATGTAATCATAATATCCCCAGACGATTTTATTCAGCTCAGAAAAAGCGCCTCAACACCAAGGGTTTACCACTGTCAGACAATAATGATCCACTCCCAGCCGACTAATAACGTCGGGCGTTAGCCGGATGTAAAGGTTAATGATGAGAGTATAAACACTCGCACTCCCTTCCAATTACATTAAATCGTCTGGCGCCAGCTGGAAGAACACTGGAACTGTCCTTAGCACAAGAGGATTAAAAGCTGAATGAAATGCTGCACTGTGAGACTCCGGTTCATTCTGGTGCAGCCGCAGCCGCCTCCACCAAAGACCTTGACACACAGGACCTTCCCCACCCCTTCCTACCCCCCCACCCCTTCCTACCCCCCCACCCCTTCCTACTCCCATCCCTTCCTACCCCTTCCCCCCTTCCTACTCCCATCCCTTCCTACCCCCCCATCCCTCCATTTTCTCTCTTCTCTCCCAGTCCCCACCCCCCCTTCCATCTATTCTCCCTATTTCCTTCCTCTCTACATCCTCTTTCCTCTTTTCCCTCCCTTCTCCTGCCGACCCGTCATTATCTACTTTTCACTACCTCCTCCATTCTTCCCATTCCCTCCATCCACTGCTTGTTAGGTTCCTCCATCCCTCCTCCTCCTCCTTCCTCCCGCTGCTGTTCCCCCCATTCTCTCTTTTCTCCTTACCCCCCTGCCCCCTCCCATTCTCGCTTTTTCACCCTTCCTCACATAGTCTTTCCTCATTCTCTCCCTTCCCCCCTTTCATCCGTGGCTAGGACCCTCCCTCCCTTCTCCATACATACCCATTCTTCCCTCTGCCTCTCCCACCATACTTCCCATTTCTTTTCTCCTCCTCCTTTCAGGTCTCTTTACCCCTGCTTCCCCCCCCCCATAAGTCTGCCTTACTCCCTCTCTCAGCACCCTCCCTCCTCCTTAGGTCCTTCCCCTACCTTCCCATTTTCCTTCTCTCATTCCTCCCTGTCTTCCCACTCCCATCTTCTCTTTTCTCTCCTTCCTCCCCATCTCCTCATTCTCTCTTCCATCCCTCCTTTCTCCCCATTCCCTCCTTCCAACTTAGGTTCCATTTTTTTTTTCTTTACTTCTCTACTTCCTCCCCCAGCCCCACCCTCCATTTTCTTTTCCCTCCTTCCCTCCCCCTATCCCCCCCTTTCTTTAATCTCCCTTCCTTCCTTCCCCACCATTCTTTCTTCCTATCCCTTTTTCTTCCCTTAATCTTTCTTCCCATCTTTTCCACACGTCCTCTTTCTTCTCATCTTCATTCCCCTTTGTCTTCCCTCTTTCTCCCTACCCACCCATTTACCCCTTGTCCATTTTCCATGCATTAAACATTAAGGCTGGACCATTTAGAAAGGACGACGAGGCGTGTGTGTCTCTGCAACGAGTACCCTAAAAGAATGATTACATTATCCATTTTTTTTTTTAAAGCCACGATGCTAGTCTATAAAGCAGCTATTGGCTATGATTATATACTGTAATCATGTAATATACAGTACGGATAATATTATTAAGCTTATCATATTCAGTTCAGGTCTCTCGTGGTGAAGAGGTTAACGTTGCAAAGAAAACGTAAGTATCTGCCACGTCCACAGCATGAGGTGGCAAATAAAGCTTTCAGATCACTCACACCTTCCTTTCTCTTCTCTCCCTCCCTCCCTCCCCTCTTGTTCTTCCACTCCTCATCTCCTCCATCTCTCGTCCATATATACCGATTTTTTTTTTTTTTTTTTGCATTGTACAGTCACTCATAAAAGAAACGACCCCCCCGGCCAAGACACCTTTCAACCAATATGATATCGGTCCTGGTAACACTATAAATGACGTCAGGTGTGGGGGTGTGAAGCAGCGTTTGGGGGAAGTTTATTCAAAGTTCATTCTAAGTGTGTCGAGCCCATTCATTTAACCCTTGAGGCCGGGGGTTTCATTTGCATCATGTGCGGCATTAATGCATAAATGTTCGGGTATGGGATTGTGTTATCACCTGAAAGTTCTTTGTTCTTGTAGCATAAAGTTAATTTTGTGTGAAGGACAACATAACAAGTCAGATATAAAGTATGTTTGACTCGAAATGTGGATTGAAGCAGTGTTTCGTGCAGATTAACTCCGCCCTCCTCTCAAACACCCCTCCTCATCCCCCCATATGGTTGACGTCAAATACACTGTTACCAACACTGAATACCCAGTTATATTGCCTCTAAGGCAGGGGGGGTCTTTTCTTTTATGAGTGACTGTACTTCCAGTCTTTTCCAGTCTTCCCCTCTCTCTCTCTCTCTCTCTCTCTCTCTCTCTTTTTGTTCCATCTCTTCCCTCTCTGTTGTCTCTTCCCACACCACTTCCCCCCCCCCACTCTCTCTCTCCCTCCTTCCTTTCTTCCTTCCTTCCCTTCCTCTCTCATCTTTGGTTTCTCCTCCCCTCTCTTCCATTCACTCACCGTTCCTTCCCTCACTTCTCCACGCCCTCCTCTCTTCTCCAAGCCTCTCATGTCTCTCCGCCCTTTCCACGTCCCACTCCCTCCTTTCCTCCTCCTCCACCTCGTTCCCTCCCTCCCTCCCTCCCTTCTTCACCCCACTCCCTCCCTCCTTCCTCCACCCCACTCCCTCCCTCCCCCCGCCCTCTACCCCGTTCCCTCCTTCCCTCCCTCCCCCCGCCCTCTACCCCGTTCCCTCCTTCCCTCCCTCCCTCCCTCCGACCTACATACACACGGAAGTTGGTTGACGTCACTCTTCCTTCTCTCCGATTTTCTTGTCTGTAATTTCTTCTTCTTCCTCCTCCTGCTCCTCCTGTGACTCTCTCCCACTTCCTCACTACTGAAACACTTCCTCTTCGCTTACTTCCTCCTTCCTGGATTACTCTCTCCCTTCTTCTACGATTGTTCACTTCCTTATCTCTACTGAAATGCTTCCTTGGTTATGTGTTTGAGTTTCAGTTCTGTCTTTCAAGATTTCTAGTTTAATCTCTCTCTCTCTCTCTCTCTCTCTCTCTCTCTCTCTCTCTCTCTCTAAGTTGCTTCTAAACAAAAGTGAGACGAACGACTTGTGGAGATGAGCGAACAGGTTTGGAAATTCTCTCTCTCTCTCTCTCTCTCTCTCTCTCTCTGTTATATCATACAATCAGTCTAACTGTACCAATAGACCCAACAACAAAAATATACATATACACACAAAACCTAAGTAAAGCATACACAAGGCGCTAACAATGCATCATAAGGGACAAAGCAACTCAATAAAATTCGTGTCTAATAAGCAACAGACAGACAGTGAACGGAAGAGGAGATAAATATGGCGGAAGATTGTTAAGGAAGAGAGCGGGAATAATAAACGTTACACACACACACACACACACACACACACACACGTTGGCGTAAGAGGCAGCAGACATGACTACATGTGTTATAAATTCGAGAGAGAGAGAGAGAGAGAGAGAGAGAGAGAGAGAGAGAGAGAGAGAGAGAGATATATCTATCAATCTATCTATCTATCTATCTATCTGTCTGTCTATCCACTTACCTGAGATGACGACGCCCACCAGTAGACTGAGGGTCACTGTGCAGAAAGTGGAGAATTTCTGTGGAAGAGGGGCAGAGAAGGTGTTAGTTACTGCACTTAATAAGGGATTTGTATTTACGTCTACCTGTCTCTCTATTGGTGGACTCCACCTTCTTTGACGGGCCGTCTAGATAAAACGACCTTCAGGCGTTTATGTCCTTACTCAGTGATGACCCCTCTCGGTACAAAGCACCACCTTGCTTTATACACTCTTACTTTGGTACATACCCACGACACTTTGAAGTAACCAGAAAGGTGTCCTGGGTGGCACTGGTCACCCCTGAAAATATGCTTGGTCATCTCGGTTGCCACCCAAAGTTGCCGGGGGAGTATCACCAGATCTCCCTGAGGAGTTCTCCTTGGGCCCTCCTATAATTAGGCATGACCACTCCTTGGCCACTTCAGTGAAAAATTTATAGCTACGCCTCTGCCACGATGACGTCTATTATTTAATTTTGTTTTCCATCGGCTGATTACAGTACGCTTGGGAGAAACTTCCCGTAGTGACGGGGTTACTCACCATTAACCCTTTCACTGTAATAATTTTTTTTTTTTTTTTTTTTTAGCCACCGCCAGACTATTTTGTTCGCTATAGGCGAAATCTCTCGTTGTCAATAGGTAAAGTCAGTAAAAAAGTATGGGGATGTTATTTTAACTAGTAATCTCGAGTAAGAAAGATACCCCCTATGTTGAGTAATACTGTTAGGTGTCGGCAAGAAAAAATAAGCCATTATACTGAAGGGACTAAGCAAGTGACACAGATAATTAGAGGAAGTCCGAGTGATAGGCGAAGCACTGAAAAGCTGCCACTAATTTATACGGGAAGGATGAAATCGTTTTACACCCAAGCGTTTTGTCAATTTGTTTTTTTCTCATGCTGTGAACTGTATCATTTCAGTGCTTATCAAAGGCCATTTACCCCTTCAGCACGATGACGATCACGCTACCAAAACGATTTTATTAAACTTAGTATGGGCTTTTTGTTGGGCATGTGTTAATGAAGGCTATGTGTAACCCCTCTAGTGTGGAAAGTATCCCTTACCTTAAGATAAATTCATCTGGATATAGCACAATTAAAGTACAAAAGACGTCGAGCAGTGATAATGGAACCTCAAAGATTAACGTGATCTTATTCAGCCCTGTTATTACAAAAGGCTTTCCCCTTCTGTAGCTGAAGAAAACCGTCTGGCAAAAGTAAAAATGAAGCGAGGGATCTCTCTCCTAAGCTGAAGAAAATAGTCAGGTAGTAGGTAGTGTTTCGGAAAAAAAAGAAAAAAGCTACAACTTCAATGCACGGAAGGAAAATACATTTCCCAATACATTACTCACGGAGAATTATATTGTATTACTGCTATGCAATGAACTGAATAAGAGTACTTCTTATTAGTAGCCTATAATGATCAGAACACAAGAATTCATATATCAGCAAGATTTTAATGTGAGGACTGACATGAAGTTCATTTTTGCATTTGAGTTTACGTGCTTAATGATAAACTTTTACATTGGTGGTAGTCAAATATTTTCTTCCAAAATTTCGAATTGGCAGCTACCTAAACCCTCACAAGGTCACGTTTAATCAACTCTTTCATTCAACACCATTTTTTTTTTTTTTAATTTAGCTGCAGTTGAGCCATATGAGCCTGAGAAAATTAGCAGTGGAATCAATAGCCCTTTGATGGTCGTATCTTCTCTAGCGTTTAGTTGTAGCTAACGGCAGACGTTTTAATTCAGCTGAGGTGGTTGGGGTTTATTCCTCACATAATATCACTCATGGAAAATTCGTGACTAACCTTAAATGTCTTAAAAAACAAAAAAAGCCTATCCATGAGCCCTTAGGCACATAACTGGGTATTAAATAACTGGAGGACAGGCATTATAAATCTGTTTCTGATTATATGTTCTCTTTCAGTTCCAACATGATATAGCAGTTTAAACAGCATAAAAGTAACATAAAGTCATAAAGCTATATTAAGGTGGGACTCTTAAAAATTGATGGGAAACCTGGACTGCTAAAAATGCCAGTCAAAATTTAATGATTAATTTGGAAGTACCTTTAGCTATACATAAAGCCCCCACTATCATTATGGCCCCTCATCAGTTTCTCTTACTCCAGTATGGTGAGGAGAGTGATGATGGGGAGGATGGGGAGAAATGTTGTTATTACATTTCAACGCTTATCTACTACGAACCTGGAGCTTGAAAATATGTAAAAAAAAAAAAAAAAAGTAGAAGGAAAAAAAACAAGACAAAATCAAACATACAGACAAACCTGAAGCTTGAAAGTACATAAATAAATAATAAAGTTTCAGCAGAACCAGATCTCACTCATTATCTGCTCGGCTCCTCACCTCTTTCCTTAAGCCAGGGAAGGTGAGGAGGACAAATTAAGTAGTGATAATTATAACGCAAACGGCTATGAACTTTACGATAAGTTTAGCCTATAAAAAAAGATGCATTTATTATCACGACCTTCTACGTCTTTCGGATGGCAAAGAAGTGGATGAGGCAGAGAGAGAAAATGACCTCGAAGTTTACATAATGAGATATACTGTTAATAACTTCAGGAAAAGTATAGTGTTGTTTCTTATCAGGATCCCTCACCTCTTCTACAGCCAGGTAAGATTATGAGAAGGTAAAGATGCTGATAAAAAGAAGTTACATGACCATGAAGCCTCTTATGACATACAGTTGCCTCTCAGCAGCCTCACAAAACAGGAAACAATTTTTATCTATCAAGATCTTTTCCCTCCTTTCTAAAGCTGGGAACAAAACTTTTACCAGATTAGATTTAGTATAAGTGAAACATCGATTTGGAGGGATTCGAAATCACCTTCA
Source organism: Coenobita brevimanus (assembly GCF_032717465.1). Lineage (NCBI taxonomy): Eukaryota > Metazoa > Arthropoda > Malacostraca > Decapoda > Coenobitidae > Coenobita > Coenobita brevimanus. Next base: position 10,966,863 of record NC_136977.1, on the reverse strand, counting down.
TTAATTCCCTAACTACCAACGGAACTTCGTAAGTTAAAGAGTGTCGCCTAGTTATAACAAGGCAAAAAAAGACATCACCACAGTGAAGGGGTTGTTATACAGACAATTGCTCATATCATTACGATAAAGAGGAAAAGAAAGTATAATAGCTTTGGAATTGATGGCAGCGTATCAAAGAACCATAAAAAGAAATAATTGTTATTCTCCCCTCACCTCTTTTCTAACGCCGGGGAAGATGATGAGGAAGGCAAAGAAGATGGTGAGGAAGAGGAGGCAGATGGTGATGGTGGGTACATCGCCGGTGACGCTGGTCCTGTTGCTGTAGGCGTAGAGGGTTGGCCCGCCGTCTGACCGGAACGCATCAAACCAACCTCGCATCCTGGCCGCCTCACCCTTTCTCGGGAACTCTTCTAACTCGGGGCTGAAAGAAAGAAAGGGAAGAGTTAGTAAAGGAGATGGAGGAGGAATGAAGGGGTGGAAAATGTGAGGGAGAGTAGGAGAAGAGAATGATGGAGATATGACACCAAGCTCTCATCCTGGCCGCCTCACCTTCCTCGGAACTCTTGTAACCCGGGGCACTAAAGAGAGAAGAAAAGGATCAGTACTGGAGATGGAGGATGAAGGGAAAGAGGAGAGGAAAACCTGAGGGAGAATGAGAGAAGAGGATGAGGGAGATGATTATACTGTATATACCAAACTCTCATCCTGTCCGCTTAACTCTCACTATAACTCTGGGCTGTAAAGAAGGAAGCCAAGGATTAGTAATGGAGGCGGAGGGGAGAGTGGGGATGGGGTAAGGGAGAGATTACACACACACACACACACACACACACACACACACACACACACACACACACACACAGGAAGGAATATCGACAAGGTGGCATGAAATTATATTAAAAGATCATGGGCAGATACAAGGGTGCAACTCAGCATCATTACTGGTTTTTCACACTGGGGATACAACATTGTACATGAAATATATAGACTATATCTCTTGCTGACTATTATATTATTTCTCCCACACATATAGTTACGGTACAACTCATCCACGGTTGACAAATTATATGTTTCAAATCCACGTTCACAGCTTTTCGTTTTCGGTTCAGTACCCCGAAAATTTTATGAATGCTCATTACTTTGAAAAATAAAATGGGCAACATCTTAGAGTAGCCCAGCCTTACTGTACACCAGTACTTACTGTCTTCCTTTTCATCTCTATTACTTACCTTCCTACCATACCCTTGGTAAAAATAGCAAGGAGAAGGAAGTGAGTTTCGGGAAGAAGTGATTTGAATGCGGTAGGGACGTGAACAGATAAAATATAAGAGTGAATATGGGACTAGTGGAAGTTAGGGTAAACATTAAAAATCTATAAAAAAAAAAAAAAAAAAAAAAAAGCAGCATTCTCAACCCCCTGAATTTGGTGATATATTCTACTTGTTTAGTCTTGGCATCACATGTTAATTCTGTTCGTATTATGGGATACCTTTCATACTGAAATGGTAACCAAAAGCTAAATCTAACCCTCCTTGCTAGAAAAGTCTCTTCTAATCTGAATAAAAACGTCTGGAGGATGAGAGAACGAAATAAAGAATACTTCATTGTAATGAAAAGACTAATACGATTCTGATAGACTGTTAAGTGATAAAGTTAGAAAAGGAAAGAGGCTGCAAGTATGCTTTAGAAATATTAATCACTGGTACGAAAGAGATGGACTGAGAGTCATAAGGACGGTGTGGGTAAGGAGGCATGTGCATGTGAGAGCGAGAGTGACAGATTCGGTGCAGGTGAAAGTGAGTGTACACCCAAGAGTGTAAAGAAAAAAAAAATCATCATAAAAAGCTTTCGTCTATAATGTTAACATTCAGGTGCGTGGGGATAAAAAGTGCGGGAGGATATGGCGTGTGAGAAGGAACACAACGATGGGGCTTATCGCCGTCTGCTAAAATGGCTAAATCAACATGTGGCACTTGGCCATTTGACTACGGCTGGTTACTCTGAGATGAATATAAACTGGATAGAATTCATCACACATCTGTTAATTCATGAGTACAAACGTTAATAGGGAGTTTTTAGCTTCTCTGAGCTGAATAAAATCGTCTAACCTACGCGGAACACACACACACACACACACACACACACACACACACACACACAAACATACATTTAGTATTTCTCAGCCACGATGTTAATATTAAGCTATAGACAATTAAGGCAACTACAACCCTATGAAAGCGATATAAAGGGAAGATAAGAGAATATCAAGGTGAAACAGGCAAATCATTTCACTAAGGACGAGGTATTACAAAGCCATCTAAGCCGACGAAAATATCGTCTGAAGAGGTTGCCACGAGCTGGATGGATGGTGAGGTATATTAAAAAAAACACACACACACCAACAAAACACAGACAATGAGAACATTAAATATAATCCAATTTCATAAACTAGACCCAACAATGGATCTGGCCGATGTTTTTAGCTTAATTACGTAAGTGGCTAACTGGTTGTAACTGTTTTAAGGTCCATTCACACTGCTTGTGTTAATGGTTAGAGAATTCGGGTCGCTGGATTACGTCACAAAGCTTTACTGAACTCCTTCAGTACGTTGGCGAAAATTATTTAGTCTTGTTAATCTCGGATAGTTTATTTTGTTCAAGAATGATCCTTCGTAATGAAGGGATTAGACATCTTTATTTATCCATTCGGTGAAATGTTTATTGTTATTATCATTATTATTATTATTGTTATTATTATTATTATTATTACTATAGTTATTATTATTCATCTTAAATGTCAGGACCAACATGCCTAGCCCCGGGCTCCTACGCTCCTCATAGGGCAACGTAGGATTAGATGATGGATGGATGGATGGATTATTATTATTATTATTATTATTTATTTCCCAAGACGATTTATTGAGCTGAGGGAAGATCGTAATAATCTCTATCAATTCTCCCAGTACAATAACTTATTTTCAGCTTTATTCTTGCTATCACCAGACGGATTAGTGAGCCTGGGGACTGCAAGCTCTAAATACACCCCCCAAATACAAAGACGTCTTTTTATATGAAGTTTTTGCTAACCCTAGATGACTTCTTCAGTTCAGGGGACGCCTCTTGTAATAAAGGATTAAAATGATAGTAAACTGCACACAACTCCAATGGGCAACAGGTAAACCAAGAATTCTGGCGCCAGAACTCACACTCGACTCTCTCTCTCTCTCTCTCTCTCTCCGGTGTGAAATTCTTCTAAAATGGACAATGGCTCCCTGTCGAATTGTGTAAGAGAACTGGGTGAAAAACAACTTGAAATCGTGTTCATGGCTGAGAAAGATAATAGATGGATCGAGAGAGTGAGAGAGAGAGAGAGAGAGAGAGGGGGGGGCGGGGAGGAGAAAGATCAACTTTTTGTGTTCGACAGATACACTTAAATGCACCCCTTTTTTTTTTTTTTTAATTATTATTATCGTATTATTAAACCTGGGTCCGTGAGGGTACAGGTAAATCCTTAAAATTTGGCGGTCATTTCTCTGCACCTTGGCGGACTCTATTTTAACTGCTTTACTTCGATAACCTCTTTTTTTTTTTTTTTTTTCTTTTTTTCCGGTAATTCTCAAAGGATTAGAGGTGAAGGGGCTGGTGAAGGCTAAATGAATTCCCTCTAGTTCGAAAAGTCTCACTTCAGTAAAATCGTCTGCCGTTAGAAAAATAAATATAAAAAGACGTTATCGCAGTGAAGGGGTTTAGAGCTTCTCCACACTTTGGCTTACACAGTTTTATTACGGTCACTGAAACTGACGACGTAAAAGTGTCTCTTGGGCCACGGAACTATACTCTAGGCCGTTCACTAGCGCTGAACGAAGACTTTTTTGCATTCTCTCTCTCTCTCTCTCTCTCTCTCTCTCTCTCTCTCTCTCTCTCAATAAATAAGAATAGCACTCTGTTTATGCCAATTTCTCCCGATTTCTTTCCAGTGATCTCACAAGCTCCTGGAAAAGCCACGACCGACAAACTCTCTCTCTCTCTCTCTCTCTCTCTCTCTCTCTCTCTCAAAACAGAAATAGGCCCACCCCGTCCTTCAAGCGAATTCACAAACTCCTGGAAAAGCCTCTGTCTGATCTGAACTTCCATTGTTTCCATTGGAGCGGAGAAATTGTGTTGGCCACGAGTCACGGCTTTGGGTGACCCTCATAGAATAAAAGAAAAAACACAGTAAAAAAATAAAAGAATAGTTAAGAAAAAATGACGAAAGAAAAAAGTTTATTATTTCCCGATTCAGCACATTTTTCATCATTGTATATCTGGTTGTGGCCTAAAAACAAAAAAAGCCCTTTCAGTGCGAGAGCTCTGAAATGAAGTATAATGGCCAGTCTACAGTCTACAGTTATGAGAGAGAGAGAGAGAGAGAGAGAGAGAGAGAGAGTCATCGTAGTGAGTGGGTTAAGGGTGACTGCCTAAACCCTTCACTACAAGAGAACTGAAGAACCTAGGGACTCTGTACGAGTATCTTCCCTTCCATCCCGTTCGTATCTGGTAAACTAAGAAAGCATGACGAGGAGTGACTGATTGATTGACTGATTTTTTGGTTGACTGATTGATTGATTGACTGATTTATTGGCTAACTGATTGTTTGATTAAAGTAATTATTCTTGACAGCGTAACAGCAGAGGTCACCGCCTCCATAAAGGAAAAATCAAATAAAAACAAAGACAAATACACAAACCCCACATACCACTCTCTCAGGCTCTTATGAGTAACTCTCGACTAAATTAAATCGCCTGGTGTTAGCCCCCATGAGAGGATTAATGGCAGCAACATAAACACTCTCATGTTCCCATGTGATGTTAGGCACAATAACTAAGAGAGCTAATAAGTCATAACAGGGTTCAACATAACACACAATTGATGAGGTTATTCATATTCCCCCGACAAATCCCAAATCATGAGACGTCTTTCAAAGTCCCTCACATATATGAGATGGAACTAGAGTATCCATAATTTGTTTTCTGCCATGACTTCCTGACAACCTTTGCATCTCGAACCGACATATCTGTGAACGTTCATGAGGCAGAAATGAAGGCTGTACTTCCTTTCACTTTATTACACGGTATAATTTTTTGCGGAGCCGTGTTTTATAACTGTCATAAAGTATATTAATAGACTCAGCCTCTAAAGTTACATGGTTTCTATTGTAAATTATTCTTGCTGCGGCTTTAGGATCTCATAAAGTCTAAGAGAATTCTGCTTGACGATTCATACAGTTAAGGGGAACTCTGTAGTGATGGGATGAGAAAACCCTCAATATAGCGTTTACCATGGGGGATTTCCTTATTAGGAGTGATCTGGCTTTAGATGGAATAAAATGCATATCTCTTTATCCTTGGCCAAAGCTTTATTTGAGAGAATTTTAACAATTTTGCTGCAGTAGCGTTCTCCTGGGTGAATTGAAATGTCTGAGGTTAGCCGGAAAAATGTAAAACTAATATTTCACCGTCAGTGGGTTGTATTCTTACTACCACTGGACGATTTTTTTTCGTGTTAGGGGAGGTTTGTCGTAAGGACTAACTTAAAAATAAAGTTTGTGATACTCCAAAATAACAAATTTTTCAAGGTAATGGAGGAACAGCAAGCAAAATCTGTTTGCATTATTCTTTTTCCAAAACATGTTTCTGAAGTAACAGGAATTTAGAGATGCGCTATCAAGATTTAACTCTTTCACTGTATGAAGCCTCACTTTGGCCAAGCAGATCGTCTGGTGGTATCAAGAATAAAAGCAAATATCGAACAGAAGGAGATGATGGTGACTTTCTACGACCGATCTCTCCTAGTCTGAATGCAGTCGTCTGGTGAAGATTAAGAATGTCTAAGAAAAAAGGTATATATATATATATATATATATATATATATATATATATACATATATATATATATATATATATATATATATATATATATATATATATATATATATATAAAACGGTAATATCCAAGAATTTATACTATTTAAGCAAAAATAAAGTAGAAATAAATAAGTACGTACTTGGAATTAATATTTTTTTACCAATATTTAAAAAAAAATCTTTGTTACTGTAGATAATTATTGTACATAGGCAGGGAGCAGGGAAGTACGATAAGTAGTTAAGCGGGTAGGTAACGAGGGCCATTTTGTAATTATGAATATACTGCCTGGTGATTATCTTCGCTACACACACACACACACACACACACACACACACACACACCGCAGTAGCCACAAATACAAACAAATACCGCGAAGTCTCTCGTAAAAGCAAAATTAAAACCAGTCCCTTGAGCACAATGCTTGCAATTACTTAGGGCAAGTTGAGAGTTTGGTTTCGCATGAGCTAAGTTTTCCTCACCCCTTCTCTTCCTTCTTCCTCCTGATTCCACTCATTTTGGCGTAAAATACAAGATGTCACAGTCTTATTGGGTTTATAGCAATTTATTGCGTGTAAAAGGCATAACGTAGTGAGATTTTTTGTGTGTTGCTAATATTAAACTGAAAAAAAAAAAAAAAAAAAAGAGCCAATCTTTCATATGGAAAAAATCCATCTCAAAATATTAAGCCATGCAGTAATTATTAATTTGTAAACCCAGTTGGACTTTGTGGACACCCTGTGTATCCTCACGACTATAAATTCACAAGAATAATTCTGTAACTCAGGTGCATATTAAAAGTAAAAACACCGGTGGAAACAACGCCAACTTTTTACAGCTTCGTGGAAATTCATATATTCATTACCATATACATCTCTCACGGACAAAATAAAAGCAATAATAAAAGAGGAAGCTACGCCGACTTTTTAAAACGGCTTGGATGGGCAGCATAAAAACAAGACAGGTTCAATAACACCAGCCTTCCAAGGACAGTCACAGAAAACAGGAAGAACGAGGTGGAAGCGGTGACTCACATTTAATCGCATTTTTTTCGAACGACGTGGACTCATCAGAAGCAGGAAGAGGTGACCGAAGGAAGCAGCAGATGACTTGTTTTTATATTGATGATTGACGCTGGTAAACTTGAGAAGCAGGAAGTGGTGATGCATTTGAGCTCATTAAGGAAGACTGACTCTCGCCTTTTTAACTTAACTTGGCCCAGATTTTGTCCTGCAGTTTTTCCCAGGTTGCTCAATGGATAGGACTGTGGCTCAACTGCACATCTTTTTCACAGCACTTCTTCGTGGCTAGCATTAAATCTCTAGCTACATATCATCAATCAAGATGAAGAGACAGCAAATGTAGGCCAGTTACATGGGGAATGGTTAAATTTTTTCCCCAAGCACAGTGATGTTAAAAACTAATTCTCCTCGACTTGTGATTGTGGCAAGATGCTTATGATCAACGGGACGAGAAACGCGGATATTCCAACCTCCTTCATTCAGGTTCTTTTACGAGCTGCTAATGTGAGAAAAATGTGTGTGTGTGTGTGTGTGTGTGTGTGTGTGTGTGTGTGTGTGTGTCTGTCTGTCTGTCTGTCTGTCTGTCTGTGTCTGTGTGAAAGTGGTGGCAGGATTGGTAGGTGTCCTTACTACCCCGTGGACGTACAAACACTCTCAGGTTCTTGTCAGTCACTCTTAGGTGAAGGAAACCGTCATGCTCCAGCTGGAAGAAAGTACAAGAGTTGTCTCGAACGTGAGAGAATTAATGTGATGACCGTGTGTGTGTGTGTGTGTGTGTGTGTGTGTGTGTGTGTGTGTGTGTGAGAGAGAGAGAGAGAGAGAGAGAGAGAGAGAGAGAGAGAGGATGGGGGAGAAGAATCCCTACAGGTCAGTGTTTTGCCTCGCGGTTAGTAATTACTTAACAGATATTTGCCAACGACTTGATGATGTGCTAACACCTCCCCTGCTCACACTGTTGAAATATGCGTATAAGAGGTATCTAAGTAGCCATTAACCCTTTCATTCCGATGGCGCCACATTTTAATTTATTCTTGCTTCCTCGAGACTATTATTTTTCTTATTTTTAGATAATTTTTTTGCTGTAGTGGGGCTAAAAAGTCTCAGTTAACTCCGTTACACCTTGCCTTCTCTTCCTATGCTGAATAAAATAATCAGGAGGTAGCAGCAAAAAGACGCCCACGGGCTGTAAGAGTTAATGCCAAGAAGGTAATCACCACCACATCAACACAAGGTCATCATAACTCTGTCATGGTCCAAGTCAAGTCATGTATGGAGAACAAAAGTGATGATTTCTTTCGAGGTTCACTGCGGTATTTTTTGTGCCAATCAGCATTCCCGTTAGCTTAACCAGAATCATTATCATCACCCTCCTCCTCATCATCATCATCATGGCGTCTTTTCTATCAAATTATGGGGAAGGGTAGGATACAGAAGCAATAATAAAGTACGAAAGTGGAAGAACTATATTTACAACATGGACCACAGAATCATTCACACGTATCCAGCCCCGGGAATCCTGGATCCACTCAAAGGGCTTACCATCTACACATGATTTTTTTCTCCAGAGATTCCCTTCAAATGCACCGCCAGATAGTCAGTTCGTCGACTTTCAGCTTCGCACGTAAAAGTGAAGAAAGCAAAAATCAGAAATTTTCATAATATGCTTATTAATCCGTTGTAAATTTTGCCTAGTAAGGTAGCCATTTTCAACTTCTGTTTATGTGCAATATATATTTGTGTTTCCAAATACTAGAGAAAGGGAGGCATTTGAGAAAAGATAACAGTTTTGGGTAAAATAAACTGAAAGAGAAAGGGGAGACAGTTGGGGGGAGAAGGACTGTGATGGGTGGGGGATAAGAAGTGATTTTGGCTATTACTCAAGATGGATGCCTCCCACTCATCAACATTCACCAAAAAGAAGCCGAACATAACTTACAGAATTATTTTTTCACAACGTTCTTTGGAGGTGAGGGGAGCCAGACAGTTATTAATCATATATCTTGAAGAAAATATAAAAATCGAGGATCACTGAATTTACGCGCCAGTATTTCGCTGGAGGAAAAGAAAAGTTATCTCTCTCATGACGATGATGTACTTTAAATCATATTCTTAAAACCTGCAAACAACTTTTTTCAGCTTAAGGAGACCTCTGGTAATGAAAGGGTTAATGAAGGTTGTTAATAACCCATGTAGTACTGTAAGTCTCTCCTAGGCCGAATAAAATCGTCTGGTGTTACTAAGAATAATAAGACGTCATCGTTGTGAACGGGTCAAACAATGAATTTACATGGACTCAACACAGTGGAAAGAACATACGTTACAGACAACCACGCAGCCAGAGACCAGCACTGTTATTACCAGGACCCATATGGGTCCTGGTTATTACCACCCCCCTCCCCATCTGCCACCTCCACCACGCTACTAGCACCCCCTGCCATTTTCTCGGACCTTTTCCCATCAAAGGAATGTTATTATCCTCAGTCACAGCTACCAATATCCCCTTCTCCCCCACTACCGTCATCCCCTACCATTTTCTTGGCCCTTCTCCATCACTGAAATGTTAGTTATCGTACCCCCCGCCACCCATATCCCCACCTCCTTTGACTCCACTCATGTCCCCACCACCATCCGTTCCAGTTCCTCATCCCCTTCCCCAACACTGTAATGTTAGTTATTATCATGCCTTAACACTCGTATTTCCACCTCCTACCACTATCCATGTCCTCATCCTCACCCGCACTATTTTCTCGGCCTTTCCCCACACCCTCCTATTTTTCGTCACCCACCTCTATTACCAGTAAGTAACCCACTGGGAAGACTGCTACCACCACCACCCATCACCTTAACCCAGATTCATACACATCTTTCCACCACCATCACCACCACCCTCCACCTCTTTCTCCACTTCTACCACCTATGATCTTCACTCATATCCTTGCTCATCATATCCAGCCTCACAAAGAAAATTTACTCTCATCCATATCCCCAACCATCACCTTCACCCACATCACTACACACCATCTCCGTTCTCACCATCACCATTCCCATCCTCCCCACTTCCCACACACACCCACTGCTCATTTTCTCGATTCTTTCTCTCCACCACCACACACACTCCTGCCCCACATCCTCACCTCCTCTCATTTCCTCGGCACCCACCTCCATCACCCCCTCCACTCCGTAAATGACTTAAGTGAGCACGTGGCATTGGCTAAACTTCCCTTGTAAAACATTATCTCATTTTAAGAGCATTACTCTTCTGCTGGATCTGTCAATCCTTTCGGGACGATATTTTAATTACTTAATTAGTTTTGTTAGCGTTAGAAAATTGCATAACTTTTAGGGAAGACTTCTAGTAGTGAAGGGGTCTGGGTCTCTATATCCCCGTTAGTATGATGATGACGTTTTTATATCTTCTCCCTACCGCCAGACAACCTTATTCTGTTTAGGGAGTAGTTGTCAAGCGACTGAAATTAACCAAACTGATCCACTGAGATTATGAAGAAGAGAGAATTTAACTAAAAAAAAAAAAAAAGCAAACGGGTTCACGCGCTCCAGATTGTTAGTGAAGGTAAGAGTGTTTATAGAATGTAACTGTCCATGGGGAGTCATTATTAAACAGTTCTAATCAAACAAGTCATGGGCCAGCCAGGGACAAAAACTCGCTAACCATTCTAATGCGTCCCCTTCACACTTTTGGGAATGTCCGTCACGTTCCTTCTTAACGCATATAGATTCATACCAGGCCTCTCTCAGTTTAGGAGTACTAGCCAGTAGGGGAAAAGTGAGAAGCAGAATAGGTAAAATATTAGGAATGTCCGTCACTTTCCTCCCAGACGCATCATATTAAAAAAGCATCATTCACAGGCAGATAAACATATCAAACCTCTATCAGCTTAACTGAATATTAGCCAGCAGGTGGAAAGTGGAAAGTAGAAGACGTGAACTTTTCTCCCTGACGCATAACATCAGAAAGGATCATGTATGGGAATCATTCCACGCGTCTTTCAGCTTAGGAACATCAACGGTAGAGGAAAACAAGAAACAAGAAGAGCTGAACATTAGGCGAACTTATGTCCCCGACTGTTCTCCAGAAAATGAGATAGTGGAAGGTAAGTGTGTTTATAGAATGTAACTGTCCATGGAGGAATCATTAACAAACCTCTTCAAATAAACGAGTCATGGGCCATCCCACTGTTGCTTAGTGGGGTAAACAAGGGTTGCTGGATGGGTGGCTGGGGTCGTGACTGGATACATATTGTCACGTTTTTACCCAATCGAGGCTCATCCTGTTTGCATCACACTTCCCTCCCCAGAAGATCACATACCCGTCCCTCCTCCCCCTCCCCTTACCCACCTGGATTCCCCCACCTCACCCACATGCTCCTCCCCTCACCATCTCATCTCCCTCCTCCCCCATTCCCGTCCCCTCATCTAAGAGTGTTAATAAGAGACCAGCAAAGCCATATATAAAGATACCGTTGTGTAGGTCTTTTTTATATATATTCATCCTTCGTGACGGCGACGTATCCCTGAACTTAAGAATTTTATTAGCGACTCAAAAATATACATATTTTTAAACCGATGATTAAATATGCAGTAAGTGTAACTACGCTTCTCATCATCATCATCATTATCATCATAATTATTGACATCACCATTATTTTTATTTACAATGGTTGCAAGAGTTAACACTATATCCACTAAAGCTGTTGTTCTTACATCCATTATTTCTGATGACGTGCGTGCGAGTATTTATTTTAGGAACTGGGTGTGTTATTTTTGGGATCCCCTCTCACTTTCAGCACGAGTGAGTGAGAGAGGGAGGGAGGGCGTGAAGGGGGAGGGGTGGCTGCCGGTCGACCTTGGATTCAGGTGGGCTAATACTGGACCCCTCCTCTCCCCTCCTGACCCCTCCATCTCATCCACACTCCTCTCCTCAGCTTCCTCTCCCTCGTCTTCCCTCTCATCTTCCCATTCCTCTCTTCCTACCCTCTCTCCCACCCTCCTCTTCTCTATCTATTTCTCCTTTTCTTGCCTCTTCACTTCTTCCTTCATAATTCCCGTCCCCTCCCCACTCCTCGTCCACTTCCTCTCCTCTTTCCCTCCCATCCAGTCATCTCTCTTCCCTCCTCTCCTCCATCTCCCTCCCCCCCAGCTCCTCTTGGGTTCCTCCTGGTTTCTCCACTTCCCACACTCATCTTCGTCTTCTTCCCCCTCCTCCTCCTGCTCTCCTCCTCCTCCTCCTCCTGCCAGCGTATTTCCCCAGCTTCCGTTCACTAGGGGTTTTGCTTTATCATAACCGGAAATTTTTCGTACCTGAACGTTACGGTATCCACAGGGCGCTTTACCTGCGAAATTCATTAACCCCTTTAGTAAGAAGCCGAATTTTACTTTCTTTCTGCCTCCAAACGATTTTGTTCAGCTTTGGATAGACTTCTCGTAGTGAAGTGTTTAGAAATATTCCTCTTTAAGTCCTTTGGTAATAACACGTCTTTTGTATCATATTCTTGTTCCCGCCAGATTGTTTTATTTAGTTATGGTGAACCCCCTTGTAGCGAAGGAGCTAAGATTACAAAATTCATTACAAGAAAAAAATCAATACGGGTTAAGATTATATACCAAACACGCTTACAAAATTCTTTACAACAGACGAATCGATGCTTAAAACTATCATGTCAATAACAAACCATCACGAGTGAGCAAAAAGCAACGACTGTGAATGCCTGAACTAAATAAACCAACAGAAATAAAAGTGAGAATTAAGGAAACAGGCATGATGGAGCAGGTTTTACGGACGTGGTCAAATTTACCCTGGGAGAAAGTGGGAGTCAACAGCGAGGTATACACTTCGGATTCAGCTCACGCAACACTGTCCATGGCAACCCGCCAATTCCGAAAACGATGTACTGAGCAGGCTCGGAACCCCTACTCTCTGCCTCCGGATCCTTAATAGTTGCTGAGATTTTTTTTTTCTTAAGCGAAATGAAAACAAAAACAGCAGCTGGGCGAATGTTTGTGAAAGTACAAATTTATCAGGTTTCATTTGTTTCTGTTTAATGAGAGGAAAGATATTCATTTTAAAGAACTGTAGCTGCTGATTAGTCGGATACCTCAAATAATTCTGATGAGGAGGTCTGAGAACTTTAAAAGAAAATCTAGCCATCCGTCAAGGACTTCAAAGTGTCCGTACTTGTGTGTTACGCAGATGATTCCACACTATTATAGAGACCCTAGACTATATAAATTCTTTAGGGTCTCTGTCCCACGTTGCAGGATTGGAGAAAGTTAACCCATTAGCTCCCAGAGTTTCTTTGCGAGGGATTTTGCTTGAAGGGCACTAGGCTTCCCGTCCTCCGCCTATCGGCTCATAGTCGCGAAGCTCATAGGTCCCTTCCTCCGGGGTTCCCTTCTCTATTAAATTTTGAAAAAGCCCAGTTCCGTTCTATACTGAGGACGCTGGGCGCAAAAGGGGTAAGTATGAAAACATTGTACGATATTGCCTTTAACCTTTCCTGTACAATGATGTCTGCTGATTTATTCTCACCTGAGAGAAAGCAGTCGTATTGAAAATCTCAGGTTTGAAAATGATAACAAAAAAAGAATGCAAACGTGGTAAAAACTTCCTGATAACGCACGAAAATGAAAAAAAAAAAATCATCAACTCCCTGGAAAAAAAAAAAAAAATTGAAAGTAAAAACCGTGAATATCCTGAGCTGACGTGAGGGCATTCAACTGTATCGCTCTTAACGCCTGGAGGAACTCGCCCGTCTCGTGGAAGTTTGTCGCGGGTCATAGAGTTTTGACGAGGCTCTCACGCACCCTCGTAATTCTCCACTTCATGTTAGGCGGGGGTTTTGCAGAGCTGGGTGGGAGTCACACCGTGGGAAACTGTTTGAACTATACTCCTTTTTACTCCAACTTGGCCTAAAACTAATGAATCTCCCTCTTGAATGCAGACCTGCATTGATATATCAGCTCTAGTATATGATGCAAGTCACCAAGAGGTGTTTTGGAAAGGATGTAGAGCCGTAGTGTTGTCTTTTTCTGCCACTGAGGTACGAGCAATAATCTACAAAAGAATGTCAGTCTGGGCCACGTTGTCGTGAAAGAACTATAGCTGGCTAATATGGCGGGAATGAAAGTACAGGAAATGCACTGAAAAGTACACGTGAAGCATTTATTCTCTTCCGTGGATAAGGTCACACATCCATACGAAATCAAGCGACAGTAGTCATAAAATTTGCACCATATACCGCCTAAGCAAACCTACACCGACTTCCTTACCTACCTGTATATCAAACTCTCCATATCTTTAAAGTGTTATTGTCTTCAAGTTGACTTTGTGGTCAGAATTTAAATTATACACCCGGCTAGGCAAACCTACCTGACCTTCCTTTCTCTAATCTAACTTCAGTTTGAAAGCTCATCCGACGGTCAAAATCCGTCCCATTACTCCCCAAACACAAGCCCAATGGCCTAAAAATCCAAATCTATTGGCTTCTCTTCGGACGATCCTCAATTGGTTCATCCAGTGGCCATAATCGATTACTTTTTTCTTTTTGTCGTAGAAATAAAATTTTCATACCCACAGTTCATTCAGTAGTCAAAATGTGCCTCATAGCCCTGGCAAAACACCATTGTGGGATGCATAATAGGAGAAAGCAGAGGTTGAGACCCGCGGTGCATGAAGTCAGAAGTTGCATTTATAAACTTTTCGAAGCTTAAGTTATGCATAAGATTGCCTGCATACTCGTATACGTTTGTCTTCGTTTAGGCAGCCACCAAACGCCTCGCAACCAAATCAGAGGGAATTTTAAATTGAAATTATGTGAAAAACAAAACATCAGATAGCAGTTAACTGTTACAGAGATTGATTATCATAAGAAATGGTTAGGATCCTTTATGAATACGATACAGACCCACCTTTGCTACCTCGCCATGCACGATGCTCTCATGGCCGGGGTCTTGTAGGCTTAGGGGGCTCTAAAACACCTCTTCCTCGGCCATTTATATTATTGATTATTTCTCGGTATTCTCGTGTATAGCATTTGCGTCTTTTAGTACATTTTTTTTTTTTTTTTTTTTTTTTTGCATATAACCCCTTTATCATTCTCTTTATGGTGGTTACACACATTGTAAATTCGAAAGACTACGATTTACACGTTAGTCTCTTGTGTCACTTCAATCTTTTTAATGTAGTTTATTTTGCACATTACACCTAAAAAGTCTCTCATAAGGTAAGCACATCCTTTTAGTACGGACATAAGTTTCCAGATACAGCGTACCAAAAATATGAACGTGCCTAACTGTACTAGGGAAGTAAGCTGGTAAGGACGAGATGCTGGCGAGGCTGCCAGCACCACGAGAATATAATCTTTTTGCTCCCTTAACGTTATTTTCTGTTTTACTCTTGCTATCTGTAGGCAATTTTATTTATTTTTTTAAATAGACTTTTCGAGCTGGAGGGGTTGATTCCTGTCTCCATTAATCACTTCACTGCTATGGGGCTTACCGTCTGGTAGCCGCAGGAATAAAATATAACAATACTAAAGGGCTAAAAGGAAAGCCTCCATTAACGTCCTTACTACAGTGGGGATCTCTTAGGCAGAATAAAACCTCCTGGAAGTAGCAACATTAAAAAATAAAGTCATCGTCCAGAAGGGGTAAATCTCTTTTTGCATGAGTTACTGGATGCTGTCTTGAAGTGCGGTACAGTCATATAAACAGTCGTCATATTTTACACCACTGCATTCCGAAGTGGGAAAAAAAAAAAGAATTATAAAATAAGAGTTGGTTATATATATATAGTTTTAGAGCTGGATGTCAGTTATTACATTTTTGTACGAATGCACTCCGATGTGAACCAAAAAAATGTGCTGATATAATATATATATGAGATGACAGTGTTCACATTCATGCATAATGTTATTTGTTACATTTTTATACGAGTCGATATTCTAAAAAAAAAATAAATGAATAAAATAAAAATGCTGATTGAATATGTGTAGGTTATTTTTCTGTTCGATGTTTGCTGTCACATTTATATATGAATGCATTCTGAAGTGAAGGAAAAGTATAGACTTATCTACCAGTATCTATGTAAATACCTATCGTACGGTGCTTGATACGAAATCAATGTATTAAAAAAGAAACTATCAGTCATTCACTCAGAGCAATTAGTCACCCACTAATCAATCAAAACTAATATACAAATATATCAGTTAATATCAGTCAACTTATCTATTATTTTTTAACAGCTCCTCTTGGTGAAAATGATTAGTCTCCATCAATCCATCAGTCTTTATCAGTCTACTTATCTGTCAGTTTATATCAATCTACTTGGCTATCACTAACTACCCATCTCTCTATCAATCTCAAGTGATGCATAGCGAATTTAAGGGAGGACAGCATCTTGATTTGGGCATAAAAAGGGTCGCTCACGGTCACCAGCTACCGGCCTCCACACTGCTGTAAAATAACTGAGTCCGTGAATATTGGACTTTTTGTTTATTACGCGCTATAACTTATCAAGAACAGCGGATTACTCTCTCTCTCTCTCTCTCTCTCTCTTGACAACTCCCAGGAGATGACTGGAGAGTTTTCCGATCATCGAACGCTCTCAGGGTCGAACGTGGGTCTACGTATACCTTTATTTACATTTTTGGACTACGGTTGCCTAGCCACGGGCCCCCACACCTCGAACAGGGTAATATGAAGCTGGCATTTTGTTTCTGTTCTACAATAACTTCCACGAGCACTGAGCAATACTCTTACTGCACATAGAGCGCCCACTGGTAGAGCCTAGCCATGGATCCTTACCCCCTAAGTAGGTAATATGGAGTTTTGTTCAGTAACCTGCAAGGCCATGAACGCTAACCACTTCACTGCGATGACGTATTTCATACATATTACTGCTACCACCAGATGACATACTTAGGAGAATTCGGGCTGGAGAGTTTGGAATTTATCTTCATCAGTCTCTATACTACTAGAGTGCTCTCAGGAGCTGAGTAAAATCGGCTGGTAGTTGCTAGAATAAATATGAAAATAACATCGTCAGACTTACGTGGTTAATTCCCTTCAACCCAAGGACTTTTTTCCGGTTGCTAATGTACAATATTGACCATCTCAGGAGGAGTTGATAATTCAGGGGTAAAGAAAGGTTATTTCTCACTCCTTCGCTCCGAAAAGTCTCTACTTCGCTGAAGCTAATCGTCTGGGGGTAGAAAGAATAGAAAATGGCATCACCACAGCGAAGGAATTACATTTTTTAAAATCTTTTTTTTTTTTTTTCCTTTTTAACCCACTAGTCCGACATGCCAGACAGAAATGCATCCTTACCCAGCAGTGAAGCAGTGTGAAGGCAGGAGTGTGGAGGTGTGGGGGTGTCCCGTCCACACCAGTGACACCATCTTCCTCAGTCGGTTTACATAGTGACCACTCTCGCCGGGGTGCTTGTAAGACACAGTCAGGCGGAGCATAGGGATGGCGCTTGGACAAACGCGAGTACAGTTTTTTTTTTTAAGGTAATGTATTAGAACTGGGTTTCAATGTAGCTTGGAACGAACAGAGGAGTGACGTCAGATCACTGTATTGCGAAGTGTAACCCTCAAGAATTAGGTATTGTATGTCCTCTGTAGAGTGTAATAGATCTGAATTTTGCGTGGATGGAAGCGTGAGGTAAGGAGTGAAACTGAGGGATGATATGGCCAGATGAGGACTATTATGCCAAGCCAGGTAACGTATAGGAGCTGGCTATAGTTTTTTTTTTTTTTCGTATAATGTATTTGATTTAGATTTGACACAGAGAAATGTCGTAAAAGTGCCGAAAGGATGACACTTGAAGAGAACTATAAAGAACTAAAGATCAGACGATACAAGGTGGGTCGAAACTGTTCCGTTCCCACAATAAAAACAGGCTCAATGTGCGTGCATAATTCTTCCACTAAAGGTCGGGGAACGCTCAGGATCAGGAATCACTGAACCGTTTGGCTGAGAATCGTGGTATGAATGACAGTATCGTGAAGCAGCATCAGGTTCAAGAGTCGCTATTGAGATGTAGGAAATGGATGTTGGCGGGAAAATAAAATAAAAATGAGTTCACCTGATATGCTTGGCTAGTAGATTTTTGGTTCACTTAAAAGAAGAAACGAATTAATTTAATGTAGTTGAAAGTAAGAAGGTTAATGAGTTCACTTGCCCAGCCAGAGGATACTTGGTTCACTAAAAACAGTAAATTAGAACCACTTGAGTTTATATCTCAGTACCATCAGTTGTTTTTCAAGAGGAGTGTATAATAAGTCAAGCAAACTGGATTACAAAGCCGTCGCTGAAAAATCACTTGCGTCTATATTTTTCCTCCTCGTTCCCGCACTTTCACCATATCCAGCAATAACGGCACAAGAATCACTGAAGCTGTCTAAGAGGTGCACAGCAATAAGTAAGTTTCGTGGCACTAAAATTGTATAAAAGAGGTACAAAGCAGAGAAATTTTCCTGACACTAGCTATGTTTAAGGGATGCGGTTTCGTGTCATTAAAACTGTACAAGAGATGTATAAAGTTGAGCAAGTTTCTTAGCACTGTAATAAGAGATGCACAGAGCAGATTAGAGTCTCGTGGCTTTAAACATGTTCAAGAGGCGAACTGAGATGAATAAATTTCGTAGCATTAAAACTGAATGAAAAGTGTAAAAAGCTGAGCAAGTTCGTAATATGAAAACTGTATGAGAGACGCACAGCGTTAAGTTTCGAGCATCAAAATTGTATAAGATGTGTATGTAAGCTGAGTAAGTTTTGTATCACTAAAACTGTAGAAGTTCGCTGAGCTGAGTAACGTTTGGAAATATCAAGTAATATTTCGGCACCCGAGTGACCAGCTTCTCGCCAGGCAGCCGATCTCTCTCACACTGGCGAACGGCACCACCCTCCCTCACCTTCTCTCCCTCCGACTCTCCTCCACGGTCACTTCCCTCCTTCTGCTTCTCTCTCTCTCATCCACTCTCACCTCATTCTTTCTGTCTCTTTCTCCTCCCTTTGTTCCTCCCTCCCACCAGCATTTCCCTCCCTCGTCATCTACACTCAGTTCCCTTCTGTTTCTCTCTCACTTCCTCTCTCACGTCTTTGTCTGTCAGTCAGTCAGTCTGTCTGTCTGTCTGTCTGCCTGTCTGTCTGTCTGCCTGTCTGTCTGTCTGTTTGTCTGTCTGCCTGTCTGTCCGTCTGTCTGCCTGTCTGTCTGTCTCTCTCTCTCTGTCACTCACCCACCCGACCCTTGTTCCCCGAGTACCCAAGGGACTATAATTATGTAAAACTTAATCCACTTTTAAAGATAAGCTAGGGTCCATTGATGATATCTGTTATGAGGCTAGTTTATTTGGCCTTTGTTTTATATTAATTATTATGACTCTAGTTTGGTTGTGAAGTGTAATGTAGCTGTAGAAGCGAAAACAAAAGTAAAGACATACAATCTTATACACAAATGAAGCTCAGTATAATTTGGAAATATGGACCGTGGGAACATCGAGCTAATCTGGCCTCTGATTTACCTTCCGTCTCTAATTCCTTCTAACCCTCTCAGTTCCTTGCCTATCTGGGTCAAATCAAAGCCATTACCTATTACACTTTCCAGATGCGGTTACTGACTGGCGTGGTGACTGATGGCTTGTCTACGTATTGCGTGACTGACTGACTGTAAATCTATTGTCTGTTCGGCTGACTAATTAATCGCTGTCTTGCTTTAATCAGTCACCACCTGCCTAATTGTGTCACATCACTGGCCACCTGCCTGCCTGTCTTCTTCCCTGCTGCCTGTCTGCTCGTTGGTTTACAACCTGATTGCCAACTTTCTGTCTGCCTCTCTGTCTACTTGCTTGTCGGCCGCATGTGTGTGTGTGTGTGTGTGTGTGTGTGTGTGTGTGTGTGTGTGTGTGTGTGTGTGTGTGTGTGTGCGTGTTCGCGTGTGTGTGTGTGTGTGTGTGTGTGTGTGTGTGTGTGTGTGTGTGTGTGTGTGTGTGTGTGTGTGTGTGTGTGTGTGTGTGTGTGTGCCTGCTCATCTGGCACTAATGACCACCTATCGACCAGTGTGCCTGTTTTGCCTACCTGATGATCTGTGTAGCTACCTGCCTGATGCCCCTCCCCCCACTCCGAGTGTCACCCCTGCTACACACGCGACCTTCAGCAAGCGCGAAGGTTGCTTGGTGTTGGGTCCAGCCACCACAGCAGTCACATCTACACACAAAAGAGCTTCACACACACACACACACACACACACACACACACACACACACACACACACACACACACACACACACACACACACACACACACACACACACACACACACACACATATATATATACACGCGCGCGGGCGGGAGAGAGAGAGAGAGAGAGAGAGAGAGAGAGAGAGAGAGAGAGAGAACAGCTACCCACAATAAAGCTTGACCCAGCTGCTACACAAAAAATATCAATACACAGTACTGTAGTTGCACAGACTAAAAACTTGATACAGAACACAGTCTGACACAACCCAAAGCCTGGCGGATCACACTGACGTTCACCACCAAACACTACTCAACATTCAACATAGATCAGACCCAACTATTCAACCCAGTGATTGCAGTTTACACAGTGGGCTCACGAGAAAAAATGAAGAGATGGATGGCTTACAAGAAGGTGCTCAAGAAAAACAGCATGCACTATCAATCTTGCAAGCAGAAAAGTGCATAATAATAAAAAAAAGCAACACACCGCACCAGAACTGAAGGCCCAACATGTAAACAGATTTTTGTGTTTCTAGTCATAACAATACCTGCCAGTCGAACAGAAGAACGCTAATGATGTGAATTAGTTTCGATGCTGTTATAATGGTTCTCGTTCCCTCCTGATTACATTTCTGGCATACCTAGTAATGCAGTCTTAATTACGCAAAGCCTTCAAAACGACTGAGTTACATATATAAAGCATCACATACGAATACTTTGAAAATACATGAAAATGACGAAGTAAATATTACCGTATATCAAACCGGTATCATGTATGTTTACGCAAATATGTGCTACATCATTTAGGTCAGTATGAATGGGTTAAGTACGTCCCTAGAATACATAAAAGAATACAGATGGATCAATACAAGAGCGATAATAACAGTGTAATGAGCTCAGAAGGCTCATCCCAACATGAATTAAAAAAAAAGAGAGAAGGAAAAGTTCCATGTTATCTCAGCACGTGCAGAGAATTTGTCAGAAATAACGGGAAGGTAGAAGTATATACAAAGGATGATGCAAGACTGTGATGAATACATTTGTGCGTGGGTAGGGCGGTGTAGAAACCCACGTTATAGAGAATAATGCAGGAACCACGGAAATTATGTCAGAATAAATTACCTTAGTGCACGACGAGATTCATACAGGAATCCGATGAATATGCATGCAGAAAACCCAGAATATACGCAAAGAAGGCTTAAAATACGTTACCGTCAGAAGAGAATAAACCAGAAACCCGTTATGTATACATCGAGAAAACTTAAAATGTACAGGATGTGGCAAAATTCTTGAGCGACAGATATCTTCATTATATAACAATGAATGCCGGAACTGACTGCCACTTTCCTGGAGACCCTTTTTAATGTGCTAAATGCATGATGTACTATTTTTGGCACACCCCGATACTCCCCGTGGTTCACAACTTTTGTCACACTCTGTCCACAGGATCCAGGCCAGTGCATCCTACACTACATAGAGGGTTGAGAGTATACAAAAGAACCATTCGGATACACATAAGGGTGAAAATATGCACAAGGACAGCTGAGAATATACACAAATACACAAGAACTAGCCAAATATACCCGAGGAAGACTGAAAATATACAAGATGAAGATTGAGAATATATCCAAGAATATATAGGAGGCAGTCAGATATAAATGAGAAAGACTGAGATTATATACGACATCCATTCGAACGTATACAAGGAATGTTGAGAATATAGCCTACAGAAGGAAGGAGTGAACGGCACATGAAGGCTGCCATGGGGCGGAAACGAAGTGGGTGGGGTGAGGTGAGGTGGGGTGGGCTGGAGAGGGGTAGGGTTGGGTGGGGTGGGGGAGAAAGTATTATCTCAGTGCCGTGTCGCTTGTCATGCAGCTGTTATGCATGGCGGGGGGTGGCGGGTGTACGTGGGGTGTAGATGGATGTTTGTGGGGTGTAAGATGGAGGTGCCGAGTGTAACGTGGGGCTGCTGGGGATATTCTAACATCATATTTTCTTTTCTGTCACTGGTCTATCTCTGCTCAACTTATTTCATCTCTTCTCATTAAATCCGTGATTCAAAAAAATAAAAGTAGGTGGATGAGGTGACGGGTGTACAGTAAATGAATGAAGATGGATGGAATGAGTGTGTGTGTGTGTGTGTGTGTGTGTGTGTGTGTGTGTGTGTGTGTGTGTGTGTGTGTGTGTGTGTGTGTGTGTGTGTGTGATACTGAGATCAAAATGTGTACAAGGTGTATGTGTATGTGTTAGTGTATGAGTAGAACTGAACATATATACGTCATGCTGTGCGAGATTGTGTGTATGAATGAATGAATGAAACCAAACCTACATGCGTGATTCTGTGCGAGATGTGTGTATGAGTGAGTCGGAACAAGATATGCGTGATGCTGTGCGTGAGGTCAACTGTCGGTGTTGCGCGATGAGTGGAGGCTGTTGAGTCACGGTGCTCACATGTGTAAATGAATATCTTAGAAGCCAGCGGTGACGCAGCATAACCGTAATAATACCGTAGTTAGAACCGTATTGCTGTGAAAGTCACCGTTAGATTCATTTTTACTCTCATTCAAACTAAGCTTCCTAATGCTTTTACATAGTCACACACCAGCATGGCTTCCCAATACTTCTCTTATTCAGGGGGTTAATAACGTTATGAGAAAAAGTAAGTCTTATTTCTTTGTACTCACACTTCAACACGGCTTCCTAATTCTCTCGTACATAAGACCTGATTAAGGAAGAGTCAGTCCTATTTCTTTTTACTCACGCTGCAAGAAAAGTTTCCCACTACCTCTCGCACAAAGGGTTAAATATCGTATTGAAAAAAAGTCAGTCGTCGTGATTTTCATATTCTTAGAAAAGCCTCCATACACTTTACTTTGTTCTTAGTAATTTGATGTGATTCCTTATGATCTCTCTAAAAACTATGGCGTTATAGTGGTTTATTAAGACTGTTACAGGGGAAAAGTACATGAAGAACCTATCTTTACACGGCGTCCTTACACTACTTTGTTACAGAGAGGTGTTTTTCCGTCAGATCTCTGTCATATATGTGCTAATACCGTAGTTAAGGCCGTACTAAGGAAAGTAAAATTCCACCGTTAGTCCTGTACACTTTCACTCTAACACAGCGTCGCATCGGTACACTTTACGTTGGGTGGTTGCATACTGTAACAACTCTCGTAACTCTGATAAAATCCTGGTTTATCGCACTAGGAAGGAGAAACATAATTTCCACAGTTTCCCATACATTTTCACTCCACTGCAGCTCCTGCACTTTAATGGGTTTCCGTATGAGTTAAGGTACTCTGTAATAACTGTGATAATGTCATATATCACCATCCCCTTCAACCCGATGTCGTGTTTTTCATCTTAATAAGGCCACCACTAGACGATTTTACACAGCTCTTGTAGTGAAGGAATTAACGAAGGCCTTATCTAACCTCTTGAGTTCTAAAAAGCGTAAAAAGCATCTCCTCATCTAAATCAAACAGCATGTAAGTTGCAAGAATAAAGTTAAAGAAAAAATTAATCAGTCTAAAGGGTTTAATTAATACCGTACAAAGGAAAAGACAATGGCTATTCCTTTCTCCTCTCCAACACAACTTCCTCACACTTGGCTTGCTGACAGTGTGGCCGAGAGTTTCCGTCAGATCTCTATCAGTCATGGGAACAATTCTGTATTCAAAGAGAGGGTGACGAAGTGAGAGCTTTCTGGCGCCACTCCTATTGTTGTCAGACGTCTCAGACAGAAGAGCATCGGGTCTGGAAAGTGTTGGCTTTTCAGTTTTCTGGATAGCATTAGAGGTTTCGTAGTTCCTCTTCTTTTGCTATTTGGTCTGTATGTCACACCTTCGCATTATCGATATGTTGTCTGAATCGTTTAAAATTAACATACAAGACGATACTTAAGTGTTATATGTAGAATTAATACCTAGAGTGGGGATGGTATTTCATCTCTAGAGTTTCTTAGAATACGGCCCTTACTAAGCATACACTAAGAATTCATGTGCCCTGATATCGCACTGTCTTATTGTTCAGCTGGATGATGGAAATATTCGTTATTGAAAAGAAAAGGCTGTAACTTCCATTTTTTAAAAGTCATTAATACGACATTCATTTATCTTAGGCTAGAATTATCCCAGTACAGGAGAGCCAGGTAGTGTGTGTGTGTGTGTGTGTGTGTGTGTGTGTGTGTGTGTGTGTGTGTGTGTGTGTGTGTGTGTAAAGAGAGGGGTTAACTGACAAACAAAGATGGACCATCGTCTCACCTTGCCTCACCCCCTCACCGCCGCCATCATAGCCTCGCATCGGTGCATTTCCTTAACACCCTGGATCACTCACCGGCACACACACACACACACACACACACACACACACAGATAGATAGAGAGAGAGAGAGAGAGAGAGAGAGAGAGAGAGAGAGAGAGAGAGAGAGAGAGAGAGACAGACAGACAGACAGACAGACAGACAGACAGACAGACAGACAGACAGTCAGAAGTTGGTGGACTATCTACCTCCCTTGCGTCAGGAGTCTAGTGTTTTCAGCTCAGAAACAATGGCCACGAAAAACAATTGCAAAACGTCAAGGTGGTGGGGGTGGGTCACTGGATGCGATGAAAAAAGCAATGTTACGTAAGTCGTTTTGTTGGAAGAGCCGACGATCACTCGATGCTAGAACAGTGATAGATAGATGGACAGAGAGATATTCCACAGGCAGACAGAGAGACAGATAGAAAGATGTACAAAAAAACAGACGGAGATGAATCATGGACATATCTCTATGCCTGAATTTCCATAGTCCAAGTCCTTTTGTGTATCTGTGGTTGTCGATGATCACTGCATGCCAGAATGGTGACTTACGGATGGACAGACAGATAATGTACAGACAAACAGATAGAAAGACAGGCAGACGGACAAACAGGCCGAAAAATAGATAAATAAGGGATCTAAATTAAGGTCAGTGCTCTGTTCCTGGACTTTTGTAACATCTACGTCGTTTTGTGTATTTGGGAAAATTTACGGTCACTTAATTCTAGAACGGTGACAGACAGACAGGTTTATAGACAGATACTCAAGAGATAGAGACAGATAACTGAGAGGTCAGAAACAAGGAAAACTCTGTTTTGGACACTGATAATATTTACGAAGCTTTTGTGTTTTGGGAACTGTCAATGCGCACTCGCTGCTAGACCGATTACAGACAAATACTCCACACACAAACAATAGAGAAATTAGAACCCAGGAAAACTTTCTCTTCTTAGACTGCAGTAACTAGAAGATTTTGTGTGTGTGTGTGTGTGTGTGTGTGTGTGTGTGTGTGTGTGTGTGGGTGTGGGTGTGGGTGGGTGGGTGGGTGTGGGGACAATCAGCGGATGGTGGAATGGTAACAGACAGATGGACAGGTACATATTTGACACGTCAATAGACGGACAAACAGAAATCAACATGCAGGTGACAGATCTGAACCAAAAGTATTTCTATAATAAATGAATTGTTTCTCTTTGGGACTGTTGGCGATCACTGGATGCTAATCTGCTGACAGACAGACACAAACAGAAAACAAATAGACAGACAGACAAACTCACAGACAGGTAGGCAGACAGACAAGTCTGAATTAAGATTTTCATAATATGTGAGTCGCTCCTGTTTGGGACTGCTGACGATCAATGGATGCTAAAATGATCATAGATAAACAGACAGGCAGGCAGACAGGCAAGTAGCCAGACAGACTGGTGGAAGATCGGATCCAAGGAGGGAAGCATGAGACCCAACGAGCAGTCTATTCCTAAAACGCAGTAATAATTAGGTCGTTTGTACAGGAGGGACTCTCAACAACAATCAATGAATGTCAAAAGAGTTACATAAATAAAAAGGTACTCCAGATGCATACACAGAACGCTGACTGAACAAAAACTTGTGCGAACGAAAATATGCCAACCAAAATTCTATTTCTGGAATCTAGTGTGTGTGTGTGTGTGTGTGTGTGTGTGTGTGTGTGTGTGTGTGTGTGTGTGTGTGCAATCACTGGATGGTAGAATGGTGACATAATAAGACGCACTCCACATGTACATGCGGTACGTATATGTATACTGAAAAAAATATATCCTTACTTTATCTTGGTTATTATTTTAAAAGACTGGATTAATGTCCGAAATAACTACCTCTGTTTTAGTTATCATTTTAAAAGACTGGATGAAGGTCCGAAATAAAGTTCCGTAAGTCCCGTATCAAAAATTTTCACTCATTAAAGTAAAACTTTGCAGTATTAGCCTGAGCATTTCGACAGAATTACCAGATACATCGAAACAAAATGAGAAGCATCGCTCAAGCCCACCATCAGCGAACATATATACATATTTTGTTAGCTAGACAGGCAGACAGAAAGACAGACAGACGGACAGATAGAAAGAGAGACAGGTGTGAGATCTGATCCAAGAGGGAAATAAGGGAACCAAGGAAAACTTTCTATCCATGTTCATCCATATTTAGATAATAAACACGGCCTGTCCTCATTTCACTATTTTGGTCTCTTTGTCAGAACCAATACTGCACCAAACGATTTCATGTGTATGTGCCAGAAATAGTTTAACAACGCACGAGCATCAAACTGTTTGGTCTTATTACACACACACACACACACACACACACACACACACACACACACACACACACACAGAAACGCACGCACGTGTACACATACAAATTTGTCCATAACACACACACATTGTGGTCGGCGGAAAGTTCACGGACATGCAAGCATATCGCACTCATCAAGACACCTACATCTTATTGACACATGTACAATTAAACATGAATCGTATACACAAACATGTGCACACACACATACGATCGTTCACACTCCATTAGGAGCAGTCTATATGCTTGTCTGATGCAAACAATATTCACGCTGCAACACACACACGCACGCACGCACGCGCAAACACACACACACACACACACACACACACACACACACACACACACACACACACACACACACACACACACAGGCAAGAAACAAACGGCCATTAACACTTTAGCTTATTAACTGCCAGACTACGAAATTTAATGACAATAGTAATAGTCAATGATAATATTATATAACAATGGAGATATGTGTGTGTGTGTGTGTGTGTGTGTGTGTGTGTGTGTGTGTGTGTGTGTTGTGAGTGTGTGTGTGTGTGTGTGTGTGTGTGTGTGTGTGTGTGTGTGTGTGTGTGTGTGTGTGTGAGAGAGAGAGAGAGAGAGAGAGAGAGAGAGAGAGAGAGAGGAAGTAGGGAGGTAGGGAAGGAATTTGAGGGCGGGGATGTAGATGAGACGTGTGTTAAGGCAGGAGAAAAGGTGTAGGAAGGGGAGGGAGCGAGGCAGAGAGATAGGGGGAAGAGGGGTAGGAGGGAGGAGAGGGAAGGAAGGAGGGGAGGAAGTTTGTGAAAAGCAGCTGAGAAGAGGAAGAAATGGATCGAAGACCAGGTAAAGCAGGTAGGGAGGGAGAGGAAGGGAGGGGAGGGGAAAAGAGGAAGAAAGGGAAGGGTAAGGAGGGGGAGGAGGCGGATTTGGGGAGAAAAGATGAGGAAGAGGAGATGATATAGTAGAATGAGGGAGAGGAGAGAAAGAAGAGGAAAAAAAGGGAGATGGCAGAAAGACGGAGTGTAGACGTGGATGAAGAGGGAGAATGTTGTACAGGGAGCAAAAGAAATTAGGCAAATGGGAGAAAAAAGGATATATGATAGGGAAGAAGAACTAAGGAAGAGGAAAGCATGAGTAAAGATGGTAGGGAGGAGAGAAATGAGGGAGAGAAAGGAAAGGAAACGGAAAGCAAGAGGGAGGGAGACTGTCATGGTGTGAACTGATGGTGTAGACTTTCACTATTGGAAGGGTTTTACACTCACTGTTGATAACCAGAATGATAACAACATCTGTCTTATGCTTTAGTAGGAGCCAGACGCATGTATCCAATAGGCCTATACTATAATGAAGGCGAAGAAGATGGCTTAAAGCAACACCTATCGACTACACGAGGATCATTAAAATAAACTATCGGAAATAAGGTCCCAGATTATTCTAGTCGCCGAATTTACAAGTGTCTCTTTCAGTTTTAAGTACGAACAGGCTGGGGTAAACAAGACCTTGCCCGATCCAGGACCGAACCCGGAATTTTATGGTTGCCGACAAAGTGTGTTTCTGAATGCAATAAAGCGGGTGGAGGTTCTTGAAAAATGTAAAAGGATTGATGAGATTCAGATAATTTCTTGGCTAACCCCATTACTACGTTGATGTAATAAATTACATTCTTGCCCTTGCTACCACCACACAGTAGAATTCAACCCAGGACGGATCTCTAGTAATGAAGGAGTACACGAAGGCCGTATCTATCCCCTCCAGTTCGAAAAGACTCCCTTACACTGAATACAATCATGTGGCAGTAAAAGAAAAAAAAAAAAAAAACTCCTCTGGCTGAAGTGGTTAAAATTACAGCTCAACTGTTATTTGAAATTGCACGTATAACTTTATAGGAGAGTGTGCCTGTAAGTTTTTTATTGCTCTTATCATTACATAGCCTACATAAATAGCCTACATCCCTTCGCTATGTCAAGCATCTGGTTACCTAACAAAACTGCATTCCTGCGCCATGTCAACTATCTCGTTATTAAACATAATTCGTAAATGTTACCTATTTAAAGATGTGAAAAATCTTAACTGTTCTAGCGGTAGTCGATTTTTTTTTTTTTCCCCATTTAGAAGTGGCTTCCCATCACATGAAAGTTAAATGACTCGGATTAATAGCAGCCTCTTCAGTAAGGTTACATCCCACTTTCCTTTCCTGACCGATATTCCTAAACTGAGAGAGGCTTAATATTTTCTCTGCCCATAATGATACCCTTTGATATTACGCGATAGGGAGGGAAGAAACACAGACACATACGGGAGAAATTTTGTATATGATTACTGTATATATGTAGCCAGGATCGGGAAAAAGAGACGAAAGGTAATAAACTGTGCGAAAGGGAAAGGGGAATGAAGAAAGTCGAGGGACGATGAGAGAGGAAGGCAAGAAAGGAAGGTAGATGGGAGATGAAGGTTTAATGGTGATGGGTTAATTCAGGGTTGTGTAAGACGGATGGGAGACGCATGGAGGGAAAGAAAGGGATGGCAAAAAAGGGTGAAGACGTAATAAGCCAAATAGAGAGAGAGAGAGAGAGAGAGAGAGAGAGAGAGAGAGAGAGAGAGAAAGAGTTTGTGAAGAATGGACGAGGAGGTACGAGGAGGAAGGTAAAGGAGGAAAACTGTTGGGAAAGTGAGAATGATTGGTAAGAATATAAACTAAATGCAGTGTGAAAGGACGGGAAGGAGGACAAGATGAGAGGAAGAAACTGATTGAAGGACGGAAAAGAAAATACAAACAATGACGAAAGTTCAAAGTGGCAATGAAGCAAAGTGAATGGGAAATGTGAAAGACGAGAAGTCTGTGGGGCATGGGAAAAAAATTGATAATGGATGGAAAGGTATAAAAGGGGAATTATGTGAGAATTACTGATAGGAAGATAAATTAAAAGAGAACTGAGAAGAAAATGGAATGATGAGAAGGATAAGCTGCAAGGAGGAAGCTGAGTAAGGGAAGAGGAGGAGGAGGAGGAGGAGGAATGAAAACAATAAATGCGTGAGATGAAAAGAAGACAAATAAAGTGGAGAATACTAAGAGAGATGGTAGAAAAGGATGAAAGCAAAAACAATTTAGTGAGAGAGAGAGAGAGAGAGAGAGAGAGAGAGAGAGAGAGAGAGAATGACAGGCTGGAGTGGCTAAAAAGAGACGCAGAGAAAGTGAAGGCAGAGAAGCGGAGAACGGTGGTATGAAGAAATGAGAGAGGAAGAAGGAAGGGAAATGTTAATAAACACGTAAAATACTATAAAATGCAAAACAAGAGAAGTATTATGAGGAGGAGAGAGAGAGAGGGAGGGAGAGAGAAGAAGGGAAGAAAACAGAAATGAGGAGAAAAAGAATGAAAAGAGAAAAATAGTAAATGACGATGGCAATACACATGCAAACTAGTAAAAAAACACAACTTGAGAAGACATGTGAAAGAAACAGAGAATGGGGATACATGGAGGAAGTGAAGAGAGGAGAACTTAAAGAAATGGGGGAGGGCAAAACAGATGGAGAATATAATGGGCCATATAAGAAGAAGGGGTGTACAAGAAAGAACTCAGAAAGGAAAGGAAGAAAGGAGAAAAAAAAAATGGGGTTAAAAGATGATAAATGCACTTATAGCGAAAAAGTGTGAAAAGGAAGAAAATGGGAAGAAAAAGCTCAGGGGATAGTAAGAGAAAACAGGGGTACAGGAAGGAAGTGAGAAAGGGAGGAAAGAAAGAAGAAAAGTTATGATAAATCGTGGCATTGTAAAAAGGGAGATAATGAAGGGGAAAGTTGCGTGGGGAGAGGTAAGAGGATAATAATGGAGGTACGAGGTGGAAGCTAAGCTGAAGAGAGATGGCAGAAAAAAAACAAAAAAAACAAAGTGGCATGGTTAAAATGCAAGGTTGACGGAGAAAATGAAGAAAAAGAAAAGGGAGAGAAGATACGGGGAAGAAGGTGTGACATGAAGAAAAGAGGGAAAGAGAGAAGGAAGGAAAGAAGGAAGGGAGGGAGGAAGAAGGGAGGAATGAAGGGTGACAGATGAAGAGAAAAAGAGAAACTTGGAGACAGTAATGACACATGAATGGATACGGTAGATCTGACTGGGAATATGAAAGAAAGGGCAGGAAGAGGAAGACGGAGGTTTGAGGAGTAAGTGGAAATAGGAGGGATATAGAAAGGTAGGAAGTAGATGAAGAAAGGAAGAAAAACGTCAAAAAAACAGTAATAAGACGTGAAATGAAAAGGCATGGAAAAAGAAAAAAAATGAAGGACAGAGGGCACAGAAGACAGAGGACAAGAGGCAGGTGAAAGAAAAGAAGGAAAGAAAGATGGAGGGATGGAAGAGATGAGATGGGGAGTAAATAATGACAGACATATGCAATGAAGGCACGACAAAAATAAAAATAGAAGAAAAGAAAGAATCTATCTGTCTGCCTGTTTATATATATATATATATATATATATATATATATATATATATATATAGAGAGAGAGAGAGAGAGAGAGAGAGAGAGAGAGAGAGAGAGACAGACAGAGAGAGAGAGAGAGACTGGTAAAGGAAGGCGTATGAAGAAAGTTGGGATCAACAAGGAGATGTACGGTGGGGGCAAGAGGGGAGGAGAGAACAGAGATGGAGAGGAAAGGAGACACAAAGACACACGAACAGAGAGAAAGATAAACACGGAGACACATTAGGAATCGACCTGGAGATAATGAGACTCTTGACCTCTCTCTTTGTCCTCTCCCGCTCCACTAACTGACCCTATTAAGCTTTTCATCTCAACCATCGCCCTCATCTAACTCTCCTCTCCAATCGTTTTAATTTACCCTTCTTTTCCATTCACTTACTTTCTCTTCGCTTCCATGCTCCTTCCAATTTGGTTTCATCAAAATTTCTTTTTCTTCACTTATTAACCTCATAACGGTTCATTCTTTCCTCCTCTCCCTGACTTCAATCATTCAGTTTTTCTCTTCTTTATATAGTTACTTTTTCTTTCCCTTTGTTGTCTTATAGCTTTTCCTTTTCCCTGTCTTTAATTCACTTCTTCCCCTTCATACCCGCTTTCGTCCTCTTCTCTGTTTTACCCGCTCATGTTTCCATACCTTCCTTCATTTCTTAACTCTCTCTCTCTCTCTCTCTCTCTCTCTCTCTCTCTCTCTCTCTCTCTCTCTCTCCACCAACTGCTCTTGCTAAACCACCACACCTCCACCACAATTACCCTACATACCTGAGCACAGTGTAATGCACTTGTAATTCAATTGAGCAAAGTGACGAAACAGTAGATAAAAAGCGGGAGCACTATGAGCCCCGTAATTGCCTAGCCCCTTGGGAACGATGGCACCTTGTTACGTTTATCTTTTGCTGCCGCCAGATGATTTTGTTTGAGATTATTGGGACGACCTCTCGTAGGAAAGGGGTTAGCAGCAACATCTCTTAGGCACCTTGAATACGATGCCATCATGTATTACCGTAAATTAGATTCTTGCTATCGCCATTTGATTTTATGTAGCTTAAGGAAGACCACTCGCAATGAACAGGAAAGAAACAATTTTCTTTAACACATTCAGCACGATGGCATCTCTTACAGAAGGCTGTGATGATCTTTAACTATCATCATACGGTTTTACTAAGGGGGTTAGAAAGAACCATCTTCAACATAATGGTACTAACTCATACAGCTGGGCGGCATCTTACAACAATTGTTTGGCGCTGATACTACTTTTAATCAAAATCTAAGGAAAATTTCTTACTCTTCAAACCTATGGGGGGTTAATGTTTTCATTTTGTGCTTACTGGCCAGCGGGTTTGAATCCGGGTGAAGAAATGGTGTGGGTAATTTGCCAGTCGCGTGACCCCGCCCTGCCCCCTCGTTGAGCAGATGGAGTGCCATTAGGGCAACAAGCTGCTGGCAAGGTTACCCCAGAATTTATACTAATGGCTCCCCTCTGAAAAATACTTAAGCCGAATTTCACCCTTTTGGCGTGTTGCTACCCTTGGGCTGTTGCTCTCGTGTTCTCGTGAATAGGGTAGCCTCCCTGTCTAATACCTTCTAAACGATATGTTTCGAATATTACACCTTAACTTCTTTTTTTTTTTTTTCTTTGTGTGTGTGTGTGTGTGTGTGTGTGTGTGTGTCATTTTATGCCGGCAGACTCTGGATGATTTTATTCTATAATGATCCCTCTGACTGCAGAAGGGAAAAGAAAACTTCTTTCCACTAACGCATTTCTTAGAACGATTTTGCAGCTTTATTCTTGCTGCTACCGGACGATTTTCTTTAGCTCAGGAAGGTCCTCTCGTAGTGAAAAGATTAATGTACTTATTTAATTTAATGTATGTGAGAGGTATATGAGGGAGGGGGGGGTGAGTTGGGGGGAGGGGAGTCAAATGGTGGGTGACAGAGTGACTTGGAGGCGTTTTGTCTGCGGCCACCCTTTGCGGGATTAGGGCGTCGGGCTATAGATAGATAGATAGATTATTATTATATCTACACAAACTGCATACAAACAGGAGAATATTACCTTGCCATGTACGGAACTATATTGTGAAGGATGTGCAACGGTGGTGATAGAGCCTACTAAATCCAAGGAATACGACCTTTTGCCTCTTTAGTTCCATTGTGGTTTGCTCGTATAGCTTCGGGAGCAGCCAGGAGAGGCGCTGTCGCAACTCCATGTCCGCATTTTTACAGTAGGTAAACAAGACTGAGCTGGTTAGTTCCCTCAGTTTAATTACGTCATTTCTTATTCTGCTTATGGTACCAACATACGATTTCACTTTATTTGGGGCAGGCTTTTAGTAATGAAGGGGTTAACCCATTGGATCCCAGAGCTGCTGGGCGAGGCACTGCCCTGGGAGGGTACTAAGCGTACTGCCCTCCGCCTATCGGCTCATAGTCGCGAAGCTCATAGGTCCCTACCCGGGAGTTCCCCAATTTATCAAAATCTGAAAATTCCCAGTTCTGTTCAATACTGTGGACACTGGGCTGCAATGGGTTAATGAAGGCTATATATAACCCCTCCAGTTCGAAAAGTCCATTCACAGTTGAATAAAATCGTCTGGTGGTAAGAGTAACACAATGTAAGATATGGCATCGGATTGAAGGGGTTACGGCGGCTCCCTAGCATCTCTTCCTAACTAGTTAATTTCTGTATCTGGTATATACTTAACAAATTCTTGCATGTTATATAAAACATCTGTGTCATTATTGTCAGAAAGGCAAAGATAACATGCAAGCGAACAACTGGGCACAATATGAGAATTAAATCGCTAAGGAAGAGGTATTGGAAAGCCTCTTAAGCCAACCAGAATGCGAACCTAAGGAGCCGGTGTCTGTATATTCGTGAACCAACTCCTTAAATTGTACTAAACCTTTTCTTTGCCGAATAAAACTGAGTATAAATCAAGAGACATAATTATACTGACGAAAGGGTTGATGGAAACTTTCTAATCCCTTATAATCTCTCTCTCTCTCTCTCTCTCTCTCTCCATTGCATGCCCTAGGGTACGAATGTGGACGTGATGTCAGTCCGCCAAGAAGCCATCATTCGCCACAGTCCTCCAACTGCTCCCACTTTTTCCCTCTCCTGTTCCATCCATCAATAATCTCTCGCTTTCATGTCCATTTTTATATATTTTCTGCTCTCTTGCTGACGTTCCTTTTTCTTCTCTTTTTTTCTCTATATACTATTACTACTACTACTACTTCTACTACTACTACTACTGCTAACAACAACATGTTATTTCAGCAAAAGCATAATACTCAACACAGCTCTCCATTTACTCTCACCTTTTTTTCTTCTCAACTTCATCCATCAACATTTGTCATATTTTTTTTCTTCCATTCCTCATGTTGCTCCCTAGTCTATTCGTTCCTTCCATATTTTTCATTTTGCACTTAGTATTATCGTTTCATCTCCCAATATATTTTCCTTTCGATTTTATTTATAGCTTATATTTCTTACTCATCTTTTTCCTCCCTTGTTCATCCCAC
This sequence comes from Coenobita brevimanus, assembly GCF_032717465.1. Taxonomy (NCBI): domain Eukaryota; kingdom Metazoa; phylum Arthropoda; class Malacostraca; order Decapoda; family Coenobitidae; genus Coenobita; species Coenobita brevimanus. The sequence continues at coordinate 10,932,051 of NC_136977.1, read as the reverse complement.
ACCGTAATTCGTCTTCCTTCGATTTTTCATTTTCTCTTCCTTTAATTCACACACATTTTCACTTATCGCTTTATGCACATCTGTCTCTCTGACTGCATCTCCCGTTCTCTTTCTGTCTGTATGTATGTCTTTCTGTTTGTCTGTCTGCCTGTTTGCCTGTCTGTCTATTTGTTTTTCCTCTCTTTCTCTGACTACACCTTTCAGTCTCATTCTTTATCTGTGTGTGTCTGTTCCACCTCTTCCTCTCTCTCTCTCTCTCTCTCTCTCTCTCTCTCTCTCTCTCTCTCCGACACAAACACTGACAAATCTGCCTCTTGGTCAACACGCGAAATCCTCCTCTAATCGCTTCACTTACCCCTTAATCATCCTCACAACACCGTCTCCTCCTTTCACCTTGCCGAGCACTACTACCACCATCGTCACTATCATCACCATCGTCATTACACCATACATATTTTGCCTTTCTTTTCGATATTATTATCTCCATCATCGTCACCACCACCACCACCACCGCCTAGTTTTACCTACCTGTCTCGCTATCTACCACAATCGCAGCTACCACCATCATCATTACCACCATCCACAAAACCATCACCACCCCTACCACCATTACCACTATAACCATCATCACCGCTACCATCATCATTGTCTCCTCCAACATAATTACTATTACACTTCTTAGTATCACCATCACCACAACTACCATTATCACCACCTCTGCTACCATCATCATCATCATCATCATCATCATCATCTGTATCAACATTCCCGGCCTCAGATGCTGGCGGATCATACTCGAGTTAGGTAGAAGCCATTAGCGTGTGGAATTACAAACAAAGCCTGTGTGCGCAGAAACAGAAGAGGATGCAAAGACAAATACATACATACTGTTGTACACAGATACATATCGGCAGTGGAAGAACCAAGGCCAAGGAAAGGGGAACTGCTCAGCAACACACATACATAAGTACATACATAACATTAACTTTTTACATACATAAGTACTATGCATATATAGTGTCAGAAAAAAATGAAGCCTGAGGAAAATGGGATACCGTAAGCAAGAAAAATACAAAGAAAGGCATACTCGTACATCTCTCTCTCTCTCTCTCTCTCTCTCTCTCTCTCTATATATATATATATATATATATATATATATATATATATATATATATATATATATATATATATATATATATATATATATATATGGTACATAAAAAGTACACAGTCACACATATAAATACATTCAAACATTATATACATTAAAATCGTGGAAAGAATAACAAAGAAACAGGAACAAATAACAATAAGCACTCAGCCAATAGTTTTAATCTCGCATCCCCCCCCCTCTCTCTCTCTCACACACACACACACACACACACACACACACACACACACACACACACACACACACACACACACACACACACACACACACACACACACACACCTTCTCTTTCACTTAAAAAAAAAAAATAGAATCACACCTAAGAACAGCTGTGAAAATAATAGACAATATTGTTTTTTCCAGCACACTGACCATTGTTTTTGACGAGACAATTCATTAGTTTCGTCATTGTGCCTTGTGTTGTTATCATGTTAATCCCTTTCTACACCTGGCAAAGGCCTGGCGGGTTTATTCTTGCTACCGTCAAATGATTATGTGCTGCCATATTGTTGATGGCACAGGAGGCCTCGTAGCACCTCTTCCTGGGCGATTTATTTTGTATATTTGACCTTGAAATTCTCTTGCATGCTGTTTCGTTTTATCAGTATAGTTTGCATCGGCAATATACAAAAGAATACTAAAGTGTAATGTGTAGGCTAAATCGCTACGGAATGCGTGTTACCAAATCTCCACACCTTATTTCCTGCTTAAGAGTGACTGGTCATTCCTCTGTGGGTTAAAAATTGTCTCCTGTACCCTTTCCAGGACGTGGTAAATCTTGATAATTTTATATTTGTAACTACCAGACGATGTCATATTTATTAACCGTTTTATTCTTGTTACCGAACGATGACCTGATTCATAAAGAAGTTTTCTGCCATGTAAAAGTTAACTCATCATTACGAGGACTTCTTTAGATTGCCAGATGATCTTAGTGAACTTAAGGCATCCTGGCAGAAAAAGGAGTTAGGGTGTAGTTTCTGCCATTTTTTTTTTTTTTTCTGGGCCTTCCGCTACGAGAGGTCATCACTGAGCCGAATAAAATCGTCTGGCATTAGGAAGAAGAAAACAAAGGACGTCATGAAAGTGAAAGTATTACTTGTGTTTAAACTCCTAACTACGTACGGTCTGTATTTAGCTGAATCAAATATGTGGCAGCAACAAAAAGAATACAACATGGTGAAGGGGTTAGAAATATCGAAGTGCAATATTCCAGGGTTGCAGTGACGTATTGGGTGGCTTCGCGGCTGGGTGGGGGGCTAGTAAAGTGGCACGCACAGAACGGGGGCAAGGTTACGTAGGTTGGAGTCAGGTTAGCTTATGTTAGATTAGGCTGCACTGCCTTGGTGTGGCATAGGTTGGGTTGTACTGGAGAAAAATTGGGTTGTACTGAGGAAAATTTAGAGTGGGTCAGGCTGTGCTGAGCTGCTTTAGATTTCGTTAGGGTAAGCTAGGTTGTACGACTGCATTAGATTACGTTAGGTTAGGTTGCACTGAGTTGCTTTAGATTAGGTTATGTTTGGTAAGATTAAGTCACGTTGCAATAGACTGGACAAGCTTATCTTGGGTTATAATGGGTGAAGTTCGAATTTATTTTGTTACAGTATTTAAGGAAGACTGAGTTGTGACGCCCTTAGTTCGATTCGACAAAGTCATCGTGGGTTTAAGCAGAGATGTTTTAGCTCACGACAAGCAAGGTAGCACTGAAATGGACTGAGCATGCTAGGTCTGACTGGGATGAATTAGATTAGTCACGGTTGGCTTTTAAAGAAATTACTTAGAAAAGTTTCAATTGGTATAAAGCTAGACAAAACTGCAGGGCCAGATGATGTATTCTGGAATTGCTTGAAACTAACATATGTGACAGTCTGGAATTTAAAAAAAAAAAACATAGTAAGGCCAGCAATTCAATGCACTCTATGAATCCTGAGTCAACTCAAAGCCTGATGGTCCACTGTCCCCCTTGTTATTAAGGCGAGGTCGGAGTAAGAAAAAATATTTTTAAAAACATTGCAAAAACTATATTGAGGTGAATTTTACTGTGGACCTAATATAGGGGATGGTCGAGGGCCCCCGCCAGCCACCGTAACTCTCCCACCCTCACTCCGACCCCCTTCACCTACCACCCCGACCCCCTTCACCTACCACCCCTATCCCCTTCACCCACCACCCCAACACCTTTACCCATCATCCCAACCCTTTTCGTCCACCACCCCTACCCCCTTCACCCGTCACCTCTACCCAGAGCCCTCACCGCTAGCGGTGGGGGAGGGAGGAGTGAGGAGGGGAAATCACTTCCAGTCAGATCAGTGACTATTTTTATTTTATTTTTGCTGTCTGTTGCCCACTGTATTCACCCTAGGACATATTTTTGAAATTGAGAGTAAGATGCAGCCTTCAATTATCCTTTAACTACGAGGGGGCTGTTGTACGCTGAATAAAATTTGCTGAGTTACCAAGAATTTAAAAAAAAAAAGATGTCATCGTACCGAAGGTGTAATAAGGACACGGATAATTGAATCACAGACAACAGAAGGGAACTTTGGGGTGAGGAAGGAGGTTGAGAGAAGGGGTTTATATATATATATATATATATATATATATATATATATATATATATATATATATATATATATATATATATATATATATATATATATGACCCTTTGTGGTAGAGTGTGCGTTTCGTACACGGGGGAGCCAGGGTTCGCGCCCCGCCAGGGTAATAAACTTTGGGAGTGTTCACCCGGCCAAGGCCCATAAAACCAGGTTTTATGGGCCTTGCACCCGGCCACGTACTGCATTGGCGGACACCAGGGGTGCTGTTCTTGAACCAGTGTCGCTTACTATAAAGTAAGCTTGTACCCAGTCGGCTTGCGCGGGCCGATTACACTTGGTTCACAGACTACACACACATCCAAAGCCACTCAAACACTACAATGACAGTTACAAGCACTTCTCACCCTACATACAATCTCTACCAGACAGCCTAAGCCACTTCGTAGAGATACATTGGCTGTATCGTCCCGACTTCGGTCGGGATAGGCCGGTCTTGCAGTAGACACTCAAACGGCCTTACACCCGGCCACGTACTGCATTGGCGGACACCATATATATATATATATATATATATATATATATATATAGATAGATAGATAGATAGATAGATAGATAAATAGATAGATAATCTCTCTAGATAGATAGATAGATAGATATAAATGCATATACAGTATACATAGATATATACCGTATTCATAGAGAGAGAGAGAGAGAGAGAGAGAGAGAGAGAGAGAGAGAGAGAGAGAGAGAGGAAGGGAAGTTTGAGAGGAGGAGGATGGTGTTGGAGAGAAGATCAGGAGGACAGAGAGTGGAAAGAATTTCAGGAGTGAGTGAAGACGAGGAAATGAGGTGAGAGAGGGGGTTCGAGAGAACAGGAATGTGGGGAGGAAACCGGGAAGGGGAGATGGAGTTAAGGAGTTGGGAAGATGGAAAGGGAGAGACCTAATAAGGAAGAAGGAGGGGCTATAGAGATGGAGAGTTACGAAGATGGAGTTGGGAATGAGGGGGAGCAGAGGTGTGGGAAGGGAAGATAATGAAGCAAGCGGGTGAGAAGGGAGGAAGGTGTACAATGGCGTCACCAGGGGGGGGGCCAGGGGGGGCTAGGGGGGCCTTAGCCCCTCCAAATCAAGGACTCAGTCCCCCCAAAATTGCAGCCTCCCAAAATAATAATAATAAAAAATCACCAGCTTACATAGTATGCTTGCAGCTCGGCATTGGCCCACCTAGCTTTCCCCCAACCCCCTACCGCCAATCCACTTTTATTCGTGCATCCATATTAGTTTAATACAATATTATTTATAGCTATATAATGTGATAAGTTATTCACAATTTACGTAAACCTATGACTCAAATCATAATAGTTATAATATATTAGTTTCCCATATACTTTTTCCAAGCTTGGTTTTCTTTGAAATATATTTATGGCACAAAGAATGCAAGATTGTATTAAATTTATCAAACTTATTATATATTTACAATATATAATATGGTATATATTAATCACGGAGCTTTAAAATTGGATTATGCAGTCTAAAATATCTGATCTATGGAATTTTTCATAAAATTCGAATGTTCAGAGTATCGAAACTCGAAATGTTTGTTTACATTGAGAAGTGTCTGTGAACTGTGGCTAAATCCTGGGTTGTTTTCGGCTTTATTTGAATGTATTGGTTTCAATGGCTGTATAGACGTTACTACGTTCCGGCATATTGCTAGCCACCTCACTTTACCTGTTCATTTTTGCTTTTACGGATATGAAATCTAGCCTATACTCTATACAAAGAGTCGGCAGTACTTGGTTCAGTCGACACTCGACTGTCAGAACTGAATGTCATTTCCCTTTTATAGGCTATTCTACAATAATACATTTGCGGATATCAGCCATCAGCCACTCAGGTGATGAAAAGGTCATCTAAAAATCCTCAGGGACAGGGTGACATAAGGAAATTCTTTCGCACCTGCACCTCCAAAGATGACTCAGATGAGTGCCAAGAAGTGGCTGTTATTGGGAATGAGGTGCCAGAAGCAACCCCAGATAACCCCAAAGCTGAACCCATTCAGACATGTAAGTAGCCCTATATCAAACTTTTTCAGTAGTCATTTTATGAAGCTTAGGCCAGGATTTTTTTAATTGATTTATTTTTAAATTGGCTAGGCCTAGGCTATTTCTCAGTGTTGCAAATATATTGTCCTAAACGTACAGAGTGGGAAAGTGAATGGCTTTGTTTTCCTATCACAGTACCGGTAATGGAAGACAAATCTTGGCAATTATATCTATATACATTGAGCTTCTTTGAATTATCATATTTAATATGGTAAGTCTAAGAAACCGTTATGATACCACATAATACTAGCAGTTTAAGAAAAAATTATCTGCAAAAATGCTTTATACAATTACCTTGTACACATTATATCATAAGGTTTACTGATACCTAGTATTAGGCCCATCAATATTCATGTGTCCTATAAGTTTCTTATTAATAGCCTGTGAGACCTTATTTTACTTTTTCTTCATCTATAGGCCTCAAAAATTCCCCTAAAACTGCTCAATTTCCGAAAAATTTTCCGGGGGGGCTTACAGCGCCCCCCCCGTACCCCCCAGCTGCATAGGCTCGTTTCGCTCGCCCCCCCCCTTCTACCTACACCAGGGCCACAGCCCCCCCAAAATCTGACCCCTGGTGACGCCACTGGGGAGGTAGGAGGTAAATAAGGAAGGAGGTAAGGAGGAAGGGTGAGTATGGGAGGATAGGACCGAGGAATAAGAGAAGAGGAGTTTGGGAGGGCGGGAGGGCAGTCGGGGGAGGAGAAAGGTATGGTGCGGGGAAAAGGGAGGGGAAGTTAAGGAGAAGAGGGCGTGGGGAAAGAGTAAAGGGAAAACGAGCTTTACGTATATATATAGTGGATTTTACCAAGAACACCAGTTACTATTATTATTATTATTACTATTATTATTATCATCATCATCATTATCATCATCATCATCATCATCATCATCATCCTAAGCCAATTTCCAACAAACCTAAACATATAATCAAAAGAAAAGTAGAATAAGAAATGAAGGATAAATATTTAGCTCACAATATAAGAATAAGAAGGAGAAACAGAAAAACAGAACTGAATTGCTATAAATGGAACCTGGCAAAGAAACTGTGGATCAGAGTATGAGGAAACGACGAGAAATAGTGGGAAAGAAAAAGAGGGACAAAGATAAGAAACATTGAGATTGGGAAATTGAAAGGTATTGTGAAGTTTCATGTTCCATTTCATCAGAGAGCGAGATTGATAGACAGATAGAAAGATAGATAGATAGATAGAAAGATAGATAGATAGAGAGAGAGAGAGAGAGAGAGAGAGAGAGAGAGAAAGCCGAGACTGATATACCGAAATGAAATGTGATGTTTCATTGCATCAACAGGAACACATGAGAGCAGTGCATAATAAATAAACAGATAAATAAATAAATCAATAATAAAAATACAGGATACAAAATTAAAATATCCTGATTAGTTAATGGAAAGAAAAGGGGAAGTTTCATTACACAAACAGGAGCAAAGGAGGGTAAAAAAAAAAAAAAAGAAATAGGACACAAACTCAAAATATTCAAACTGGTCACGTACACAGAAAAAAGGGGAAGCCTCATTACACAAACTGGACAGAGAAGAATTGAAAAAAATATTCTTAGTGTCTCGGAAAATCCACGTCCCTGAACTGACCAAGCCCCCTAATGTCAGTAACCCGGCCGTTCCTAAGCTGTGTCCTGGTTATCTTATACAAGAGAGAGAGAGAGAGAGAGAGAGAGAGAGAGAGAGAGAGAGAGAGAGAACTGAAGACCTTACGTTTCTTACACGCTGACTGTCATGAATATTAATAGAGACTTACTCTCTAATTACAGGCGCTGTGTGTGTGTGTGTGTGTGTGTGTGTGTGTGTGTGTGTGTGTGGATAGAGGAAATGCTTCGGAAGGGCAGAGTGTATGTGTGTAGGTGTCTATCCTTACCCTCTGATTAACCGTGTCTGGTCGAAACCTTCACCTTTACTACCCTTATCATCCCTCACTTTCTCATTCCTCTCTTATCTTTTCGTGCCCCCCTTATTTTCTCCCCTTTCCTGCTTTTTTCGTATTCTCTTCTTTTGTCATTCTTCTTGTATCGTTTTATCTCTTCCTTTTCGTTCAACTTCATCTCTCCATTTATTCACATCTCCTTCCATTATGTATTTGACTTTTCATCACTTTAATTCTTCCTTTCCTTTCATTCATTACCAGTTCCTTTCCTTTTTTTTTTTATATATATCTCTTCCTTTATACTTTGCTTATTCTTACTTCTCCATTTCTCCTATCATCGCCTCCAACTTCTACTTTTTTTTTTTTGTCTCCTACTCTCCATCCTTCATGCTGACGTTACCCTTAATTTTCTCGTATCACCTTTCATCACCAGTTTCTCTTTTATTTTCCTATTATTCTATTTTCTTCCTACTTGAGTTAACCTTAATTCCGTTTCTTCTTTCAGTGCCAGTTTCTCTTATTTTTCCTACTCTCTTCCTACTTGGGTTCTCCTTAATTCCCCCTTCTTCTCTTTCATCATTTTTTTTTTTTTTATTTATCGGAATCTCTTTCCTTCCTACTTGGATTTTCCTTAATGGTTTCCCCTCAGTCTATTCTTCTCTACTTCATAATACTACATTTTAACCCTCTCATGGTCGGGACAACTGTAGTATTCTATTACAGCTATCGTCAGACGATTACATTCATCTGTGAGTCGTACGAGATTGAGAGTTACACATTGGCTGTAGGGAGGACACAAAATTTCTCATCATTATTCCAGTCCAATTTCACACGATACTGAATGAGCTGTGTAGGATGCAAAATAGGACATGAAACAAAAACAGCAAGAGAATGACTTTTAAAAAGCAATCAAAAGGTAAATAAATAAGCCAACAAGAGGCAACAGATAGCTTAAAAAAATCACACCAACAAATCTTAGCAACCTTGTCTGTACGATATTTACCAATTATGCGATTTTTTACGATCCTGGGGACGTGAACTGCCTTTAGCACCTCACAAAGACAGGCAGGCAAGCTTCACATTATCACCATCTCAATTAAGCTTCTTTCCACTACGTCAATGGAGCATCACACTACAGTATATTCAACGGGGCACTGTCACCACATCAAGCCAGCTCCTTCCTTTATATTAACGAGGCATTACCATCGACCTAAATCAGCTCCTTCCTACTGCTTTCAACTTTGCGTCATCTGCAGCCCCAGTTAAAATCCTTCCTACTGCATCACCGGGGCATCACCCAAAGTCAGCATTTTCCTACAAGTACTGGGGCAATATACCAAGCTAACTCTTTTCCATAAGTGTAGTTCATGCGTGAAACCCTTCCCACTAAACCCAACGAGGCAGTAAAATCCTAAACTGGAAAATATTAAAACTTGGGAGTGACGGGAAAAAAACTGCACCTATACAAAAAATGCCGTCACTGCACTATGGTCACTAATTTTTCGAGATTTTTGCTATATGAGACACAAGAAGTGCATTTGGGAACTTAGAAAAAATTGTACTGTGAGAGGCACCATGAATAAAGCCACAGGAGATGGCCGAGTGATTTCCATGGTGACAAAGGGAGCGAAGAGATGGAGAGGCTGTGATATGGGAAACATAAATATTAGAGAGAGAGAGAGAGAGAGAGAGAGAGAGAGAGAGAGAGAGAGAGAGAGACTCAGGAAATGCACAATATAACTTAAAACATTACATAGCAACCCAGCACTGAACCACACCCTCCCAGCAACCTGAACAGATATTATTTGAAACTCCTTCCACACCAGAGATTTCCACTGTGCTGAATAGAGTTGATGGTAGCACGGATACATTTTAAAAAGCCACCACCGAAATGTAGAACATAATGGACAATTTCAACCCCTTTACTAATACTGCATTTTCTAGCTGCATTCAGTCGATTTCTTCATTTTTGGAAAAACTTTTCCAGTTAATGGAATAAGAATTTACCCTCATGCATCATGCCACTATTAATGTGCTTTCTTAAGCTGAACAGAATTGTCTGGAGTTAGAAAGATAAAAATTCTCTCCTGAGCTGAGCAAATTTTGTAATAAGAACAAAATTAAAACGTCATCGTAATGGATTAGGAGGGATTAAAAGCATCTGGGGATTGCCGGGTGTTGGTTAGCTGGGTGGCTGGGACAAAGAAAATAATCCTCCGGTCTGTACACTCACCTGGGGGGAGGGGAGATGTGTGGATTTTACGTCCGTGAGTGGTGTAGCCGAGTTCGTGAAGGGCGCTCACTCGGATCCAGTTGCTGCCCCTTTGTCTTAATTCACAGCCAAGATTGTCAATAGAACCTTTTCTTCGTGTTCTTCAGTTTCTTTGTCACAGCCTAATCGGAGTCTTGAAAACTACGTCCTTTTGTTTTTGGTTTTCTTGGCTTAACTTCAGTTTTCTTGAAATTGTTTTGTTTTCACTTTAACTTTTCTTTTTTAATGTTCTTGGTTTCCTTGACTTAACTTTGATTTTCCAAGCTTGTGTTGACTTTCTTCGCTTAACTCTGATTTTTTTTTTTTTAGTTTGAGTTTCTTGCCTTAATCTTTAATTTCTTTTCTATATTTCTATCCTTTCTCCTTTTATGTCCCTTGAACAGTTTCTAGTTCACTTCTCTCAAGAGCAGTTGTGGAAATCCATCTCACCCGCTCCAGTAAACTCCCAACGCGCCGACGCCTTGTCCTAAACTGACAAGGGGGAAGAGGAAGGCGAATTGTGGTTCCGTAGTGCTCTCGGTCGTGTCAAGTTACAGGCTTTTTGTCTTAATTCACAGGCAAGATTGTCAGTGGATTCCCGTCTTCGTGCTCCCGATCTCTTTGCCTCACCTTCATAGGACCTGAAAATTGTGGACCTACGGGGGGGAAGATTTATCTTGGAGTTCTTAATTTAACTTTGATATTTCGGGGGAGTTTGTCTTGGTTTAACTTTGATATATTTAGTTGGTCTTGGTTTTCTTGGTTTAAATTTGATTCTTTTAGTATGGTTTCTTTTCTTTGGCTTATCTTTGAGTAGTCTTGGTTTTCTTGACTTAACTTTGAATTTCAGTTTGTCTGAGGTTACTTGGATCAACTTTGGCTCTTCCTTTCTGTGCTGATATCCTTCTTGCTTCTAGGTTCCTGCAAGACGCCAGTTCCTTTTTTCACTTCTCTCAACGACAGTTTTGGAAATCCGCCTCGCCTGCTCCAGTTCACCCCGCCGCCTCCTTTGCCGCTCGTGAGGGAAGCTAGACCGCAGGACGTGATGCTGCCTGGGATGCAATGGAGGAAATGATGGATGGTGTTGCAGGCGGGGGTGTAGATGTTGCAGGCGGGTGTGTATGTGTTGCAGGAGGGTGGGTAGATGTTGCAGGAGGGGGTGCGGGTGTTGCAGGAGGATGTAGTGATGTTGGGAAGGTACTATGCTTTAACAGGATGTATGGGATGAATGTAGGTATAGGAGTGTTATAAGAGACTGGGATAAAAAAGGATGTGGCGGTATTGTTGGAGGGTGTGAGGTATACAGATATGTATGTGAAGGACGTGCCGTATGGGGGTTCCCGAAGATTGTGAAGGAGAGACAGCCAATGACGGATACAGAAAGAATGAGTGGTATGTAGACTAGTGTAAGGGATGCAAGAGGGTGTGAGGGATGTGGGAAGGGTGTGAGTAATGCTAGAGATCGTGTCTGTTGAATGGGAATGGGATGCAGGGATTCAGGAGACGTCAGGGAGGGATTTAAGATTACGACGAGTGTTAGGGATGCAGGAGGGAGTGAGGGATGCTATAGATTGTGTGTGTGGGATATGACTGGGATTAAGGGATTCATGAGACGTCAGTGAGGAACTGAAGGCTACGTGCTAACAAGTCAGGAAGTAAGGAGATCCAGATCGTGAGGAAGATGGAGAGAGCGAGTCAACGAGAAACAAGAATGAAAGAAAGGAACTGGTGAGAGGAACTGTGATTGAGGGAGGGCACAAGGTCAGCCGTGGGAGGCGACAAGATCAAATGCAGCGCAAGTATGGAAGATGCAGGTGTGAAAATGGTGGTGAGATCCGGTGTGAGGGGCAAGTGCGAGAGATGGAGGTGAGACAACGAAGTGCGGTAGTGCAAATAAGGAAATTGTAGGTGTAAGATGAAAAAGATTAATAGGGCTTGAGTGAGAGGTGAGAGTGAGAAGTGTCAGTGTGTGAAATGAGAGATGGGATGGCGTGAACAAGTCAGGTTTATGTTTATGAAGCAGATAAAGATAAGTGTGACTAAGCCAGGTGTTGCTGCAAGAAGGGTATGTGATGGTATGAATGTGGCAGGTGTAGTGTAAGGTGTAAGAAAGATACCCGGTAATAAATAATCAATGCACTAGGTAAACGAGATAGGGTGATGTGATGTCAGGTCTCTCTGTAGCTAAGATAATCACTGCGGCTTAGATGGGACAGGTGAGAAGGAGCGAGCCAAGGAGCGAATGAACCAATCAACAGCAGCACCTACGTAGAATACGGTCTCCAACACGTGGCTCAGTTGCGACAGATGAGGAAGAGCGAGCCAGGGAGTGAGCCAAGGAGCGGATGGGCCGTGCAGGAACAGCACCTACGTAGAATAAAGTCTCCAGCGCGAGGCTCAGGTGCGACAGACGAGAAGAAATGAGCCAAGGACTGAGTGAGGGAGGCAGGAGCAGCACCTACCGCGTGTGAAGAGCGAGGAGTCTTCACACTGACTGTCCCACCTCGGTCCGCCATCACAGTTACCGAGGTCAGGTGCGCTAAACCTTGACTTGGGATTTCCCGGTACTGTGTGTGTGTGTGTGTGTGTGTGTGTGTGTGTGTGTGTATGTATGCAAACACAACCGCCGCTGACGTCACGGTAAGACAGAGACGTTTTCGACATCTCCAGTACCTCCCTAATCATCGTTTGTGTTTTAGGGTCGCATCATCGTAGTGTTAAGAGGCTTGCTTGTACCCTCCTCTTCAGCCATTCGTTTTGTTATTTGCATCTTGGTATTCTCTTATATATTCCATTAAATATCAATACTTTAAATACAAATATCACACCACAGGATATAATGATCAACACTGTACTCATACACAAAATGCAAAAGGATATTAACGTTTATCCCATTTTAGATGGGAAAAGAGTCATGATGATGATGATGATGATGATGATGATGATAATGATGGTGATAATGATGATGATGACGATGATGATGATAATGATGATGATGATGATATGGATGAGTGTATGAATGAAAGTAACGCCTTGAATCAGATGTATTTTCAGAGGTTAATCCTGCGTGTTCAGATATATATACCAGTATTTCACTTAGGGTAGACTTACTGAATTGGAGGGGTTGGATACAGACTTCATTAACCCCTTCACGACAGTGGGGTTCTCCTCAACATCAATAACATTATTCAGAGACAGAATGAATCACGCAAAAAATACGTTATGGAAATGAGAGGGCTAATGCTCCATGGTGCAGAAATAAACCGGAAAGGATTAGGTGCTAAGGTTCATATTCTCATCGGTTTAGGGCCTCAGTTCCTCTTCTTTGGCGATTTATTTCAAGTGTGCCGTTTATGCCATTTGTGTGGATATGGTAAAGGGATAGCATACAAAAATATAATGGGTGTAATATGTTAAATAAATCAACAACAAGAAGGTGTTAGAATGTCTACCAAGATTTGCCACGGCCATTATTGCCCATCGGTTAATGAGGCTCTTAACACTTCCTCCTTGGCGATTTATTCTGCGGGTGGCTTTCTAAACTGAGGAGAATACGTGTGTGCCAGTTTTACCACGTGAGCCAAGAGCAATGTAGCCCTCTTCTCAAGCAAGGATGAACAACTGTATCTACATGGCTGTTTCCTCGACTCACCTTCATTCGCTCTCTCTCTCTCTCTCTCTCTCTCTCTCTCTCTCTCTCTCTCTCGACAGGTGGGTAATTAAGAAAGGAACATAGTTAGGGGCGGGGAACCACCCTTCACTGAGTGCAGAGAAAGTGGCAGGAATGTGGGGGCATCGGGGAGGTTCCGTGGCAGGCAGGTAGGCAGGGAGAAACATATGTGAAACAGGGAGGTGGGGAGGAAAGCGAGGAAGGAGATAGATAGATAGACAGATAAGGACAAATACATAGATAGATAGATAGATAGATAGACAAACAGATTGCTAGATAGATAGATAGATAGATAGACAAACAGATTGCTAGATAGACAGATGGGGACATACAGATAGATAGATAGATAGATAGATGGATAGACAAATAGTTTGATAGATAGACAGATAGAGAGAGAGAGAGAGAGAGAGAGAAGAGGGAGGTGACATAGGTAGGCAGGGAGGAAAACGGGAAAGGATAAAAGTAGGGAGAATGGGAGGGAGAGTCAGGTAGAAAAAGAAGGAAAAGTGACAGGAAAGAGTTAGGCACTTCCAGAAAGGAACGGAAACAGAGACACATGAGTTGAAACCGTGAAGTAGGGAAGAAAGAAGGGAAGAAGGAGGGAGTTTGGGACGAAGGAAGGCTGTACCAAAAGAAAGGGAGGAACAGAAGGAAGGAGAAGGGAAGGAGGGAGAAAGGGGAGATGGCAGGAATGTGGGAGGAGGGAGGCAGGGAGAAAGGGGAGAGGGCAGGTATGTGGGAGGAGGGAGGAGGGGGCAGGCAGAGAGAAAGAGAGAAACATTAGCTGTAACAAGGAGGTAGGGAGGAAGCAGGGAAGTGGGGATGAAGGAGAGAGGGGAAGAAGGGAATGGAAAGAAAGATAGAAAAGGAATGGTAAGGAGAAATAGAAGATAGGAGGAAGAGGAGGAGAAAAGAAGAGGGGAAGATAAGAAGAAAAGAGAAACGAATGTAAGAATGGACGAAGGGCAGGAGAGAAAAGAGAAAAGTAGAGAGAAATGGAAGTGGGAAGCAAGAGAAGAAAAAGAAGAATAAGAAGAGAAAGTACGACAAGAGAGAATGGAAAGTAATAATGAAGGAAGGGAAGGAGAGAAAATGGAGTGACTAAGAGGAGGGAGTGACGTAGGCAAGGATGAGAGGGGAGATAGGTAGGTAAGAAAAGATGGCGAATAGGAGGGAAAATTGGAGGAAAGTAGAGAAGCTGGTATGACTAAGAGGAGGCGGTGACGTCGGCAGGGATGGCATGAGGCAAAAACTGATGAAGGGAGAAAAATAGGAAAAATTAAAAGAGGAAAACTTAATGAAAGAAAGAAACAAGGAATGAAGGAATGAAAGACAGAAAGAAAGAAGAAAGAAAGGAAGGGAGAAAGAAAAAGAAAGAAAGAAAGAAAGAAAGGGAAAGTGGAAGGGAAGGAAGAAAGCAAAGCTGGAGAGAGAAAGGAAGGAGGGAAGACGGGAGGGAAGGATGGGAAGAAAAGGAAAAGAAGAAAGAATGAAAGAAAGAATGGAACGGAGGGAAAAAAGAAAGAACAACAGGAAGAAAGAAATGAAGGACGGAAGGAAAATAGGAAGGACAGGATGAAAGAAAGGAAGGGAGGAAGAAAACAAGGAGGGAAATTAAAATGAAAAGAAAGAGAAGAAAGTTGACGAAAGAGAAAATGAATGAATTAAAGAAGGATAGAAAAAAAGGAAGGAAGGAAGGAAGGTAGATAAGGAAAGACGGATAGAAATTGGATTGAGAAAGACAGGATGCAACAGAAGTAGGGAACAAATTATAGAAATAAAACGGATAGAAATGAACGTAAGGTGATAGGAAGAGCCTTACAGTACGGGACAAAGAAGTAGGGGACATAAAATGGAGAGGGAAATTAGACGCGATACTTGGAAGGTATTTTGGAGGTCGAGGTGTAGGACAAGGAGCAATGGTGAAAGAAGTGGGAAAATTGGAAGGAACAAGAAATAAGAGATATAAAAAGATACATTAAGTGATCTATCTATCTGTCCATATATCTTTCTCCCTAGCCATCCATCCATCCACCTATCTATCTATTGACCTTTCTATCTGTCCATCCATCCATCTATCCACCTATCTATCTATTAACCTTTCTATCTGTCTGTCCATCCATCCATCCATCCATCCATCCATCTGTCCATCCATCCATCTATCAGTCCATATATATGTATCTGTCTCTCTATATATCTATCTATCTCTATCCAGAGAGAGAGAGAGAGAGAGAGAGAGCAAAGGTCAGCATGCAATCGAGAGAGGAGGGACGCCGGGAGGTAGGAGGGAAAACTGGATGAAGGAGGGAAAGGAGAAAGAAGAATGGAAGGAAAGGACGAAACAAAGTACAAAAAAAAGGAAGGAAGGACGGAAGGATGGAAGGAAGAAAGGAAGAAATGGACGGACGCATAAACGAAAGTGAATAGAAGGAAGAAAGATGAAAGGATGGTATGAAGGGAATAAGCAAGAAGGAAGAAGGAAAGAAGGGAGGAAAGCAGTTAGAAAATGGAACTCAGGAGGACGGAAGGAGGAGAGAAGGAAGACGGGGGAGTAGGATGGAAACCGGATGAAGGAAGGAAGGAAGGAAGAAATTGGATTAAGACAGAATGGAAGAAAATCCGGATGAAGGTGGGAAGAATGGGGGAAGGAGAAAAGAAAGGAAAAAGGGAGGGATGATGAGGAGAAACAAGGGTAAATGAGGAAGAAGGAAGGAAACGTGAGAAAGGAGGGAAGAAAGGAGGTAAGAGGGGAAACAGGGTGATGCAAGAAAGATGAGGGAAGAAGGAGAGACTACTGAATGAGGTGGAAGTGGAGTGAAGAAAGACCAAAAGGGGGGTGACAAACGACAGTCCAAGAAGAAAAGAAAGAGTAAGGAAGAAAAAATACAAAAAATAACGACAGAGACAAAACCCAAGATAGATTAAGATAAAATTCAAGGAGTGAGAAAGTGAACATAGAGGTAAAGAGACTATGAAGAGGAGGAGGAAGGGGAGAAGGAGACAAATATGCGGCCGACGAAGAGAAGAAAAAACAGAGGAAGTAGGAAGAGAAGCGTGCCAAATGTTGGCAGAGGGAGGAGGAGGGAAAGGAGGAGAAGAACAAAGTTCAAGATGGGGGGTGACCGATTGTGAGTACAGAACGGGGCAAAAATTGTGACGAAGAAGAAAATGGAGGAAGTAGGAAAGATACTTGTCAATAAAGGGCGGGAGGAGGAGAAGAAGGAAGAAGAAAAATAAGAAGAATAGGCCACCAAGGAGGAGGAGGAGGAGGACAACGACGACCACTATAATAAAATAAGAGGCAAAAGAGCGACAGGAGAGTGTCGAAGAAGAAGTAGTGGTAATAGGAAGAGACGGTGGGCAATGAGGGCGGGCTGGAGCGGGGATCTCCCTGGCCTGCCCCGTTCCAGGGGACTGACTCACTACACGACAACGGGACCGCAGAACGACGAAACCATCCCCCATAACGCAGGGCAAAGTCCGCAAGTGGGATCAAAGTCCAGTACATGCAAAATTCATAATGATGAGATAAGTCTGCAACAGGAAGCAAAGTCCGTAACAGAGATCAACAGCAGCAAGAGAAATCAGAGTCCAAGACAGAAATCAAAACCCGCAACAGATATCAAATTCTGAAACAGAGATCATTATCTGCAACGGAGATAAAGGGCCGCTAAGACCAGGAAGATCTACAGATTCCAGCAGCTATCAGAGAGACCACAACAACTGCAGCCAAAAGGATTCACAGGCTCGCGGTACTCCTAAAGAAACCAAAATAACAAAGGCTCAAAGCCAGAATTTAGACTAATAACTTTTATAGTCTCCAACTGTCCGTAATATAACTAAAGAATCAAAGACAAACGCTCTCAGATGTAAAACAAGCTTCCACCCATACGCTCATCTAGCCAAAGAAAAAGAAGTTACGATAAATACCACAGACACCAGAGGACACAAAAACTTGAGCAGCTAACAGCATCCACGGAGCAACAGACACTACAGACACTTCAGTAACAAAAGCCATCACCCAGCAGCACAAATCAACGGAAATACACATACAAGAGTAACAAACATCATTCCCATCAAAACACACACACAGATTTTGAAGGCACTATAGAGGCCAGGGCAACAGACACCATCCCCGCAAACACAGACCAACGGTACCCTCTCTCTCTCTCTCTCTCTCTCTCTCTCACACACACACACACACACACACAGTCACATTAAAACTACAGCAAGAGAGACTAACAGCACCCACTGAATCCAACAACACACACACTACAGAGACCACAATAATGGACATCATTTCCACACACAGACCAGCAGTACCTACTCTCTTTCACAGTCGCAAAAAAACATAGCATCAGAGACCAACAGCACCCAATGACTCCAACAACCAATCAGGTATTTAAAACAACGCACCAATAACCTTACAAGAGCCAATCTAGTAGTCAAATAGGCCTCACCAAAGCACCACACATACCAAGTCCAACACCCAGGTAAGGACGTACCGGTAAGCTAAACTAACTCAAGAATACTAAATGACTCAATACTACTACGTCTCTTTAATTTATTCGTGTTGTCGACGAGCTACTCTGTTCAGCTTTCGGAAAACTAATTCGCACTGTACCATAACTACTACTGCTGCTGCTGCTACTGCTACTCTACTGCCGTTATAATTGCTGCTACTACTATTACTAACATTATTATTATTATTATTATACATTTTTGAAGGCAGATCACACAGAAGAGGGGAAAACACACTAAGTATAAATGACGGTGAAGGAGAAGGGAATGCACAATAATTATCCTCCACAACAACCACCACCACATGAGCCACCCACCCCAACCACGTCACAGTCACTAACAGTCACAATCCCAGTCATCATAACGACCACAAGCGCCATCAATCATTACGCCAAGCACCAACATGACTCTAATCACCAACCGTAACAGCCTCTAACTACAGCAGCTCCAAACCACAACAACCATCATAAACACTGCTCACTGCAACCACGTACATTGTAATCGTCATTTATTACGCTCAGTATCTTCGTTAACCACACCCTCCACCACAACCATCATTACCATCACCACTGCAGCTACCTGCCACCACATCAACAACCATCCACCACAAACATCATTAATCATCCACTAAACCCGCAATATATTCTGTTATTCACCACTGTCATGATCCACCACCTTGACAATTACCATCCACTACAACCTTCATCCACTACACTACCATCATACCAGTGCTAAGCTACCACAATCACAAACCCACCCTAAAAACACAATCCACCACAAGAACTAGCTATTCCCTTCTACCAGATCCGCATCAACAACAATTATCCACCACAACCACCACAAGAACTATCCACTACCATCTACCACAACCGTAGTCATCATCCGCAAAACCACAACCATCACAACCACTGATTACCACCTCCACTCCAACCCCAGCCAATACCACCACCTACACAAACCGCAACAACCACCACAACCACAATTACGGCCATCCACCTCAAGAATAATTCACTACCATCTACCACAACCACAACCACCATCCATCAAAGCCACAACCACCACAACTATTGTTCTTTACTCAATCACAACCACAGTCAGCCACATCAGTTCTGCACGTATTGCTTTCCTCCCACCTGTCACCTTGACTAAAAAAAATCCAATATACTTAAAAAAAAAAAAAAAATCCCTGACCTCCCGATTCTTGACCTTTGACTCCATTGACCAGCTGCCCGTGACATCTACCTTGCCATTTTCTTTTTTTTTTTTCTTTTTTTCTCCGCGGGTCTTCCCTCTGACGTCACTAATTTAAGCGAAGATGGGTGGCTCAGACATGTTGGTTTTCTTGGCTTTTTATATTTCGTTTTCTACTTTTTTTTTTCTCCCCGACGAACATTTTTTTTTTAATGATCATTTAAGTGCTGTTGACTGAGCTGTACTGTACGGTACCTATTTTATCATTCTTTTACTCTTCACACTTTTCTTACTTCTCTCGTTTCTTCTTCTTCAGAATTACCATCCCCAACATTTATCTCTTTTTATCTTTGATCGTGCTTGGTTATATAATCTTTACTTTTCACAATTTTCCCACTTCTTCTTCTTCTTCTTCTTCTTCTTTTCAATCTTTCTCCGGACCTTTCGTCTTGTCTCTTCGTTCAACCGCGCATCCTCCTTTCATCCACGACAAGACCCACTTTTAATGTATTTTTCCCAGACAAATATTCCTACTTTCACATTCCTCCCTCACCATCATTTTTCTCAGCCACTATCATCATCTTCTTCACTTCCCAACTCTGTTCCTTTCTGTCATATTCCTCCTTTACCATCATCTTTTTTCTTCCACTGTCACCATCTTCACTTTCCTATTCTCTTCCTTTCAGTCATATTCCTTGACTATCGCTTTCATTTCTTTCTTTCACACATTTCCTTTACCACCATCATTTCTTATCCACTCTCCTCTTTACTTTGCAATCATCTCTTCTCATTGTCTCATATTTTTTTATTCTTTATTGTTTATCTCCTAATTCTCACCTTCCTTTCACTCGCAGATCAGTATGATTGTAAATTATAAAACTCCTTACTAAACCTTTTCTTTATTAGTTTATTTCTGCGTATGGTATACTGTACATATATATATATTTTTTTTAAATAAATGCCCATACGAAAAGACATAATTAACACAGAAGTGTATTCGAAGGAGCAACATGTAAAATAATCGCTAAAAAGAAGATATCTGAAAACCTTCTAAGCTGAGGAAAATTACCATAATCTTATATTTTCTGCGCTTCACTTCCATATACTTCCATTCCTTATCATCATTAAACACTGTCATTATCATCAGCATCAGCACCATCATGAACAATTTTTCTACCTAAGGATGGGTTAGGTAAGATCCAGAAACAGTAAAAGAGAAAGTACGAAAGTGGGGGAACTATCAACAGATCAACAGCATGCCTAGTAAAATCATCATCACACTCATTTTACATTTTCAGTGCTTTCCACCCTACTATTGATCAAGTCACACCTCATTCTCACCTTTCATCTTCAGCATCCATCAGCACACACCTCACATCGCCACACCTCACACACCTGTCACACTCACCTGCCTCGCCTATCAACAGGTGATCTCTAATTAACCACGATGATGCTTACCTGCAGAAGAGAGAAAAGAGAGAGGCAGTTAGTTTTATATTGCACCACACAGAGTAATTTGCGCTTACTTAATGGCAGGTATAAATGCGAGATGGGAGAAAAGGTACTGGTGGGTAATTACAGGTAAGAAAGTAAAGCCTGCGACCCAAATGAGAACAGGTGACACTGATACCGGAGTGTGTGTGTATGTGTATGTGTATGTGTGTGTGTGTGTGTGTGTGTGTGTGTGTGTGTGTGTGTGTGTGTGTGTCATCGTCTGTCGTTCTAGGTATACATGTGTTAACTCGCAAGCCCTCAACACTGGTTCTTTCTTTTTTGCCTTTAGAACTATGCAGGGTATATGTCAGTCGATCAATCGTTGTCTATTATTAAGATCACAACCCATCCCTTTCCACAGTCAGTGTACAATCAGTTTCAACTTCACTGAGAAGCATGCCAATAAATCTACCATATAGCTGTAATTCTTGACTCATGATTCCACAGTAAATTGCCAGCCATAAATAAAAAAACATTCTGCTAGAATGCATGGGAGAACAAGAGAACTGACAAGGGAACTCGGCTGATGTTGCTTAGGTGTTGTGTAATTGTTCATGGGAGCTAAAAAGACCTGGTATCTGCGTGCGATTGAGAAACTGTTATTAAGGGAGGCTTTATGACGCTGTGGTCATTGTGGTCATGCCAAAATAGACTTTGCTGGTACTGGATCTGGACGCAAGAATAGTACTTTTGATATAATTACCTTCTTTCTTTTATTTGTGCTACAGCCAGACGATTATACTCAATTTAACTCCTTTACACTGATGGCGTAGCCTACTTCTGATTTCTCCCTTGTCAACACCAGATGATTTTTAATCAGCTTAGGAAGGGTCTCTAGCGCCAAAGAGATTATTTTTGGCTACTTGTAACTTCTCCAGTTGGTAGAGGTTTCAAAGATGAATTAAATCGTCTGCAGTTGGTAAGAATACCCTACAGTAAATAACACGTCATGGGGCTGAAGTATTAAGGGGGAGATTTCTGGTGGTAAAGTGGTTCGTGGGAAACGCTTCTAACTCCTTCACTAGAACTGGTCTCTCCTGAGCTGTATGAAATAGACTGCGGGTAGTGAGAATTTTACAAGACATTATCGTTATGAAATTGTTAAACAGATGCTAGGAGGTTCATGCTCTTCATATTAACCCTTTGTTGGGAAGCGTGTCAGCCAGAACAAAATATCTCCAGTAAGTGATCATTTGCCCCACAAAGGATTAAAATCCTCAACGATCAACCTACTATGATCCAATGACGTTAATTCTACACCAAACAGAACAACAGTTATTAAGGTTCGAGTCGGTGGTGCTTCATGGGAAGTGATGTTGTTTCTGAGTTGTGACAGAAATGCCGTGGCTTTCTTTTGCAGGAGCGATCCCATAGATAGATGGATAGATAGATGGGTATATAGGATAGACGGATAGACAGCTTAATATAGAGAAACTAATATATATATATGGAGAGAGAGAGAGAGAGAGAGAGAGAGACTCGACAGATATAAACTCAGCAGTAAGCAGATAGACCGACTCAAACATCAAAAAGACTGTTGACCCCTAAACATCAGTGGAGGTGTGTGCCGGTAGGTTACAGGTGGTAGGTGAGTGGGTGGGTGTGGTGTCATGAATATTAACTCGCTCTCAAGTTCACCTCTGACCGATGATCTTCAGCTCTTACATGGATATTCTCATGACCGAGATAAACTTCGTGACCGGGTGTCGTCACGGTGTTCTGTGTTAACCCCTCTTGTACAGTTATATCTGTACTGTAATCGACAGGCTGTACTTGAAACTGATATCGGATCTAATAATGTACGTACGTAGTTCTTTCACCTTAATCTGGTCCATATTTTCGTTTCTTTGCAGCTTATTTCACGTAACATGCTCAGTAACAGACATTGCTACAGCTTTCCTTGCCAGAGTACTTTTTCTTGACTTGCATCATATTCTAGTGTAATATTTTTAATACCATTTAGCATTCAAGATGATGCACTGGAAGTTGTAGGCGAAGTCAGAGTAAAAATACTATAATAACAAAACGTTAAAAACACACGTGTAAGTCTATTAAGCTCTGCAACCATATCCTCCGGGCTTATATGATGGTGTGTGTGACTCGACAATATAATTTTTTTCCCCAGGATATTTTGAAATCGAGTATGATTCTCATTTTTTGGGTGGGTTTCGCATTTTATGGGTGGGTGGGTGGGGGGTTCGTATGTAATATTGAATTAAAAACTCGGGTCCTTAAACACTGCTTTAACCCCTTCACTCCGGTGACGCAGTTCCTAGTCTATTCTTGCAGCAGTTTTTCGGTTAGATGCAACCAGTTAGACGACTCTAATGCCAAGGGATAGTTGAAGGCTATATCTAATACATTCAGTTCGAAAAGTCATCGCTAATCTGAAGAAATATATCCTAAGATGATATTCAGCATTAAAAAAAAGTAATCGTATTAAAAAGGGTTAATCCAGATGAGAAGCACTTGGGGCGTTCACTTTATTTTCTGTACTTCTCTAATTTTTTAAGTCATTATCAGTTCCCTTTTTTATTCTAGCAATTTTTATTGCAATTAATTCAACAGAAAATTTTACAAAATTTACCAATAATGCAGGTTTCTGCGCCTTTACAATACTAGTGAAATGGGAAAGAAAAGTTAATATTTTGGAATACTTCTCAAACTTATGAGTATTGCCTGTATTTCACGTATTATACTCTGGATTAGGTTATTCAGTTCGTTCCCTGTGGCCTAGCTATCCTCTATCTCTGACTTAATTATACAACTGTTTGCATTTTAAGTATTCGACTCTGCCAGTAGGTTTTTCAGCTTGTTTCCCTGAAGCATCGCCCCCCCCTTTCTTTCTCTCTCCTCCCACGCCCCAAAGGATCCCCCCTCTTTCTCTCTCTTCTCTCTCTCGTTTGCGCACGCGTGTATGTGTGTGTATACCTTTTTACTCCGTCTGTATGTCTGTCACTGTCTCCTTTCTCAATATATATCTGTATCACTGTCTTCTCTCTCTATCTGTATGTCTGTCTCTGTCACTGTCTCATTCTGCCTGTCTGTCTGTCTGTCTGTATGTATGTATGTATGTATGTCTGTTTCCTCCTGTCTCTATCCTCAGTGACGTGTGTGAGGTGTTACGAGTGTGTGGGAAGGGTTTCAGTCTCGTAGCGTCCTTACTCTCCCAGCTGTGGCGGGGAGCACTCATTCTTACACAAGTCCCAACCACTGATTAATGGACGAACTTTGGCGTTGTTAAAAGACTGACGCGATGTTCATGTTTATGGTTCCACAGCGAGGTCAGAGATAAGTGTGTGACCGGCCATGCTGTACTCGTGTGTGTGTGTGTGTGTGTGTGTGTGTGTGTGTGTGTGTGTGTGTGTGTGTGATCCCTTCAGCTTGAGGACGTATATTATATTCTCTTCTGGGTAACGTGGCTATTTATTAAGCTGAAGGCACACTCCCTCATAGCGAAGGAGTCAAAAAGATATAGATAGTTCTCATCACTAGGCCACAGACACGAGGCGTCTGCGTGAATACGGTCGTCCCTGTAAGTTGTCCTCTATACTGATGAGAAACACTCAGCACAGGACTCTGATATTTCTAATTGCACTTTTATAAATTTCCCAGGAAATGTCTTATTGGCAGCCAGCCTAGAAGCGTGAGGTGGAACTGATTGAAAAAGTGGAACAGATGACCATGTAGAGGCAAACTGGGACGGGACTTTGGTAGATAAATAGTAATTAGACTGGAGCAGATTAGATTAACATTCAATCAGCTCAGTTAGTGCTTGAGTACCAGAAAAAAAAAAAGTTGTTAATTGCTTGACTAGATTTTTAAAAAGGGTTTGAACATTGGAGGTATATTCCTTTTTCATCTATTGTTATAAGAATAAAAGAGTAGAGGACATAGTGCTTAACATGGTAATAGGGCGTATCTTTGACCTCTTCATTACAAAAGGTTATTCTTAAGATGAGCAGAATCGTCTGGTGGTAGCATCGTACTGAAGGGGTTAAGGATGAGAGAGAGAGAGAGAGAGAGAGAGAGAGAGAGAGAGAGAGAGAGAGAACTGGGTGTGGGTGTGAATGTGGATATGTGGGAGAGTGAGGATAAGGGTAAGGGTATGGGTGAGTGTAAGTATGGGTGTTTGTGTGATGTGGGTGACTGTTTATCTATCTATCAGTCCATCTGCCTGTAACTCGATTGGTCAAGAGGCAAGGACCAAAGACAGGCAGCTCACTCGAACACTCCCAGGCTCACCACGTCACACACACACACACACACACACACACACACACACACACACACACACACACACACACACACACACACACACACACACACACACACACACACACACACACACACACACGCAAGCACGCGCGCGCGCCAATATTACTGTAGGTGTAGCCTGGGAAGATGAGGAAATGCTGGTATAATTACACACAGGAAATTGTTATCGCCTTCAATATGAGGAAGATTATTATGCTGTTGTTACCGACAGATGAGTCTTTCTTTTTATCTTTCTTTTTTCCAGCTTAGGGAAGGTGTCTCGTAGCAAAGAGATTTAACAAGGCTGACAAGGCAGATGTATTGTACACATGTAATTAGTGAGTACGCTCTCTTCAGATCGAGGGCTCTGTTACAGGTTAAAAGCTTGTTTTTAACTCCTTCATTCCAATTGACCTCTCTTAAGCGTAATTAAATAGTTTGGTTTCTACAGGAATAAATACTGTATGCAGACGTCATCGTTCTGAAATCTGAAGAGGTTACGGTGGCTCGGCTGGTAGACTATGATAGTAATGAAAGCTGTGTTGTTTCCTTACGAGCAACATATTATTCATTTCCAGATTCACCTTAATATTTAGTTTAAGTCAGTATTGACATTTCTGTTAATTCACTTCCCAGTTAAATGTATTCTGCTAGACGAAGATCAGCTTACTTAACATCAGAAATGATTTTAATCTTCAAAGTAGATTCTGCCTAGCTATCTTTGACGCTTTTCTATTATTCTTCAGCATTCTAGTATCAATATTCTCACTGCAGCCCTATATACGATAACATTACGACCAAGAAAAATGTTTATACATGTAGTGTAGGAGCACAGGGCTAGGCAAGTTGGTCCTGACATTTAAGATGAGAGTGACTAGCCTCACTCATCCCTGAGTGGCATTACGTGAGCAATAAACCTCAACCACCCCTTGAATATAAAACTGCACAGTCACAACCCGATTAGAGCGCCTTAATTGCCTACTAAACCACCAGGCGCCGTTATTTGGTTATATGCTTACCACCCAGTGTAGTAAATAGTTTCCTGATGTACAGAAAACCATTTTTTTTTTTTTTTAAATGTGTCTGACTCTGAGCATAGGCTTCACAGCCTGCTCTCAGGGCCCAGTAGTCCTCCTACATATCATACACCTCTACATGTCCCTCAGTGTAGAGTCACCCGTGCACAGAAGGAAATGGAAATAATGAAGGACAGAAAGACAGAGGAGGAAGGATGGAAAAAGGGAAGGAAGAGAGGAAAGGGCAGACACCCCAGAGCAGCACTACATCGAGTGAGTGGATGGTGAGCGTCCCAACCAACCACACAATGATATAATATATATATATATATATATATATATATATATATATATATATATATATATATATATATATATATATATATATAGTGTGTGTGTGTGTGTGTGTGTTTTTGCTATCGCCTATCCATGATGGAAAGATGTCAGTGTCCCTCTCAAGACTTCCAGAACTGTTTTCAGAGCTAAAAGAAATTCATCTCAGTACTAGTATAATTAGAATTGCTCTTCATCTTTCTCCAACGAGTAAAGTTGAGATTTTGGTAACTATAAGGCAGTTCTATTTTAAAAGTTCTCAGTCTTATCCCATTCATACACCTGTAATAGAAAATCGTTTGTGGGTATCATACCCATCATTACGGCCCGTGGTCTCCCTCGTCTACAGACGATGAACTAGGAGCAGAACTAAATATCGTCACCCTACCGTCAACCCCCCAAAAGAAAGTCACTCAGTCACCTTTTAATAATCTTGTATACATCCAGCTCCAAAAGAAATTATTGTCATTATTGTACCATTTATCTATCATCAACTCCTAAGAAAGTCATACTGTACTCTTCAATACGTCTAGCTCTTAAAGGAACTCGCCCATCATGGTTTTTCTCCTCAATGGGTAAAAAAAAAAAACATTATCATCGGCCCTAAAAGAAAATTGTATAAAGTCCCACTTTAGACTCTTGCATCCAGCTTCTAAAGAAACTAGCCTATCATGGTTTTCGATTAACGTTTTGCCTTTTTCCCCTAAGGTCCTGGGCTATCCACCGTGAAACAGGGAGGCTCCGAACTTTCCCTGGTTTTCCCCGGGCCACGACCAACATCTGCCTCCGCACCCCACAACCCTTTGTCTGGGTGTTTGTCCTTTCATACTCCCTTCTCACGACCTCTGAGTGCTGTCTCTTCCCTCCCCCCCCCGTCTCTCTCTCTCTCTCTCTCTCTTTCTCTCTCTCTCTCTCTCTCTCTCTCATTCTCTCTCTCTCTCTCTCTCTCATTCTCTCTCTCTCTCTCTCTCTCTCTCTCTCTCTCTCATTTATCGTTCTTTCCTTCCATTCCTCCATCCTCACGATTTTTTCAGTTATGCACCTTTTTCACTCGTTAAATCTATTTTTTATTTTTGTCTTTTTTAGATTATTTCAAACATTTTCAAGCCTTATTCATACTTTTTTTTTTTTACTTTAACACTTTTATTTTCTTCATTCAGTCGTTACTTACTTTTTTGACTCAACAATTTCTCGACCCTTTTGTTTCGAATCACATTTCCTCTGCTCTCATTATTTTCTTTGCCTTTTTCCCCTCTTTCAGCAACTTTCCGCGCCTTCCTCACGACTTTTTCTCCTTCTTTACTAAAGTCTCTGAAACTAAATTTTCTCTGGCCTTGTTTTTCTCCAAGTTTTCCATTCATTTCATTTATTTTCTGATACAACCATTGATCTTTTTTCTAACTTATTCTTTCCTCTTCCTCGAAAAATTTCATGGTATTTCTAGCCAATATTTAACTCTTTTCTTGCTTTGTTTTCAAATTATGCTCTGTTTTGTCACTTTTTTTTCTTCAGCCTTGTTTCTTCTTGCTCGCATTCTTACATTTTCACTCTTCCACGTAACCCCTTTTAATTTATATTTAATCCATTTTATATCACACTTTTAAACCCTTCAGTCTGATGACTTTTGTGTACTAATCTAGTCTCGACCTCGTTTAAGAAAATTGTCTGGAGGTACAGGGGTATAAAGGAAAGAAAACAGCTACATACCTGTTAATCCTTTCGAGTCTGTTTGTTATAGGGAAAGTCATACGGTACCTAAGAAAACTGTTCTGTGAGTTAAAGACAAGAATAGAAAGGCTGTTGGTAAGAATATACTTAAACAATATGTCACCGGATTGAAGGGTATAATGTGTGTTACAAATATGTCTGACTAGGAGACGGGAGGGGTGCGTGAGAGGGACGCCCTCCTGTGGTGGCACCGATACAGTTGGCTGGTGTTGTCAGGTTATACAAGCATCCCTCGACGCTCTCCCAGACCCCCCAAAAGAGGATAGTCGACCGCAGAAGGACAATTTCAGCCTGCAACTTACGGGGTTCACATTCTAACAAGCCTGGGGCCACAAGACCAAGACCAAGACCACAACCACCACCACCATCACAACCCCGAACACCACCACCACCACCACCACCACCAGCAACAACAACACAGAAAACCAGGTGTGATAGTGTGAAGAAAGACTGTAAGGCAATGGTTCTCGACCGGGATATGTATACCCCTAGGGGGTTGAAAACTCATGTGCAAGGGTCAGGACGTCACTCTCTATAATAATGCATTTTTTTTTTTTTAACCCTGCGACAGGCAACGCTGCATTATTATGACTGAAATTGTGCTTTATCAGTGTGCAGTATTTAGGGACATGAATGCCCTGATTTTTTTTCATTATTATTATTGTTATTATTATTATTATTATTATTATAAATGGATTATATATAACTGTTTTATGTATATACAGAATGCATCTCTCATTGCCGTAAGCCATTTGTCCAGAAACAATTCTAAATTACATCGATCAGTACTTTCTGCTCTCTCTCTCTCTCTCTCTCTCTCTCTCTGTTTTAATCCTCCCACTTCTCCCACCTTTTTCTCTATAAGAACGCATTATCGTTACTCTGTCATTTACCTCTTCTTTTTACCTTATTTTCCCCCTCATTTCTTTTCTCTTCTCCCATTTCTTTAATTCCATTTCTTCTCTAAATAATCTCTTAATATCCCTCTCTCTCTCTCTCTCTCTCTTTAATTCCATTTCTTCTCTAAATAATCTCTTAATATCCCTCTCTCTTTCTCTTCTCCTGCCAATTCTTTTCCCTCTCTTTCATGCCTTCTCCCATTGACTACTCCTCACCTTCTTTCTATCAGTCACACCTCGTTTCTTCTCCCTTCCTGTCTGTTCTCCTCTTCTTCTTTCTCCCTTCTTCTCTTCCTTCCCTCTCTCTCTCCTCTTGTCCTATCCTAGTTCTCCTCTTCCACCCTCTTTCTCCTCCTACTTTCCTCCTTTTTCCCTTATTCTCCTCTCCATTTTCTCAACTTCTCTCCTCTCTGTCCTCCTTCTCTTCCTCCTCCTCCTCCTCCTCTCTTGCATTTTCTCCCCTCCTGTTCTCACTTCTCTTCCTCCTCCCCTCCACTCTTTCTGTCTTGCTATCTCTCCTCCTCACCCCTTTCTTTCCCCTATCCTCCCTCCATCCCCTCTGTCCCTCTCCCAACCCACTCACGGGCTCGTCTGGAAACTAACCCGTTGCGTTTTCTTTGGTGTTGGTCTTCCCAGCTTCCGCGTTCGAGTTTCCGCCATTACGAAACAGTAACAAATTACTTATACAATAAAAACCATTACCTTAACCATGTTTTCTACATCGGCACGGCCATAATTCGATTAAGGCGCCATAGTGAGATATTCATAATAATTTACCACGGGGCGTTAAATAAATCGAATTTGGAATAAGCGCGCAGGTGTATACATTTTTACCGCTCGAATTCACAAGCATCCAGTTTTTGTGCAACTCCTCTGACCTATGCGTTTTTCGTCACTGTAGCCTTTTCCTTGGGTATGTAGCTTTTCCTTGGGGTTTTTGTGTGGGGTTGGACTGGGTTGGGTACACTCATTATTCTACAGCTTCCTGGTACTCTACATTTGTGCGTGTAAGTAGGTGTGCATGCGAGTGGGTGTGGGTGTCAGGGGGGGAAGTAGGGTTGTGTTATGTTTGGTTTACTATTAAGAATTATTGGTGTGTGTGTGTGTGTGTGTGTGTGTGTGTGTGTGTGTGTGTGTGTGTGTGTGTGCGCGCGTGTGTGTGTGTGTGTGTGTGTGTGTGTGTGTGTGTGTGGTAGATGGAGTTGTGTTGGGATAGGTTATGTACTCATCATATCTCTAGTAGATTAAATTTTATTGCATGAGGTAGTTTGCGTGTGGGTTCGAAGCGGGTGGAGTACAGTTGGGTTAAGTCAAGGAAAATTTTTATCGCCATGGTAGACTTAAGAATGTGTGTGTGTGTGTGTGTGTGTGTGTGTGTGTGTGTGTGTGTGTGTGTGTGTGTGTGTGTGTAAGGTTAGAATAAGGTACAGTCGTGCATTGTCTTCTTGGTACTAAAAATGTGTGTGTGTGTGTGTGTGTGTGTGTGTGTGTGTGTGTGTGTGTGTGTGTGTGTGTGTGTGTGTGTGTGTGTGTGTTACCAACGGTGTGTGAATACTATGAATTAAATATGTTGCAATAACTCGGTACGTGCAGTTTTTTTTTTTTAATATTCTACAGTAATAGACTTTCCTCCGAACAGAATGCAGAAAAAAAATGCATCTCTGATTTATAGTACGAAGTTGTCTCCATCTATCTGAGAGAGAGAGAGAGAGAGAGAGAGAGAGAGAGAGAGAGAGAGAGAGAGAGAGTATTTTTGTGAAAGTTCAGTATACATGAAAGCGTTTGTATGCATATATCTAATGTGTGTGTGTGTGTGTGTGTGTGTGTGTGTGTGTGTGTGTCCATTCCATATTTATATATTTATGTACAGTATGTACGTTCGTTCGACCCCTGCTCTTCGCCTCCCGTCGTGTGAGGGTCGACCAGTAGCGGAAGGTTAGGGGGAGCCTGGGGAGGAGGGGAGGGGAGGGTGGAGGTGCTATAGGAAGGGGGAGGCGGGGAGGGGCAGGCTTAGGGCGTGACTCAGGAAAATCCACCTTATTATACTTTTTTTCCCCTCAAAGGTATTATTTTTTCTCCCACACTTCAAGAGCCAGAAACTGGAATTCCGCCGAAAACATTTTTGGTATTCTCAGATCGCGCAATTACTTCCTGGCTGGCTATCTGATTTCATTTTCCCAGCCTCATCTCGAAATTTTATACAGGATATATTTCCGGTTCACCAGGATTTATCACAGGACGATGAACTTCGGAAAACCTGTTCATGTTCGTGAAGCGTGTGGATATCTGATAACCCCTTCAGTCCGGAGACGCCTTTTATGTATATTCTTGTTATGTACTTCTTCAGCTTGGGACACAGCTCTCGTTGTGGCTTTTTATTTACTTAAGGTACCACTGGTCAGCCTAAGACGTGTTGCGAACAGGGACTTTTATTAGTTTCAGCTCCCTTGTCCCCTTAGTACAGACCTCTAATAGAAACTTTTTATTCATTATAGTTAAGTATTCAGCTTTGGGCAAATCTTCAGAAATTGTGTTAAATCTATTTTAGCCATCTATTTGGCTTAGGACAGACCTCTAGTCGTTGGAAGTTATTCTGAAGACTGTCTTACCTAAATAATTCAACAGATGTGTTTTTGAAAATTTTCTTTCTGCAAGTCACACGATTTTATTTGGCTCAGGGCTGACGTGTAGGTGGAACCGTTATATATCTATGTACTTTTTCTGGCTTGGATAGACCCCTGCTAGGAATGATGCTGGAAACTAGCTTCATTCATTCATTGCCAGACGCCATGTATCCCAAACGGGGTGGCCAAGGGCTTAGAGCTAATTGTTTTACAGGAAGGGGCACTAATCCTCCACCAACCCCACTTGACTATTTCATTGATTTAAATTCGCTCTTTAGATGTCGACCTGTAGCGATTCGTGCTACCTCTAACGATTCAATTCTGATGCAGATATCTAGTTACAACAGGATTAAAATATCTATATAGCTCTTTTTGTGAGTGTGTTTTTTTTTCCTGCTTCCATCAGAATATTAAATTTAACCTAGGAAATGTCTCTCGTTTTGAAAAAGGCTAGAAATAATCATTATCCATCACCACACACTTCAGTTCAGTTGGAGAGGAATTTCTCTTTGCGAAGAATTTATGCTTTTTACTATGAAGGCGACTTTTGCGTTTCGTTTTTGCTTCTATCGATGATTTATAGGCAGCTGGTAGGGGAATATTTCTTGATGTCAGTGGGTTGAAAAATCTTTGTTACCTCATTCGCTACCGATGTCTCTACCAAACTGAAATTTTAAAATATCAGCTAATGGTAAGAAGGGTATAGCAGAAAGTGCGCCACCGTAGTGAAGGGGTCAGTGCTGTTGTGACCCCGTGCAAGGATGACTGCTCGAAATTCGCTCGACAGAACACTTCCTGATGTCAACAAAAAACAGCTGATCTACCTCACCCATTTGTGGAGGCAGTATAATCCGGTTTATCATCACTTATTTTTACTTGCTAAGGAGACATGATAATGGAGACGCGATACGCTTCATTATTTTCAGTGATTATACTACTGCCTGACACCGCATCCTGTGAGGAGTGGCCTTCATAAAAAGGATTCCTACTTTAAGCATTTCTGTCCTTACTCAGCGACAACCTCTGCTCCCCAGATATGTCACCTTCCCTAACATATTCATTTTACCTCCCTGCTTTGTTGTTCTTGATTCTTCCTTCTTCTTCCAAACATTCAACCCTCATAAACTCTCCCACTTTGTCTGGCTGCTTTGTCCTCGGTTTTCATCATTATCCAGCCATCAAGTCATCCAACCCTCGCATGCTCTCCTCCTTTGTCTGTTTATCTTGTTCTCGGTCTTCATCTCTTTTTCCTAACAACCTCTTCACCTTTTTGGCCTCGGCCTTCTTTTAACCATCCGTCCCTCACTAACTCTCCCACTTTGTCTCTCCTTCTCCATTTTGTTCTTGGCCTTCCTCTTCTCCCTCCCTCAGTCCCACCCTCCTTCGTTCTCCTATAATGCCTCTCCACTCTGTTCTTGGTCTCTTTCTCCTCCTTCAGTCGCCCCACACGGCAGCACCCACGAACAATAGCAGCAACAATTTACAGCTCTAACAGCACGGAGAACGAAGAGTTTAATCGTACTGTTAATACATATTTCTAACAGTACTAACAGCAAATACCTCTAACTTTACCAACAACACCAGCAAAAATATAACACGAACAGCACGTGTCTAGCAATATAAGCAAGAAAAATAATAACGACATTAACAAGAACGCAACAGAACAAACTAGATGGGGCACAGTGGAGCGCATCTCTCCAACAAAGGCAACGCAGTTTCCAAACCACTCTTCAAAATGGGTTACGTTTTCTCGTCATTGATTAGGGTTTCGCAGAAAGTGTTTTCCGGATTCAGAATCTGTAATACGATCCGGATCGGTCCCAAAAGTTAAGTGATTGTTCCCTGGGACATGGGCTATCTACCCACCAAATTTGGTCCAAATATCTCTTTTAGTTTTTGAATAATCCTGCTAAGAGACAGACAAACAAACAAACGAACGAACAATCAGGGGAGAAAACTCTCCTTGTCGGAGAGAACAACACATATCTTCAACAATACTAACATTTTTCTAACAATGCTAACCACACAGACAAGAAAAATATAATCATACATGTATCTCTAACAATACTGTACTAACAGCAGCATATACGGCTAACAGTACTAACGACACAAATAAAACAGTACAATGACAAGAGGAGAAACTACGATAAACAAGAAAATAAGGTTACGGTTTTCTCTCGACATCAGTTTCTTCCCTCCCACGTATCATCTTTTACTTGCTTCCGCTACCTCCTTTTGTTACTGTC
This sequence comes from Coenobita brevimanus, assembly GCF_032717465.1. Lineage (NCBI taxonomy): Eukaryota > Metazoa > Arthropoda > Malacostraca > Decapoda > Coenobitidae > Coenobita > Coenobita brevimanus. The sequence continues at coordinate 10,898,089 of NC_136977.1, read as the reverse complement.
CTCGCCCTATTATTTTCCTCTGCCATCCACTTCCGATTAGAGTTCCGTGTCCTCTGTCTGTCTGTCTGTCTGTCTGTCTCTCATTCTCTCTCTCTCTCTCGTTAAGTTTCAGTTTACCTTTATCATGACTTTTCTTAACCTCGCTAGACGCCTGGTAGTTCAGTGGTACATTTCCTGAGTCGGCGGGTGAAGGCTGTATGTTACGAGCAACGGTTCGAACCCAACAGAGGCAACTGGATATCACTCTCTCTCTCTCTCTCTCTCTCTCTAAATAATGCGAAATGGTGCCAGGTACTTAGGTGGGTCTATGGTAACCTGACCTTGAACTCATGCTCTAAAAAGAATCATAAAGGACTGGTCATTACTATTTTATTATTATTATTATTATTATTATTATTATTATTACTGTTATTAATTTATTGCGGGCACCACCAGACGATTTAATTCAGCCTGGGGGAGCCATCTCGTAGCAGAGAGGTCAACAAAGACAGACTCCTCTTAGTAAAGGGAAGGGGGAGGGAAATCACTCGTAGCAGAGACTAAAAAAGAAATTTCTCGTACTAACGGGATCAAGAAAGGGAAATTTTCGTGGTAAAGGATCAACTTGGGGAGATATCTCGAAGTAAAGAGGTCACAAAGGGGAAATTTCTTGTAGTACAGAAGTCTACATGGAGAAATCGCTCGTAGTAAAGGGATCAGCAAGGGGAGATAATCTACCCCTGTTGATCCCTTGCCTACGAGAGATTTCCCGTTGTTGATCCCTTTACTACGGGATATTATCCTGTAGTAAAGGGATCAACAACAGGAAATCTCTCGTAGTAAACGGAAGAGACCTCGTACTAAAGAGTTTAATATTCTCCTTCACATTGTTCAAGCAAGCCCGGTTTCCCTGAGGTTATTTCACTGGCCCCAAAGTGAATTATGGCCACGTCACACAGAGAACTCTAGGAAAGAAATGGCGGCTTAAATACGGGTTCGATGACCAGCTCTCAGCCTCTGCATCTCATTTTTATTTTCGTTTGCTCTCTTTCCTCCTCCTCCTCTTCCTCTCCATCTCACTCCCTCCCTTTTTCTTTGCATCTCTATCCTTTGTCTGTCTCCTCTCTCATTCTTCATGCGCTAGGTTTTATCCTTCTCTCCATCTCTCACTTTTATTTATCTCCTTTTCCCTCTCTGCCTCATTCTACTTTTTCTCATTATTCTTCGCGTCTCCTCTGTCTTCCTCCTCCTCCTCCTCCTCCTTCTGCTCACCTTTATCTCTCTTCTTTGTCTGTCTCCTCTTTCCTTTTGCCTCCTAGCGTTTTCTCTGACCTCCTCTGCATCTGTCTGCCTTGTATTTCCTTCTTTTTCCTTCGTCTGTTACCTCTCCTCCTCCTCCTGCTCCTCCTTCTCTTTTAAATATCTCCTTTTCTGTCTCTTCCTTCTTCGCTCGTTATTGCTGTTCTCCTTCAACAATGCTCTCTCTCTCTCTCTCTCTCTCTCTCTCTCTCTCTCTCTCTCTCTCTCTCTCTCTCTCTCTCGCTTTCTCTCAAAACTTTCATCAGTTAATTATATCTCTCTTCCATTCCATCACTTACCCTCCGGCGGTACAAAACAGACGAGTAAGATTTAGGTCAACAGCATCAACATATTAAAGAAATTCAAGTACAACATGCAAACATGATTATATTCGGAGTCGACATATTCTACGGAGCTAAAATCCGAGGCTATGAAGTTTGAAGAAATTTGATTCACTACGGTCTCAGAACCAACAATAAAACAAAAACACTAACAAGAACAACAACAATGATGATGATGATACCACCAACAACAGAAACTAAAACAACAACAACAATAATAATTGTAATAATAATAATAATAATAATAATAATAATAATAATAAATAATGATAATACTAATACTAATATTAATATTAATACTAATAACTAGAGGCTCCCCCAAGGGGGAATCACACCAGCCGCGAGCCGATAACTATCTAGCTCGGCTCGGACCTACAGTACTTTCACCAATTTCGAACTCGTAAGAGATTTTTATCCCTACTACACACCTGCAAAATTTGGTGATGCTATTTTGAGCGGTTGCGAAGTTATTGTGGTAACAGACACACAGACCTTGACCTACTTTCGCCAGTTTCGAACATGTGGGATATTTTCATCCCTACTACACACCAGCAAAATTTTGTGATGATATCTTGAGCGGTTGCGAAGTTGTGCTAACAGACACGCAGACACAGAGACAAACAAACTGAAAACAATATCCATAGGAGATTTTCATCCTTACTACAGATCTGTAAAACTGTGATGATATCTTGAGCGGTTGCGAAGTTATCGTGGTAACAGACAGACCTTGACCTACTTTCACCAATTTCGAACTCGTGATCGCCTTTATTCCTACTACACCCCTGTAAAATTTTGTGATGATATTTTGAGCGGTTGCGAAGTTATCGTGCTAACACACACACACACACACACACACACACACACACACACACACACACACACACACACACACACACACACACACACACACACACACACACACACACACACACTACTGAAAACAATACAAGGTTTGCTATCGCGGCTGGTAATAACAACACGGAAAACTGGAAACACTTGAACACATGATTGCCATAAACTACTGGGTAAAGTTAGACCCATCGCAGCCTTCATCACTGAAAATAGACTGACGTTGAGAGTAGAGAAATTCTTGACCTCTTCACTACGAGCGGTCTTTCTTAAGCTAAATAAAATAGTCTGGCGGTACCAAGACTAAAATATAAAACGTAAAAATGAAAATCGTACTAGAGGTGGTTATGATATGTGTTTCTAACTGGTCACAGAGATAGGTAAAGGTAAAAACTATAAAATCCTCAGATGGTACACTATAAAGCAGAGAGCGAGCGAGCGAACGAGAGAGAGAGAGAGAGAGAGAGAGAGAGAGAGAGAGAGAGAGAGAGAGAGAGAGAGAGAAACTTAACTATTAAAGGGGTTAACGAAGCCTCTAGCTTTTTCACTACTATACCGTATATACTTGGGGCGTAAAACTGGCATCTCTTCATCTTCAGTGCTGGGCGATAAACGCGACTATGGTGGTGCTAGTCACGAAAAATTGCTACGGAAAGGATCTAGAGCCGTAGTATTGTCTTATTCTGCCATTGACTTACATGGAAAAAGCCACAAAAGGAAAACCTCCGCAAATGTGGTGAATGAACTATATAAGCCTCCTCTAAATATATTCGTGTGGTAGTTTGTAACCCCGTCACTTCTGTCTCCCTTTAGCTAAATATGGTTGCCCAGCGTAGCAAGAATGAATTATTAACTCCCTGAGCCTAACCTCGATAGGTGTGCTTGTTTTTTGCTACTACCAGGCGATTTGATTTAGCTTCGGAGCATGTCTAGGTAGTGAATGATATATCTAACATCTCGAAAT
>NC_136977.1:10879657-10889657 GCF_032717465.1 Coenobita brevimanus | reverse complement strand
ATATATATATATATATATATATATATATATATATATATATATATGTGTGTGTGTGTGTGTGTGTGTGTGTGTGTGTGTGTGTGTGTTTGTGTGTGTGTGTGTGTGTCATTACGCGGCCTTGGTGGGACTACCTTCACACTAGCACACAAGGAGGGCTGAGGGGGGAAGGGGAAAAGAAGGAGGGAAGGAAGGGAAGGGGATGTGAAAAAGGAAGAAGGACGGAGGAAAGGAAGAGAGGGAGAGGGAAGAGAGAGAAGGAAGGAGGAACAAAGGTGTGGTGTTGTGAATGGATGGAATGAATTAAGGAAGCAAGGGGAAGGAAGGAAGAGATAATTAGAAGTACGAAAGTACAATAAGGCGGGAAGAAAGGAAGGAATGTTGAGAGAGAATAAAGAAGAGAAGTATAGAGGAGCGAAGGAATGAGGGACGAAAGGAAAGGAAAAGGGAATTAAGAGAAGGAATGAGGGCAGAAAATGGAGAGAGGGGGGAAGTGGTAGAGAAGGAAGGAGAAGGGGGGGAGGTGGAAGAGAAGGAAGGAGAAGGGGGGGAGGTGGAAGAGAAGGAAGGAGAAGGGGGGGAGGTGGAAGAGAAGGAAGGAGAAAGGGGGAGGTGGAAGAGAAGGAAGGAGGAGGGGGGGAGGTGGAAGAGAAGGAAGGAGAAGGGTGAGGAATAGGAGTGAGCACGGGGTTGCAAAGAAAACAGGGAAGAAAAGAGGGAAGGTAGGAACAGAAAGGAAAGTGGGGAAGGTAGGGAGGAAAGAGAAGGAAAGGTAGTATGGAGGAGGGGAATGAAGGAGGCAAGGAAACAGCGATGAAGGATGAAGGAGGTTGGAGAGAAGGGAGGTGGTAGGAGGGAGTGATAAGGAAGAAATGGGGAAGCGGGAGACGGGAGGAGGGAGGGAGAAGGAGAGTAAGGGCTGGTGTAAGAAAGGCGGGGAAGGAGTGAATGGGAGGGGAGGCAGAAACGGTGAACAGAAGAGAGAAAGGAAAAATATGAAAGGAAGAAGGAAAGAAAAATAAAACAAGGAGAGATGATGAGATGAATGATAAGAGAGGAGTGATAATGAAAACACAAAAACAAAGAAAAAGTACGAAACAGGAGACGAAGAAAAGAGAACGATGAACGCAAGGAGAGAGGAGACAGTATTTAGACCACTAGAAGAGAAAGAGAAAGCACAGAGAAAACGAGCAATAAAGGAAAAAAAATGAATGATGTGTTTTTAAACGCCGCAGTACGATAACCAGATTATTTTTCTTGCTACCGCCGAACTATTTTATTTAAAGTTGCTTAAAAAAGACCTCTCGTACTGAAAAAAAAATCCATTAACTCGTTAAGAACGATTATATCTTTATTTTTGTTATTTCCGGACGATTATTTTATGCTCAGGAGACTCATTTTACTGAAAGGGTTAAGAAGAAATAAAGTAGTAAACAGAAAAGAGGTGTTCGCCTCCTTCACACCAATGATTTAATTTACCCCCGCCAGGAGGTATATGTTTTATCCCGTGTTTGTTTGTCTGTCTGTTAGCAGGGTTACTCAAAAATTTATGAACAGACTTTCATTCAATATTTTGGAGGGGTAGAGTATGGCCCAATGAACAATCGATTAGATTTTGGCTGTGATCCGGAATTATTTGTTTGTTTGTTCACATATCTCCAAAAGTTCTTCATGAATTTCAATGAAATTTTGTGAAAGGGTGGGCCATGGGCCAAGAGAGAATTGATTAAATTTTAGGTCGGATCTGGATCTAGATCCGGATCCAAATCCTACAGAATAGTATCTCCAAAAGTTCTCAATGAATTTCAATGAAATATTCTGGTAGTGTGTTCCATGGGCCAAGAAAGAATTCTTTAAATTATGTGGCGGATCCACATCCGGATCCGAATCCAACCGCACAGTATCTCCAAAAATTCTCAATGAATTTCAGCGAAATTTTGTGGAAGGGTGGGCCAGGGGCAAGGAAAGAATCGATTAAATTTGGGGGTGGATCCGGATCCGGCATTGGCGGAGGTATGCGCTCTGTGAGTGCTGTTCTAGTTTATATTATTATTTTTATTATCATTACTATTACTACGGTATTATTATTATTATTATTATTATTATTATTATTATTATTATTATTACTACTACTACTACTACTACTACTACTATTTTATTTACTGACTCCAGACGATTTTGTGCAGGTCAGAAGAACCGTCTTTGGCCTTAAGGGGTCAAAAAGTTAGGAGGAAGGAAAATAAAAATCTATCCACACACTGCCTGGGGAGATATTACATAAAGGAGTGAAAGGAAAGTCGGAAGCAGCGCCAAAATGAGGCAGCAACATTCCGGCTGAAGCTTTCATAAGTGTGGGTGAAACTGAGCGCAACAGAACTGGATGCTGAGTTTGCTGAATTAGATCAGAAGTGAACGATGAGAGAGCAGTGTGAAAATGCTGATGATAAACAGATGGTTAGACTTATAGAAGGATAGGTAAACAGTATCTATCTATCTAACTACACATCTATTTGTCTACAGGGCAGCACCGAATATGAAATAAAGAGTGTGAAAGAGAGACAAAAGACTGGAGAACAGTAAGAGTGAGATGTTGAGGGAGAGAGAGAGAAAAAAAGTGATAAAAGATGAACGAGCGCTGAGCGAAATGGAAAGTGGGAGAAAAAAAAATGCAAGCGTGTGTATGTGTGTGTGTGTGTGTGTGTGTATGTGTGTGTGTATGAGAGAGAGAGAGAGAGAGAGAGATTAATAGATCAGAAATAACAGAGTTCACAGAATACAAAGACATAAAGTGAGTGAGAGAGAGAAAAAAAAAGAAGGGAATAACCATGATGACCTAGAGCGAGAGAGTGACGAGATGAAGTGATTGAGAGGGGGAAAAACACACACACACACACACACACACACACACACACACACACACACACACACACACACACACACTGAAAGAGAGACGAACAGCGAGACGAAAAAAAAAAAAACATAAAGAAAATAATACTAACGAAGGTCGAAAAAAAAAAAAGAAAGAGCTCAGAAGAGAAGAAAAAGAAAAAAAAGGAAGAAAATAACCTAAGAACGAGATGGAGAGGGTGAGAGGGCAAGACAGATAAAGAGAGAGAGAAAAAAAGCCGAGATCGATATGAAGAGTGACCCACGAAGACAAAGGCGAGGTGAGTGAGGATTTGGGTCGATACCTCTAGTGTGAAGGCATAAAATGGAAATCATAAAAAAGAGTGAGTGTGTATTGCGTGAGATGGATCTGTCACACTCTGGGGAACTCGCTCACTCTCTCAAACGTGGAGGGGAGGGACTCTGGACATCACCGCCATCTTGTTTCCAGATCGAGGCCATTCAAGAAAGAGTCTATAAAGTGCTTGTGAAGATCGAAGAGTCAACCGGCCTCTTTTCTCACACCCTGGTAACACGGCAGTAATGAAATATGTTCCGGTGCTGGCAGGGGCCGTCGGCGAATTTATGCTCGTGATGGTAATGTGCAATCGCAGGCATAAGTACTGACCCGCCTCATTACGATAAATAACGAAACTGTGTGCGATGACTTTCGAAACAGTGATGTGATCTTCGAGGCCTAGAAATCTTTTGAGAATATCGTTTAAGTGTTTCATAACTACCCAACTATAAGTGAAACGACTTGTTTGGTTTCGCAATTGTACATCCACATAATTATGAGAATCTGTTAATTTCTATTTACTAAAAATTCAGAGTAATATCATATTATTGAAGTTAAATACATGACAAGGGAGAAAAAAAAAAAAACATATGGTGCTGTGTTTCAGAATGCTAAGCACCAGAGAGTAATGACACTTTTTTGCGACTGCATAGAAAGATATATACTGATGCAAAAGCTTTGACGTCACTGAGCAGGTATGTAGACAGACAGACACACACACACACACACACACACACACACACACACACACACACACACACACACACAATTATATACATACAGTGTATATATATATATATATATATATATATATATATATATATATATATATATATATATATATATATATATATATATATATATATATGTATATATATATATATATATATATATATATATATATATATATATATATATATATATATATATATATATATATATATATATATATATATATATATATATATATATATATATATATATATATATATATATATATATATATGTAGTGTGTGTGTGTGTGTGTGTGTGTCTACATACCTGCTCTATGAGAGAGAGAGAGAGAGAGAGAGAGAGAGAGAGAGAGAGAGAGAGAGAGAGAGAGAGAGAGAGAGAGAGAGAGAGAGAGAGAGAGAGAGAGAGAGAGAGAGAGAGAGAGAGAGAGAGAGAGAGAGAGAAAGCAGGTATGTACTGTAGATGGAGGGTGATTGGAGGAGGAGGGTGGAATTTGAGGTTAAGGCTGTGTAATGTATCTCGAAGTCTGGGCAAGATTGGCTCTGAAGTTATTTGTCTGGCTTTGATATTTATTGTCAAGCCGTGACAATAAGGCTTCCAGGCGATGCTGTCACGGCCACACGGGATCAATCCCTTCATCCCGAGGGCGTCGTTTATTCTTTAATTCTTGCTATTTCCAGACTGTCATATTCTTCATCCCGAGAGCGTCGTTTATTTTTTAAATCATGCTATTTCCAGACGGTCATATTCTTCATCCCGAAAGCGTCGTTTATTTTTTAATTCTTGCTATTTCTGGATGGTCATATTCATGACAAGGGAAACTTTTAGAACGGGGGAGAGGGGCGATCTAATCTTCATCAACCCTGCACTAGGAGGGGCGTCTCCTGTGCTGAAAATATAGTTTAATATTAGCTAAAACAGACTGAAAAAACGTACTCTGCTGGGCAGTATTAACTCCTTCACTTCGGTGACGCATTTCTGATCTTTTTGCCACCTCCAGACGACTTTATTTTAGTTAGGAGAGACTTTCTATGACTGGGTTACATATGGCCTTCATTAACCCTTTTAGTACGCAAGGCCTTTGCTAATCTAAATAAAATCGTCAGAAGGGAGCGAGAATACACGGAAAATGTACGTCACCATTTCAAGTGGTTAATTTTGGGTTTGTTCATGTGGCACTGGGCGGAGATATTAAGCATCTTCCTTACTAGCGTTCTTTAACCTTAACATGGCCCAGATATTTTTTCTTTTGAGGATTATTTCACGTAACTCGGTGGCATGATAAGGCAATACTGTGGTTCTGCATGCTTTCTATTGCACTTCTTCAAAAACTATCTCCATATTCCAGTATTCATCTTTTGCTATAACTCATTCTTGATGGAGGGATTACAGTTTTACGCCAGGTTAGGGGGGAAAGGGTATAGGGTCCTTCCTAGCTTGAAATAATGTAGTCTGGCTGTAAGATGAGTGCAACAGTCCTTATGAAGTTTAGTGTACGATCGGACCTTCCCTTCTGAAAGAGCGTGACAACCAGAGTCTACCTTTCCTTATGCCGGCGAAGTACGAATGGGAAAGATATACCTCTAGTGAGTTATGTATGTCAAAGTCGCAGTGTAGGAATGGTTATGTTTGAGTTACAGCCTCTTATGCCATCGGTATGAACCATCCAGGTCAAGTTTATGCAAAAACAAAACACAAAAGTTGTCTTCGTAGCACTACCGAGATTAATGGAGTGTTTCCGACCTTTTCACTATTAGAAGACTCCCGGACGATCAAAGAAACAGCCATCTTCTCAGTTCTGCCTGAAGAAAATTTACAACTGGCGAAATACAAAGAAAACCCCATCTCTACTAATGCGTGTTTCAGATCGTTCGATTTTTCCTCTATGTGATCATCAAACTTTGGGAAGATACTTGTGTGTCTATCTGTACATGTTATGTGCTCATCCAGGATTAACAAGAATAACCTAAAATACTAGAGATTATATCGTATTTAATGGTCTACGTAAATATGATTAATACTTATGACTTCTTTACTTCATGACTACACAACTTAACATATATGTATCCTTTTCACCTTAACCTGGTCCAGATTTTCGTCCTTTCACCGCGTATTTCAAGTAGTTCAGTGACAGACGACAGTACTACGACACTATATATTTACCATAGCATTTCTCGGGACAAGCATCATATTCAAGTGTTCATCAACTCAGCATTTTTGATGAAGCGTGGAAATTCTAGGCCAAGTTAAAGTGAACAGAGGATAATTTTTAACCCAGGACTTTCCATTTGGAGATTTGGAGAAAGCATATGACAGAGTGGATAGACAAGGATTGTGGAAAGTATTAAGAATATATGGAGTAGATGGGAAGTTGTTGAATACTGTGAAGAGTATGTACGATGGTGCGAAGGCTGCAGTGCGTGTGGATGGTGAACTAAGTGCATTTTTCTCTTTGAAAGTTGGGTTGAAACAGGGATATGTTATGTCTCCATGGTTGTTCAATCTGTACATGGATGGGGTAATAAAAGAGGTACAAGGTAGGGTAGTGGATGTTGGAGTGGCCTTGGTGAGAGAGGATAGTGTTTGGAAACTCCCTGTACTGTTGTTTGCAGATGATACTGTGTTGTTGAGTGAAGACGAAGGGGAGCTGCAAGGCTTGGTGGATGAGTTTGGGAGAGTGTGTAAGAAACGGAATCTAAAGGTGAATGTAGGGAAGGGTAAAGTGATGATCTTTGAGGGAGGTGAAGTCAGTGAATGTACAGCGAGGTTGGATGGTGAGGAATTGGAAAATGTGAGTACGTTTAAGTACTTGGGTAGTGTGATGAGTAAGGATGGAGGTTTGGAGGGTGAAGTGCATGAAAGGGTACAGCAGGGAAGAAAGGTTGCTGGTTCTTTGAAAGCAGTAATAAGAAACAGGGAAGTGAGCATGGAAGTGAAAAAGTTACTACATGACAGTATTGTGATACCAACTCTAACGTATGGAAGTGAAGCTTGGACGTTGTTGGAAGGACACAAGTCAAGAGTGAGAGCAGTGGAAATAAGTTATTTAAGAGGAGCCTGTGGAGTCACATGGAGAGACAGGCTGACGAATGAGGATATAAAGGAGCGTTGTGGTGTGGATGTGGATGTGATAGGAAGCGTTATGAGGAACACACTGAGGTGGTTTGGCCATGTGGAGAGGATGGAGAGTGAAAGACTGACGAAGAGAGTGTATGTGAGTGAGGTGGAGGGGGGAAGAGGGAGGGGGAGGCCGAGGATGAGATGGAGGGATGGAGTGGAAAGGTATATGAGAGAGGGGGGTGTGAGTTGGGAGCAGGGCAGTGAAATGGCGGGGGACAGGGCGACTTGGAGGCGATTTGTTTGTGGCCACCCCAAACGGGATTGAGGCGTCTGGCAATAGATAGATTGATACTTAGACTTTCCATGCACTAAATTTTTGTAGCTACATATAGAATAACCTTGGAATATGTTTTGATTGTGCACACGGATATCGTCAAGTACGTTCACGCTGTCTGGGTACAAACAACACTACTCTCCCTCCCACTACAGCGGTGGTTCCTGTCCTACCACCACAGTCTTGAACCACATCCGGTCAAGGTGATTAGACCCTCGTAATTGCACATACCTGTAGGGCTGAATTGTGAACTCCCAAAATTAACTCCTTAAAGTCGAGGATTAACTTTATTCTGATTCCACCGATTAAATCCATGACGAGGATTAACTTTATATTATCCTTAATACCCATGATTAACTCCTTTCGTTTGAGTAACCCTGGAAGATGTTACTGAGTTTGAGAAGGATCGCTTAAGTTGACTGGTTTAGAAACAGACCATTAATTCCTTCACTGCAATGATGACTTTTATATTATATTCTAACTACAACCAGAAGACTTCCCTCTCTCTCTCTCTCTCTCTCTCTCTCTCTCTAATGAATATATAAAATGTGGCTCTGTGACTGCGTAGGCTACATGACTAGACACAAGAACAAAGACATTCATACACAGGTAATAATCGCTGTCGGTTCGTATGTCTGTCCGCCTGTTTGTCCGTCTGTCAGTCTGTCTCTCTATCTGTTTTCCTGCCTATCAGTGTGTGTGTGTGTGTGTGTGTGTGTTCGCGCGCACAAGAACAAAGGCACATATAATATCTCCAGCACCCACAGAGATCACACTCATTTTATCTCCTGGTATGTCTGTTTGTTTCTGAAAGAGTATGGCCTTTGATTGAGTGCAAGACAAGAACAATGGCTCATATAATTTCTCACTTACATCAAATGCACTCATTCTATTACACACACACACACACATACACACACACACACACACACACACACACACACACAAACAAACATATATATATATATATATATATATATATATATATATATATATATATATATATATATATATATATATCGTACCTACACATTCTGTATATCTGTCTCTTCCGTCCCTCCCCCTCTCTCTCTCTCTCTCCCTCTCTCACACCAGCCTCCCCATGAATGTGTCGCCAGTAATGCTCTGCCTCTGCCCTCGTAAACTCACATACATGAAGGACGCTCTTGGGAACGGGGGGGGGGGGGGAATCGGGAGATGAGGGGTTGGAGTAGGAGGAATGGGGGGTGTTGATGTGGAAGTGGTGGGGTGTTGGAGTGGGGATGGAGTGTTGGAATTCGGGTGATGGGGGGTTGAAGTGGGGGATGGGATGTTGGACTGGGAGTAATGGAGTGTTGAAGTGGGGGTGGTGGTGTGTTGGAGTCATGGTGCTGGGGTGTTATACTGGGGGTTGTGGGGTGTTGGCTTGGAGGTGGGGTGTTGGGTTGGAGGTAGGGTGTTGGAGTGGGGATGGTGGGTTGTTGGAGTGGGGGTGGGATTTTGGAAATGGAGTAGTGGGAGGTGAGAGTGGTGGTGGTGGTGTGTTCGAGTGAGGGTGGTGAAATGTTGGAATGGAAGAGTGGGGTGTTGGAGTGGGGGTGGTGAAGTGTTGGAGTGGGATGGTGGGGTGTTGGAGTGGGAAAGTGGGGTGTTGAAGTGGGGGTTGGGGTTTGGGAATTATGGGGGACTGTAGTGGAGGATGTGGGTAGAGGTGCTGGAGACTGGGAGAGAATGTTGGGGTGGGGGGTTGAGAGTGATGGGTGGGTGTGGGAGTGAGGGATCTGAGTTAGGGTGGGGTGGGCCTTGGGAGTGAGGGTGATTGGGAGGGGGTCTGCTTGGGTTGGAGTGGTGGTAGTTGTGGGGGTTGGGAGTGGGAATGATTGTGGGATGAAGTGGGGATGGTTGGGGGTTGGGAGTGAAAGTGGTTGAGGGTTGTGAATGGGGTTGACGGTTGTGAGTGGGGATGGGGTGGGGGTGGGGGTGGAGGCTGGAGTAAAGTTTGGGAGTGGGAGTGTGATGGGGGTTGGAGTTGGGGTGGTTAAAGGGGTTTGAAGTGAAGATGATTGTGGTTTGGGGGAAGTTAGAGTGCTTGGGAGTGAGGGGTGGGGGTAAGAGGGTCAGGAAGGAGAGGTGGGGTGGGGGCTTTGAAATTAAAACTAAGTCATCTGACTGACGCTGTAATTATCTGGTAATTGCGTCATGCTATCAAATTATATAGTTACGTGCAATTTACCATGAAAGTGAATGGCGTAAGTTCTTTGTTTTCCGTCATTTATAATTCTCAGGACTACTTACAAAATGATATGTGTTTTACGATGCATTTATATACTATCACTTTTAACATTACATATTATACGTTTGATATTGTACTTGAGTCGTCTTCTCACTGGAGTAGCTGAGTTCGTGGTGCCTCTTCTTTAGCAATTTATTTTCTTTCTTAACTTTCCCTTATCTTTGTTTGCTATACAGTTCTGCTTTCCATCGACACACTTTGCATCAAGAACATACAAGAGGATCATTAAGGTATCATATGTAAAATAAATCGCTCAGAAAGAAACGTTACGAAATCTCCGAAGCCAGCTACAAATACGGCCCTTGCTCTGAAGGTAACCAGCCACGATGCAGGTAGGCGGTCCAAGAACACACTTTTCTGGTGATTTTATGATCGATGCAGATTTTTTATAATGATAGAGCAAGAAGGACGTGCACAA
>NC_136977.1:10827157-10874657 GCF_032717465.1 Coenobita brevimanus | reverse complement strand
TACAGATCTATACCAGTAAGGAAGAAGTGCCAGGGAGCCTCCTACGCCCATGAGAATAGGGCCTGAGGATATGAACGGTGGAACGACTGATAACGCCGACAGCGATTAGAGTGAAAGTATGCTTATCGTTTTTTATCACACCGCATCCTGTGAGGCCGTGGGGTCATAAACACTCTAATGATCCGGACAACGTTTTTTTTTTTTTTTTTTTTTTTTTAGTGTTTCATTTCAGCTGACGTAAATGATTTCATTCCACCCTTATTCAGTATTGACCCCCTCACAACATACCACTCTCCCTCAGACACCAACTGTCTCGTTCTTCCACTTCCCCCATTTACTCCCTCACTTCTTCCACCCCTCTCATTCACTCCCCCACTTCTTCCACTTCCCTTACTTACTCCCAACTTTTTTCATCCCCCCCCTCTCATTTACTTCTTCATTTCCACCTCCTTAATTTCCTCCTCCACTTCTTTCACCTCCCTCATTTCCTCCCTCACTTGTTCCACCTCCCTGATTTATTTCCCACTTCCTCCACCTCCCTCCTTTATTCTTCCACTTCATGCACCTCTCTCATTTATTTCCCCACTTCTTCCACCTCCCTCATTTACTTCTTCACTTCTTCCACCTCCCTCATTTACGTTTCCACTTCTTGCACCTCGCTCATTTACTTCCCCACTTCTTCCGCCTTCCTCATTTACTTCTCCATTTCTTCCACCTCTCTCATTACTTCCCCACATCCACAGACCCCATTTATTTCCCCACTTCTTCCACCTCCCACAGTTAATCCTTCAATTCTTTTTCCACCAAGAAACTCTCACAAGCATAAAAATGTCAAAAATTATACTTAACTCTCGGGTACATTGAACGCTGTTTCGTATCTTCCTCCAACATGAACACTGAAAATAAACTCGCTGCAGCAATAATTGGAAATCCAGTTGCTTCATTTGTTGGTATAAAATCCTGGGTAAAAGCTCTGAATTATTGTTTATGTTAAGCACCGGAAAGCCACATAAAAAAAAGTGTTCAAAAATTGTAATAAGAGTAAATAATAGCTACATTATCCAATTTTAAGTCACCAGGCCGGCATCTGGGTTAACTCCTTCAGGCAGACGACGTGTTCTTCATTCTATTCTTGCTGCCTCTGGACGATTACAGTATATTCAACTTTGGAAAGATCTCTAGTGCTTAAAGGACCTATGGAGGCAATATGTAACTCCCCCATTTCGCAAAGTATATCTTAAGCTGAATAAATTCTTGTAAATATAGCAAGGATATATTTAAAAAAAGATCATCAGAGGGAGGTGGTGTCAGGTTTATTCAAAATCAGTAAAATTTTCCTCACACTGTAAATCATTTTTGTCCGTACTCACTACAGAAACAAATAAAAAAACGCAACGCTACTCTGTTACAACCCTCCATCTGACCAAGCACATACTCCCCCCCCCACCTCCTGCACACCTAACAAAGTACATAACGGCCCTCACCCCTCCCCCCCGTATAACACACATATTAACACTTTAAATTCCAGTAGTCTATCCATCGTAATAATGAAGATATGAACAGATCGTGCTTTTTTAATTTAGGCAGCCATTTTATATGATTACATAATAGGTACAGTCATGAAGCTTCATGCATAATTAGCTATACATATAATCAATTTTATCATGTACCATTTCTGCCTCCTAGGTGTAACAGTTGCAAAGTTTTGATAGAAATGTGCATTATCATAATCAGTTTTATGTTATTTTTGCAGTTTCATAACATTATATAATCTCATGACATTCTGACTAGCAAAAGGCACCAGGAGGCAAGTTGACACATATTCCTGGAAAGTTTGAAGCCTTTACCTGTATTAGTTTCTGAGTCCTAGCCAGGAAACGAAAAATTATTTTGCATTTATTTTTTCATTATTTTAAAAATAACTACTTAAGACACGATATTCTACCTATCAAAGGGCACCAGTTCACTATAAGACACATAACTATGTGAAATTTCATAATTCAACAGCAAACACTTTCTGAGTTCTGGCGCGGGAACGAAATCTCTACTCCCGGCCAGCGGCCCTGCCGCCCATCTCTATGGACGGACACCAATTGATCACAGTGATAACAACACCCTCCTCCGACTTTGTCAGGTGGAGGGTAAAAAGCTTGCTAATTTTACTCCTCAACGTCGGCAAGGGTCGTATTCTTCAGCACTTAGGAGGTTCTTCGACACGTCTTCCCTAGCTATGTATTTTAAATGGTGCCCCTCAATCATCTTACATCTTCACCCCTTTGGTACGGTGTCGTGTACTATGGTTATCTCTTGCTACTGACAGGCGATTTTAGGGAACTGTTAGTGAGGATCTTCGGTGGTGAAGAGATTAATAAAAGCTTCATTTAACTTCTCCAGATAACAGAAAAATCTCATACATTGCACAAAATCGTATTGGGAAATAAAAGATAAGATACAATGACAGTACGATATTGAGGGGGTTACGTTAAGGTATACTTCTCAGTAACGACGAATCTGCAGAAAATATCTTGTAGGAGGATAACGTGCAAATATAATCTAGTAAGGGAAAGAGACCAAATTTTCGTCAGCTTAGGCGGCCCTCTAACATCTCTTTTCTAACAGATTATTCTTGTATATGGCGCACCGCTGTTCCCTTGTGTATTACTGATGCAATCTGCGGCATCATCAAAAACATACATCTCATATTGGAGAGAGATTAATTCCTTCAGCCCGAGGACGTCATTTATAGCTTACCCTTGCTGCAATGAAACGAATGTATTTAGCTACGGAGAGGCCCTTAGTAAAGCGGGACATTGTCTCTTGTGTACGCATATATATATATATATATATATATATATATATATATATATATATATATATATATATATATATATATATATATATATGTGTGTGTGTGTATGTGTGTGTGTGTGTGTGAGGTGGAGGGTGGACAGGGAGGGGGAGGCCAAGGTTGAGGTGGAGGGCTGGAGTGGAGAGGTATTTGAGAGAGGGGTGTGTGAGCTGGAAGCAGGACGGTGAAATGGCGGGGGACAGGGCGACATGAAGGCGATTTGTTTGTGGCCACCAATTACGGGATTAAGGCGTCTGGCAATAGATAGATAATTGTACAGTGACTCATGCGAGTGACAGCGACTGCTGCTGCGCCGCAACTCACCCTGAGGCTGCTTATCAAACACTAAAGTATGAAACGATTCAGACAAACTCTGCCGTCCGGACTCCGGTCTCCGATTCTCCGAATATACCGTACGGTACTGTGAATGGGCCGATCAAAGTTACCAGTTAGTGAGTATTACAGATTTTATATTAACAATTCGCTATTTCATTTGGTTTGGATAAGGCATAATTGTACTAATTCATCATATTTTCATGAAAGACCATGTTATATCTAGTGTAGTAATTTACTAAAAGCGGGACATTTAAGATAATTTGCTAAAAACCGGGACATTTGAGTCACAATTAAAAACTCAGGACAGATGTAAAAAAAGCGGGAGTGTCCCACCTAAAAGCGAGACTCTGGTCACCGTAGGCAAGAATGAAAAATGAAAGATGTCATCGTAGTGCAAGTTTAAAGATATAATGTTCAAAATATATTACTGAAAAAGAGATATTAGACATGCTCTCATAAACTAAGAGAAAGGCAAAACCCAGTGCTAAGGCAGTGTCCTACCCCACAAAATTGCCTCCTTTACTCCCATTATCCTGACCTAGACCATCGCCGAAGCTATTCACCGCGTATAAAAAATATCAATTCCTGGGTGTTAAAAATCTTCTCATAAGCTTACGCAAAGGGAGTGTCCTATCCTGCGAAAATACAACACAGGGCAATATTTTAGTTGACAAGGGAGACTTCATAGCACATTTTTCTTAGCGCTTTATATTGCGCCTTGCAACTTAATTTTCCCAGTTATGTTATTTATATAGATCTAGTATCGATATTTTTGGCATCAGGAACGTATAAGAAGGAAAAAAAAGATGTAACAGGCAAAATAAATCGCTGAGGACAAGGCTTTACGAGATCTCCGAAGCGACTAGATATACGACCTCGATTTACTTTACCACCTGTTCTAAGAACGCAACTATTCACGGCCGTTACAAATATCAATAGTTAAATGTTGGAAATCCTCTCACAAGCTCATGAAAATACGACGTGTGTGCTAAGGGAGTGTCTTAGCCCACGAAAATACGACTTAACATGACTTCCACTGCCACGATTACCACAACCTACACCAACGCCTCAATTACTAAGCTCCGAGGTGCTAAGAGAGTAGCCTATCCTATCACACGAATATCCAACTTAGCACGACTACCCTTATCACCGTCGTCCTAACCTATCTCAACACCGCTTCTGTTCCCCGCTGCTAAAAATATCAGTAGCTAAACTTCCATCACTGCCAATTATCCTCGCCAGTCCAGTCCTTCGTGGTAACCTGCAACTACCGATTGAAGTACCAGAATTACCACTGCCACAGCTCTACTACTGCAATTACCACTATCATCGCGGCTTCCTGTCTCCCCACAATCACTATCTTAACTACTGTCACAACTACCACCATTACTACAATATCTTCTAATGCCTCCAACCACCATCATCACCACCACTACAACTATCGGTACCATCATCACAAGCTCATCCCCTACCCCCATCACCATCACAGTTACTACTATAGCCAATATCATCATTGTCACTATAACTACTATCACCACAAGAAAATCATTCCTTACCCCGACAACCATCACACTCAACTACTTCTGCAGCTACCGTCATCACCGCTACAACTACTACCATCAACACCACAATTACTACCACTACTCTGCAACTACTCTCATCACCGCCAGAAACTACAACCATTAGCACCACAATTACTACCACTATCACGACGGCTACTACTCTCACTACCTTAGCAACCAGTACCACAACTCTCACTAGCTACCTTTACTACCACAGAGCGACCAAGATACCAGCACCAATCAACCGCATTCCAGACACAAGTGAACAATGACTACAACTAAACTCTTTTCACTTTAACTTGGCTTAAAATTGATATCTGTTGATACTGAATGATGAATTGTAGGCAAATTGATTAACGCTAGAATATGTTGCTAATCGTGAAGAAGTATTGTCGAAAGGATGTAGACCGTTGTAATGTATTTTTCTGTCTTTGAGTTACACAAATAAGAGCTGCAAAAGGACTCCCGAGGTGGATGGAAAGCTGATGACAGGGAGTGCTGGAGCTCCCGTTTCATCAGCCCTCAGGACTAGTTCCAGACCATCCCCCTTTGCTGAACTTTTTCAGTGTCTCAGTTACACAGAGAGTAGGCCAGCATGCTCTCCAGTACAAATTTCTCTATCTTCACCAAACTACATGCACAGTACACACTACACTTCCTATTCAGAATTACCAAAATGGCGTCGATTAATCAAGCCTCGGCGTCCCCAGGGGGGGGGACCATAAATGCCCCCGCCATCTGCCCCTCTCCCGGTGACGACTCGAGGTGCCTGGAACCACTGTCTGACTCTCTTCTTCTTCATTTCTGCAACATTCGCGGCCTTTCATCTAACTTTCGCTCTGTTGAGCACCACCTCTCCTCCTCTAAACCTCACCTTCTTTTTCTAGCGGAGACTCAGCTGTCTGAGGCAACCGACAGCAAACCCTTTTCTGTATTCTCCTACTTTCTCTATACTCATTTCAAAGCCAAAGGTGGCTGTTGTGTATATATACGCAACGACTTATCTTGCTCTCGTGTTCCTAAACTTGATTCTTCTGAATTCTCCACACTCTGGCTTCGGCTTTCCTGTCATTCTCTGACTAAATATATCTGTGCTGTTTACTTATCCCCTAATTCTGCTGACTATCAAAAATTCTTCGACTATCTTACTTCCACGATGGAACACATTCTGTCCATTTCTCCTTTCTCTGAAATCTCCATTCTTGGAGATTTCAATGTTCACCACCACCTTTGGCTCTCCTCTCCTTTCACGGATCCACCTGGTGAACAAGCCTACATCTTTTCTATCCTTAATGACCTAGAGCAGCTTGTACAGCACCCTACCCGTATCCCTGACCGCCTTGGAGAGAGCTCCAACATACTTGACCTCTTCCTCACAACTAATCCTTCTGCTTACTCTGTTAATCTTTTCTCTCCGTTGGGCTCCTCCGATCACAACCTTATTACCTTAACCTGTCCTATCACTCCAGTACGGCCTGTGGACCCTCCAGGGAAACGTCGTCTGTGGCATTTTGGAGCCGCGGACTGGGAGGCCCTCAGGCTGTACTTCTCTGATTTTCCCTGGAATGATTATTGCTTCCATGGCCGTGAGCCATCTGAGTGTGCCTTGCGCATTACGGAGGTTATTCTCTCGGGCATGGAAGCATACATTCCTTTCTCATATCCTTTGACTAACGCAAGAAAGCCTTGGTTTAATCACGCTTGTTCTAATGCTGTCCGCAACAAGGAGAAGGCCTACAAAAGGTACCGGAGCCAACCCACCCCTGAATCACATCATCTTTACGTTTCTGCCCGGAATCGTGCTAAGTCTGTTCTTCGCTCTACTAAAAATAATTTCATCCATACTAAATGCTCTCAACTCTCCAACTCGAATTCTTCCCGCTCCTTCTGGCACCTTGCCAAAAATCTTTCTAACAACTTTACCTCATCATCCTTCCCTCCTCTTTTCTACACTGATGGTTCTGTAGCTATTTCTTCTACTGATAAAGCAGATCTCTTCGCACAGACTTTCTCCTCCAATTCCACCTTACAGTAGACGATTCCGGTGCTGTTCCTCGATCACTTCCCCCCTCTGACTTCCTCATGGCTGACATTAAAATTTCTTCAGTTGATGTATTTTCTGCCATCACTGGCCTCAGTACTAACAAGGCATATGGGCCTGATGGGGTCCCTCCTGTTGTTCTCAAGAACTGTGCTTCTGTGCTTACACCCTGCCTAGGCAAACTCTTTCGTCTTTGTCTGTCAACTTGTACCTTTCCTTCTTGCTGGAAGTTTACTCTCATTCAGCCAGTCCCAAAGAAGGGTGACCACTCCCAACCCTCCAACTATCGTCCAATTGCTTTAACGTCCTGTATTTCAAAAGTTTTTGAGTCAATACTTAATAGAAAAATTTTAAGGCATCTTTCCTATCACAACCTTCTTTCCGATCGTCAGTATGGGTTCCGTCAGGGACGCTCCACTGGCGATCTTCTCACCTACCTTTCAGACTCCTGGTCATCCTTCTTTCGGGACTTTGGCGAAAGCTTTGCCATTGCACTTGACATCTCAAAGGCTTTCGATCGAGTCTGGCATAAATCTTTAATTTCCAAACTGCCCTCCTACGGTTTCTATCCTTCTATCTGTGCCTTCATCGCTAGCTTCCTTTCTGGTCGTTCTATAGCTGCTGTTGTAGACGGCCATCGTTCTTCTCCTAGATCTATCAATAGTGGTGTTCCTCAGGGCTCTGTCCTATCACCAACTCTCTTCCTTTTATTCATCAATGATCTTCTAAGCTGTACATCTAACCCTATCCACTCATACGCTGATGACTCCACCCTTCACCTTTCCATTCGGTTCCCGCAACGCCCATCTCAACAGTTACTTCAAGAAACAAGGGATGAGGCTATGGCACACCTAATGTCTGACTTGGCTCGTATCTCTGACTGGGGTAAAAATAATATGGTTGTCTTTAATGCATCTAAGACTCAGTTCTTACACCTATCAACCCGACAAAATTTTCCACAGGTATACCCATTAATGT
This sequence comes from Coenobita brevimanus, assembly GCF_032717465.1. Lineage (NCBI taxonomy): Eukaryota > Metazoa > Arthropoda > Malacostraca > Decapoda > Coenobitidae > Coenobita > Coenobita brevimanus. The sequence goes on along the minus strand of NC_136977.1, from coordinate 10,866,892 downwards.
TTAATAATATTCAGCTTAATCCTGCATCATCCTTGAACATGCTTGGGGTTTCATTTACTCGGGACTTATCTTGGAGTGATCATATTACATCTCTTGTAAAATCTGCTTCCAAGAGATTGGGTGTGCTAAGCCGTCTCCGCTCTTTCTTTACCCCTGCACAATTGTTGACTCTATACAGGGGTTTTATCCGCCCCTGTGTGGAGTACAACTCTCATGTGTGGGGAGGCTCCCCACATACAGCTCTTCTCAATAGGGTGGAGTCAAAGGCTTTTCGTCTCATTAACTCTCCTCCTCTTACTGACTCCCTTCAACCTCTGTCTCTTCGCCGCACTGTTGCATCTTTATCTCTTTTCTATCGCTACTTTAATGGTCACTGCTCCTCTGAACTGTCTGCTTGCATTCCTCCACCTCTACGACGGGCGCGTAGCACCCGTCTGGCAGCAAACTCTCATCCCTTTTCTGTCCAACTCTCTAATGCAAGAGTTAACCGTTACTCCCAGTCTTTCATTTATGCAACAGGTCAGCTCTGGAACTGTCTCCCTCTATCTGTATTTCCTGCTGCCTATGATCTCCAGTCTTTCAAGCGCAGTGTGTCCAGGCATCTCCAAATGATCGGATCTTGAATTTGGCTCTCTATTGTATTTTGTTTTTCTCTTGGAGGGAACTGTTACTGCGGGCTCATGGCCTTTGGTTCCTTCTTCCTCACATAAAAAAAAATAAAAATAAAAATAAAACCACAACCCCTACCCTACAAGCACCATATTTACTATATCCACCACAACATAACTATTACAACTCCCACCACCTCAGGAATGGTCATCACAGCTGCTCCCACAACTACCACCACCACAATCACTTCAACTACCTCCACATCACAATTCCCACGCCCACAACGCTGATCACCATAGCTGTGAGTACTATGATTGCCATTACCACCACTACAATCGCCAGTTCCCAAATCACTTCACCTACTGCCACAATCACAGTCACTACCTCAGCTACAACACTGATCATCACAGCTACTACGACTGCCACCACCACAACCCCAACAATCACCATCGCCATCACCACCACCACCACCACCACTACCACAATCCCCACCACCACCACCACAATTGCCACGACATCCAGCAGTGCCCTGTCACCTGGAAGTCGACACAACAGATGTTATATGCTTTCCTTTTGCCTTGGAGCTGTTATTCCAACCCACTTCAACACCCACCGTCAAAGCTATAAATAAAAGCAACCACTCCTGCTACAGTCACCACAGCAACCCACCACCATCCACCACCACAACCAATCCGACAACAAACACACCTACCACAGTACCACATTTGCCACAACACCCTCCGCCACAACCACCACAAAAACCACAGACACCCCAACCCCCACCACCACATTGTAACAACAAACATCACAACTACCGTACCTCGCTACTACAATCACAATTAACAAAACATTTTCTACACTACATGCTGTTACAGCCATTGCCATCATACCGGCAGTTACCACCACGACATTCACAACTACCACCACCTCGAAAACCACAACCACCATTACCATCACCACCACAATAACTACAACCATAACTACCACAATCGTCGTCAGCACAGCCCCCAGTGCCCTTTCTCGTGAATACAACAGCTGGTCGTATGCTTTCCTTCTGCCCCGAAGCCAGCCATGGATGACGCAAACTCCTCCAACCTACGGACACACACTCAGCACACTACACCTCTCTCCCTTACTCACTTTTCTCACTCAACTCACTTCTTAAATACCTTCACTTCCCGCACGTCACTTGAACTTTAATCTTGCCACCCAGCAGATTATTTCCTTCAGCTCGGGATAGACTTTTCGAACTGGAGGGGTTGGATAAAGCCTTCGCAGATCCATTCAGCATAAATCTTCCATGGGCTGAAAATAATCGTCTGAAAGTAGCCTAGCTTGAGTAAAACAATAAATGACATCACCGGATTAAAGACAATAATAACGCATTCACTATGTGGATTTTTTTTTTTTATATTGTTGCTGCTCTCAGACGATTTTATTTATGTTCGGTGAGACCTCTTGTAGTAGAAAGATTAAAGCTACAGTAGACCCAAGCCTTCTGGTTCGCAAAGGTTAACCATCGCAGCACGATGATGTCTCCTCCAATGGGAGTAACAGTAGAAAAAAAAAAAAGACACTGCAGAAACAAATTAATGCTTAGTCTATATAATAATTGCATCTCTCTCTCTCTCTCTCTCTCTCTCTCTCTCTCTCTGTCAGGCTGTATTTAATACCCAGTATGTAATGTATCTTATTGGTTACTGAAAGGTATGTATGTATGTATGTATGTACGTAGCGAAATTGACGAACACCCCAACTAACTCTCATTTTGTATATTCCCACGTCACCGTCAGCCTCACAAGTTATCCCGGCCACCCAGTTATTTATCTCGTCACCCAGCTATTCATCTCCCATCACCCAGCTATTTATCTCGTCACCCAGCTATTTATCTTGTCACCCAGCTATTTGTCTCGTCAGCCAGTTATTTATGGGTTATTGAGGGATGAGGGCGAGTGTTGATTGGGACGTGAGTACAGACAGAGACGTCCTTTCACCGCCTGGGCACAGGAAGAAGTCAGGTTGTTGTTGTTGAGGGAGTTACGACACTGCAGCTGGAGGTAAGATGTTTCTCTCTCTCTCTCTCTCTCTCTCTCTCTCTCTCTCTCTCTCTCTCTCTCTCTCTCTCTCTGTATGTAATATTCAACCCGGTTCTTCAGTTAGTTGTGTGTGTGTGTGTGTGTGTGTGTGTGTGTGTGTGTGTGTGTGTGTGTGTGTGTGTGTGTGTGTGTGTGTGACAGCCTGGTGGTAGTTTAGTGGGTTAAGGTGCTTCAACCAGATGTGACCAATAGGTTTTCACATCCAAGGGATGGTTGAGGCTAGTTGCACGTATATTACCTCTAAGGGTATATGCCTAGTCACTCCCCGCTTTTATACGTTTGAGCTAATTACCTTTGCCCCAGGCCCCTATGTTCCTGATGGGGCAACACGTGATTGGATGATGGATAGATGGTGTGTGTGTGTGTGTGTGTGTGTGTGTGTGTGTGTGTGTGTGTGTGTGTGTGTGTGTGTGTGTGTGTAATAATCAACCCAAACTTTTTCAGTGTCACGTCTACGAAAGCAGAATTACATCTGTTGCTTTGAAATGGTCCAATGAAAGTGTTGGGGCCAGATTAGGTCAACACCTTGAACCATTGTGCCACAAATCTATCACATGGGTCACTATCACAACCAACTTAAGCTTTTTTACACCTTTTCCTTAGTTATTTTTTCTGCCTACACTACTGTTCTGTTGTATATTATTCAGTTTTTATAATATCGACAAAATTTGCATGAGTAGTATAGAAAACAATATTAACATGGCTTAAGCAGAAATTAAATATGCTCTTTTCTCATTAACTCTGCCTAAAATTACCATCTCTCCGTGTTGAACACTGAGTTGTAACAGTAAATTAACGCTAGAATATGCAGCTAATCACAAAGAAGTGTTACGGAAAGGATACAGAGCAAAAGCATTGTCGTAATCTGTCAGTTAACTATGTCAAAATAAGCTGGGAATAGGACGAAAATCCAGGCCGTGTTAAGGTAGTCGTAGTTATAGTCCCAGGTTCATCTGAAATGTGATCCCAGCGGACTGCAGGCTGATCTCTCGCGTTTTCCACCGTCCTTCTTTTGGGGTACAGAGAAGGCGATGAGGTACGTTTGTATAACTGGACAGTGGAGTTGCCTAGCCATATCGGTACCACCACGTGAAGGATTTCCTCTCCAACAATCAGGCTAAGATTTAAAGAGCACTGGTATGGTAAAAAGTAAGTGGTAGTGAATGTCCTTAATCAGCGAGGAACGACACCTGACTTGCACTGAAGTGAGGGGAAAATTACACCCAAGGGAAGGACGCGGAAGGGACGTACACACTCACAAGGAATCTTGATCACCTTGGAAAGAAGACTGACAAGATGGGAAATACCAGACTTACACCCCAATGTTACAGACTGCGTGCGTTCACCTAAAGAAAAAGAAAGAAAAAAAAGCTGCAATAAATAACTGTAAGCACCCACATGAATAGGATGACTTCATTTCTTTATTATTTCGGTCAGTCAGACAATTTCATTTAACTTAGTAAATTCCCCCTCCCCCGCTGACGGAATCGGGAACAATTTTCATTAAGTCTTATAGTAGGGTTGCGTCTGTATTTTATTCCAGCTGCAACCCGACGATTTTACGGAATGAAAGGGTTAAAAACAAGCACTAATAAAATCTTCGGTAAGATGGTGTTTTTATATTATTTATTTACTGTATATATATATATTTTTTTCTGTTTCAGGCAGACGTTTTCATTCAGCCCAGGGGAGACTACGGTACTTAGACTGGCGTGGTTAAGTGGCTTGCGAACCTTGAGGACCAAGCGACCGTATTTTCTTGGGTTTAGGAAGGCTTCTAGCCTCTCCTCCTTAGATGTTTATTTTGCATGGCCTATTACATCAGGAGCCCGTCTTATGTTATTTGTATCTTTTCAACATCGACATACTTTCCATAATTTACACGATAATATTAACCTTTTCAGCAGAATAAAACTGGCTGACGATATGAAGAATTACATACAGACGTCATCGTACTGAATAAGAATATGAAGATTGCTTTTCATACCTGCACAATCGTCAGCAGATAGCCAGAATACAATGAAAATGAAGTCATGGTGTGAAAGGGTTAATGTGTCATGCATATCAAATGGTAAGAAAGAACTGTCAGGGAGACTTCTTTGTTGGCTGTGAGACTTTTACGACTGCTAATTAAAGATGAGTGAGCGAAGGTGTACTGTAGGCAAACCTTTACTTTTTGACGGTCACCTATGGAACACCTGTAAGTGTTAGGTGATCAGCCTGTTTCCCACATTACAGAGGGCAGTCAGCAACGATATAAGAAGGTAATCATCATGGTTCAGATTTTACTGTGAAAAATCGAAGGCTTATAGACGACTTGCGCCCAGAGTTCTAATGTACGCCCTTAGTCCTTCACCTCGACCTATTTCTGGCGGCCCCAAACAGGTCGTCAAGGCAATAAACAGTCTTTAAATGACAGTATTAAAGCAATAGTGTCAATGATGAAATTTAATTGGGCAACAGTCATTTACAGATAGGTATCTGTTATAACACTTCGTATTAAATTAGATTAATGATTGGTTCAATAGTTATCATGATGGGGTGTCACATAGTCATTGAATCACGAAGGGTCGCTGAGGTGTATGAGTCAGTCAGTCAGTTGATGTCAGTGAATCATAGAGGGTGGCGGAGGGGGTTTTGAGTCAGCCAGTCGGTCAGTAAGTCATGAAGGCTGGTGGAGATTTTTATTCAGTCAGTCAGTAGGTCATGAAGAGTCGCAAAGTTTTGAGTCGGTCAGTAGAAGTCATGAAAGAAGGTCTGGGAGGTTTTTGAGTCATGGATAAAATTGGTGGTCTGGTGGGACTGTGTCTTACGTAAGAGGGTGGTAATTGGTGGGGGGTAGGAGAGAGGTGAAGGGGAAGGGCAGGAGGGAGGGAGAAGGAAGAAATGATGAGTTGTAAAGAGATGAAGAAGAGGGAGTACAAGAAGTCGTGAGAGAGAGAGAGAGAGAGAGAGAGAGAGAGAGAGAGAGAGAGAGAGAGAGAAGTAAGAGGAAAGCATGAACGAAAAAGAATGAGGAAAGTATGAGGGAGAAGGAAAAGGGGAAGAGGAGAAAAGTTAACAGTCATGTCGAGACAGTGGGAAAAAACAAAACAAAATAAAATAAAATAAAAATAAAAAATAAAGGTGCAGTAAACACTTTAGATGCGGTATGGGTCCAGTCTTCCTTAAACTTCCTTCCTCTACAAGGCCTCTACGTTTTTTTTCGTTTTTTCTTCATCTTTACTTCAATTTCTGGTTCATATTATTTTTCACCCCCACCAAACTTCCTGCGTCATGCTCCCCTTTCCTCCGGCTTTACCTCCTTGCAGATCTTATTCAAGCTTTCTCTTGTTTTCCCTCCACTCCATCCCTCCGTTCTCTCCATCACATCCCTCCGTTTCTCGTACATTCTCTCCCATCCTTCTACTTCTTCTTTTTTTTATTTCTTTTTTCGTTTTCTCTTCACCTCATCCCTCCGTTTCTTCTACATCTAATCCCTCCTTTCCCTGTAACCTCACCCCATCCCCCGTTCCTTCCAACTTCCATCCTCGTTTCTCCTGTTTACTCTCCATCCATATCCCTCAGTTTCTTCCACTTTGTCTCCACTCTGTTCCTCCCTATCCTCCATTTTCTCTCAACCTTATCCCTCTGTTTTTTCCACTTTCTCTCCTCGTTCATATATTTCGTCTCCTGGGTTGGTCACTTTGGCCATAGTACCTAATTTTGATAGTGTTCTTGTTGTCACCGAGAGATTTTAGGCAGTTTCATAAAGATTTTTAATAGTGGGGGTATAAGTGAAGTCTGTATCAAACCCCTCCAATTCGCAGTGTGTCATAAAACGGGTAATTCATTTAGAGATATCGCAGGAATGAAATAATAAACACGAAATCGGAGTGAAGAGATTAAATTTTAGTCAGAATCCTACTCAAGCTTTCTCCGTTTTCCCTCCAGCCCAAACATCCACTACTTACTCTCTCTCTCTCCTAGTTTTCTGCATTCCTCTCCTGCGTAATTTTCTAATTTCTATGTTCTATCCTTCTTTTATTCTAACACCATCTCCTACTTTTCTCTGCATCTTAATATAAACTTCTTTGCTATTCAACTTATTCTGCTTTTCTCCACAACCTTTTAGTATAGTATCATCTGTTCCTCTACTTTCCCTCCTAAATCAATGTTATTCACTGCTCCAATTCTTAACTCTACTCCCCCCCACCCCCTTCCTCACACACCCATTCCTCTGCTTGAATTTCCTCCTCCCCACCTCTCTCCTCGTTGCCAACTCCTGCTCTCCTTACACCTCCCTTTCCGTTAAGTCCCCCCTCCTTCCTCCATTCCTTTCCCCCCCACCCCCTCCCGCTTTCCGTATGGCTCTCTCCCCGCCTCCCCCCCTCTCCCCCCACTACCCCTTTCCTCAACCTCCTTCCACTCTCTTCTCTCATGCTTCCCTCCTCATTCTCTCTCTCTCTCTCTCTCTCTCTCTCTCTCATGCTTCCCTCCTCATTCTCTCTCTCTCTCTCATGCTTCCCTCCTTATTCTCTCTCTCTCTCTCTCTCTCTCTCTCTCTCGACCTTCCATTTCGCGTTTTCCCCCACCCTTCCTCGCCACTTCCCCCTCTCTTTCCGCACCCAGTTCTTCACACACACACACACACACACACACACACACACACACACACACACACACACACACACACACACACACACACACACACACACACACACACACACACACACACACACACACCTTTTCCCCTCTCTTCCCACCGTTCTATCTCTTCCTTTCTCTTCCCACCCTTCTATCGCTTCTCCTCTCTATCACTCCATCTCCCTCTTTCCCTCTCATCCCAGCGTTCTTTTTCTTTCCCCCATCTGCCACCCATCCCCCCACTTCCCCCTCTCCGCACGGGTGACAGAGGCGGCCGCTGGCAATTAGTCTGTGAACCCAATATCACCGACAAAATTAAACAATGACGGGACGCGTTTTATCACCATTATTTACTACCACCCCTAAGCTCTTTTAATGGGTCTCTGTTAATCAATGTTCTTTCCCATTCGCCCTCTTCGAACCTTTCTATTTTCTGTTTATTCCTGTGTTTTTTGTCTGGTAATAAATCTGTTCTCATTTTCCTTCTTATCTCATTTTATCATCATTATTTATTATCACCTCTAAATTACTAATGGTTCCTTTATTAATTCATGTTCTTCCCCTTTTCCTTTCTGTTTCTTTTTCTTTATTCTTTTTATTTTTTTGTCGGCTAACTTCATTCTCGTTTTTCTTCCTCTAATGTATTTATTTTCATCACCATTACTTACTACCACGTCTGTGCATTTGTTCTTTCCCAACTCAGTGTCAGCCATTGTTTTTGTGCCATCATCTGTAATTGTCTTCTCATTTAATTCTTCTTTTTTCAATAATCCTTGCCTTCCACCCCACTCCCCCTATTTATCTCTCATCACCTCCTCATCATTCATTGTCTGGCTCTTATCAATCGTCTCTCCCTGCCCTTTAGACCTCTCTACTCTATCCTCTACCCCCACCTCTCTCTCTCTGTCTCTCTCAGCGCACCACAAAATCTCTTTCATGATGGCGGAAGACCGACCTCAAGAATCTAACGTTTGGTGGATTCCTTACTTATGGAATTATAATATTTCCTCCCTCCCCACTTCCTCCCCCGCCTCTCTCTCTTCCTCTGTGCTTCTTATTCACTGCCTAACCCCAATCTCTCTTTTCTCACGATGACGCAAGACCAAACCCACGTGTAGGCTATTTTGCGGATCATTTCTTTATGGCATTAAAATCTCTCTCTCTCTCTCTCTCTCTCTCTCTCTCTCTCTCTCTCTCTCTCTCTCTCTCTCTCTCTCTCTCTCTCTCTCATGATGACTCAAGACTGAATCAAGAATATTATGCTGTGTGGATTACTTCTTTACGACATTCAGATCGCTATCATCTTCACTAGCTCCGACACCCCTTTCGCCAACACTCCGCCATCATCCTTCAGTATCCTCGCCTTCACGCTTGCTTTACCCGGAAATCAATTATTAGGGGAACTGTTAGGTGGGATTTGAGTATTGTCAGTGTCGGAGTGGGTTGTAGGATGATTATAGGCCTGGTATTAATGATTATACTGGCGCTGCATCGCAAATACAAGTGGCTAGGTTAATTAGTACTATAATCCCTTAATGGAGGTGTTTAATTCAGCCCGTAAAAGTACTATAACCAGTTGTAACATTAAACACATGCATAACCAAACTGCCATATACCATCACAATACCGTTAGCATCAGAACCACCTATACTATACAAGCAAGGACCAGACAATTATCACAACAATTACACAGTCACTAACACAGCGCCTGCACTACCGTCAATCACTGTTCCCATCGCATTCCAGCAGCATCTCATCAACGCAACCACCACCACCTCTTCCTCACATCATCATCTTATCATTAAGCTTACACAATCATTACATTCATCATTTTGTTTCTATCCTCGCATAATCACCAGCATTAGCATTTCTCGCTCCAGCTGTTCATCACCATCATCACCATCCCCTTCACATATCGGTCTTATTACCTTCAATCTTTCATCATTATTAAAATTTCCTCTTTCATTAGCTACGGACACCACCACCACTACCACCTTCACATACTTACCTTATTATCATTGTATTATCACCAAAAACACATCACCATCTTTCTTACATGAACACATCATTAAACTATTGTCAGTATCAAAATCACCACAGTCACCATCATACCACCATTATATTACCATCACCACATTAGAGTCACCACCTCAACACACCATCACCACACCACAGTCAGTCTACCTTGTCACCACCACTATCACAATCATCATACCGCACTTATACTACCATCATACTATCACCACATTACAGTCACCACCTCCTCACACCATCGCCACAGCAGTCAATCTCCCTCGTCACTACCACCAACACAGTCATCATACCACACTCACATTACCATCACACCATCACCATATTAGAATCACCATCTTTACATTCACACACCCTCACCACACCACAGTCAATGTACCTCGTCACCATCACTAACATCACCACAATCATCAACGCCTCAGTGGCAGACAACGCAACGGTTCCACGAGAATCACCACATTCTGGCGTCAATAAAACCAGTATTACGAACACCAAACACCATGGCAACGGTATTTCATCATCTTTTCATTATCACCCACAAACGCTCTCTCTCTCTCTCTCTCTCTCTCTCTCTCTCTCTCTCTCTCTCTCTCTCACCGACATATTTCTCAATTCATTTCTCTCTTACCACTCCCAGGGATCTATTTCTCTCGTTTTTGTATTTCTTTCAACATCATATCATCACTATAGGCTTAGCGTCACCATACAATCACCACTACACCAGAGTCAATCATAGTAACAGCATGACACCAAAAAAACCACAGGGCTCAAAATTTTCCCACCACCCATCATCAATTCTCCGTCCCGTATTCTCGTAAGCTCCTAGCACCTCTTCCTTAGCGATTTATTCCATTTATTACTTCTCTACAATCTTTTAATCTCAGCCATATCTTTTACAGTGTGACAGTTTACGTAAATCACATGAGAATATTAACTTGCCGCATGTGGAAAAATAGTGAGGAAGAAGTGCTTAAACCTCCCCTGCCGATGAGAATACGACTCCTGGTGGCCAAAGAACCAACACTCAGGGAACGTATTTATAATCCTTCCTAAGCTTAAGTTGTGTAGGAGAGTCTCTGCATGCACGTTTGTTTCCATTCATACAGACACCAGACACTTCACAGTCAAAGTAGAAGTATGTATGAAAGTGACAAAGTATGAAAAAACACGAAGATTTTTGGTAATAGCTGTTATGAAGGCTCATTTATTTCAGAACTGGTCTGTATCTTTTATAAATACGGCCATAACATCGTTGTAACTAGAGGCGGAGAGCTGGTGAATGTGCCAAGAGTAACAATTTTCTATCATTTCATTATTTACTTAATTTTATTTACTTTTTATTTTTGGCACAGCACTAAAAGATAGCAACACACAGCGCAACACAAAGCACCGGCAAAACGAAACATTTGGTGCCGTGTTGAGGTTGGTCATAATGTGGGTCACAGTATATTCGTCCAGTCCTGCCACTGCGTTATGACATTCCAATAACATCACAGCAACACACCGACAAAATAAAGCACCACACATCATTTTGGCCAAAGTAAGGACCACATGATATTATTTTAGCCACAGTAGCGCCACACAGCACCAAAGGATCGCCACAGCCACGGAAGCACCACATAACACCAATTTCGCCATAAGCAAGGAACACACGTGACATCATGTTAGCTAAAGTAAGCAACACATGAGGTCATATTAGCCACAATGACACCACACAGCACCAAACACCGCCACAGCCACAGAAAAATCCAGAGTTGGTGACGGGACGAAAAAGTGGGTCAAGACTCACTCGTGTTATCCTGACGGGGGATCTAGGAGCCTAGTGCTGGAGCGGCGCCTAGCGAGGAGTATAAGGACTGTGAGGGCTCTCTTCCTTACTCGGGATTTTAATACTTCGCCATACCAAGGACACGTTGAGCCCAGGAAGGTTGCACGTCGGACCAATAGCAGCCTCACTCACACCCCACCCCACCCCCTTGGCCTTACTCATTGCCGACTTGCCTGCCTCCCCAGCAGCCTCCTTCCTTCCTGGCTTAGTTTTCATCTTGGTTTCGCTTCCTCTCTTTTGTATGCCTGATTTCCTCGGTCTTAGATCTAGTTTTTATCAGTTCTGGCTGTGTGACCTCAGTACAGTATTTTTGGTTTAATAGTTCACCCCTCCTTTCTTTTTATCCTGCTTCTTTTCCTTCCACCCTTCTTTAAACCACCCCTTCCTCTGACCTCGACGTGTCACACATACTTACGCATGTACACACACACACACACACACACACACACACACACACACACACACACACACACACACACACACACACACACACACACACACACACACACACACACACACACACACACACACACACACACACACACACACACACACACACACAGAAGCCCCCTTAGGAAGTTGAGGAAGCGACTCATGCTACCACAAAAAACGCACAAACTCTTGCACATGCACACGTAGACACTAACCTATCCAAGCAGTCAGTGACACCCACGCACAAGCACGTACAAACATCTTCCACGTACACAGATAGAACACACACGCACATCTTTAGTTTTCGATCATAAATCAGCTTTAATGTTTTTTGTCTGAAGGATGTTGAAAGTACACCGTAAAACTTTTGACACCAAGCCAAATATTATGAAACTTGCATCACCAGCTGGGCGGAAATAATGGGCTTTAATGTTTCCCTTTAGTTGTCGTAAAGCTTCCTCACTTTACTTGAATGACGTACTTTATCGGCTAAGTCTTGCTACCTTCAGACAATTTTATTCAGATTTACTATAGAGATCTCATAATGGAAAGGTTAATAATGGAAAAGTATATCCTAAGATGAAATAGAATCGTCTGGAGGTAGAAAAAATAAACTGAAAAATACATTATTGGATTGGGGTGCTAAATAAAATCTTACCATGGTTGCGAGGGAGGCGAGGCAGGGTCCCGAGGCTCTCTCTCTCTGTAGGTCCTTCTCTCTCCCTCCCTCTTCCTCCTACCACAACTTTCCTCCCCCTCCCGCTCCTCCTGTCCTTGGCCACTCCTCCCGCAAGCCTGAGAGCATCCTAGGGCGGGACACCAGGCTGGGTTACGAGGTGATCTTAGGTGTGCGTTTTTATCAATGGCTGTGTGTGTGTTATTGAACTGAAAGTGGCACACACGGACGCACACACACACTCCTTCCGTCACTTCTACCACTACACTGACTCTCTCCGTCGGCCCGCACCCGCACACACATACGCACACACACACGCACCTCTCACTCCCACCGAAAGAAAGTGTGGCGCGGGTGCTGGACCGTTGTGCCTCCCAGTACACTGCCAGTACACACACACTTCACAGTACACACGTTACATTCATCTTTCATCCCATAAATGAATGTCAAAACACTGCCAGAACACACTCTGCTATACAACCATACACCCCATACATCAATCCTTGTTTAAACACTCTCCCTTACATCCCATTCAACACTGTAAGTACAGATACCAATCACAATGTCACAGTACCCTTACTACTCTCATGCGACCCATACATTAATCAGAGTCTTAACACTGCCGGTATACACGCAGCTACAGAATCATACATTCCATATGTGAATCAGTCTTCGATTGATCACACAACTGTAGTACACTCAGTACACTCTCATGCACCGCACACATTAATCATAGTCTTGGCACTCACGGTTCACATCCCGTCCACAGTACACCCGCTACAGTGCACTCTAATTATGCACTTCATACATGAAATCAGATTGTCTTACAATGACAGTAGACCCACTGTTCACAGAACACCCAGTACACTCTCGTACAACTCATACACGAACCATACTGTTTTAAACTGTCACTACACACACCGTCCTCAGTACACCCTCTACACTTTCATGCATGAATCACTACAATGCCAGTACCTCCACTGTCCACAGTAAGCCGCTACACTATTTTACCCCCATACATGAATAATCCCTTTTAGCGAATGTAGATTACCTGTATAATTAGCAAGTGCTCAGTGCAAATTGTAACAACACAAATTCATACTAATCTGGTAACTCTCCAGCCAAGTTATGCAGGTTATTACAGCTTTATAACTCACATCTCATACATCCCATACAAGCATCGTACTGTTTAGTAATTGTCGATTAGGTCTAACAGTATATAACCCAGCTCTCCAACGATCTGGTAATACAACAGACAGGTTATGCGGTTATTACAACATTGTATAATTCACATGGCCTACTTCTAACTCCATTAAATATTGCCAATACACCCGGATACATAAATAATTCTTTTTTACGTGAATCACTGTCGGAATTCTTAGCTCTTCCTCCACCTGAGCCATGACCTACATACAATTATAACAGGAGATGCGGTATTGACATATCTCAGCATGACGACACGTTCATTTCACTTTGCTCTTCCTACCTCTAGACCTTTACATTCAGTTCACAAGGGACGTCTCGTAATGAAGGGAGTAATCAAGGCTACATCTAATCACTCAAGTTCGAAAAGTAGCTCTCATGCCGAATACAACCGTCTGAAGGCAGCAAGAATAATGTAAAAACGAAATCATCATAGTAAAGGATTAACCACATCGCTCGAATGACGTATGTTTGCATTTCATTCTTGCTGTCTTCAGGCGATTTTATTCATGTCTTAAAAGTCTTCTCGTTCTGAAGTGATTAATGAAGGTTATAACTAGCCTTGACAGCTTCAGATGCCTCCCATGAACTGAATAAAATCGTCTGAAGATGGCAAAATTGAATGAAAAAAACGTTATCGGACAGAAAGGGTTAAAATGAAGGGGTTAAACGCTGACACCTCCCTTATCGATACAGCTGCCACGTTCATTATGTCTCCAACCATATTCGGAGAGGCTACTTACTCTTTCAACACGAGGACCTAAGTCATGCTTTAATCATGCTATGTCCCGACACTTTTATTCAGCGTAGGAGACCAATTTCAAACTAAGAGAGCTTTTAGAGAGCTTTCACTGACCCCCTCACTATAAAATATCTCCCCTAAGATGATTGAAACAGCCAGGTGGTGAAAAAAAAAAATACAAAGCAAACTACATCCTGTGACTGATGGCGTTAATAATACATCTGAAGGTTAAATTACTATGCTATTAGGCTGTGTTTCTCTCTGTGGGACCTCATTATGGTAGATTGTTACGTCTAGCCTTGTGCCATGTATAGTGTAGGCTACCTACTCATTGTTACTACTGTACTTCATTATTGGGTCATGTACTTGTATTTGTAGTCATGTGCTCATTTAGTTATTACTGTTAAAGAAGGGGAACAACAACTGCAATCACTTTTCACACTCCTACTTGCCCACACCCAGCTACCTCATTCATCTACAACCAACTTCTTCTACACCTACTCCATTACAACCTGATATATCTTCATCCATCATATCCCACCACATATACACCCACATACCTCATCCCTCTACACTCGACGTTTTTCTACAAATACACCCATTACACCCCACTACATTACACCCACCATCCCTTTCTATATATACACCCATTACACCCCACTACATTACACCCACCATCCCTGACTACACCTACACCCACCCCACCCCACCACACCTACACCCACCACACCCTACTACATCTGCACCAACCACACGCCACTACACCTACACCCACCACACCCCACCATACTTACACCCAACCCACCACACTACGCCTGCACCCATCACACTCCACTACACCAACATACATCACACCACCTACACCCACCACATCCCCATTACACCTACACACTACATCCTACACACCAGCTACACCCACCACACCCCATTACACCTACAGCCACCACACCTGTGCTCGCCTCACTCCACTACACCTACACCCACCTCACTCCACTACACCTACACCCACCAGACCTCACCACATCCATATCTGTCACATCCCACGACACTGACACATACTCTCGACATCTCCTGCTTTCTATCGACCCACCTACACCCACCACACCTCTACAGTACACCACATGTCTCTCTACCACATCTCGCTACACTTACACATACACTCTCTATACTTCTTAGCTCCTCACCTACACTCACGACACCATCTACACCTGCCACATCCCTCCATATGTGACCTAATTTCAGCACATCCTACTACACTTAGGTACACTCACTACACCTACAGGCTCCTTCCCACTACACCCACATCCACGCATACCAGCACCTACACCCACGCACTACACCCGGAAGAAAGATGAGGAAGTGTATGGAGGAAGAACCATGAAGAGAAGAAAGGGGGAGGAAGAGAGGGTCTAACCACGGGAGGCCTTGTGGGAAATTAGGGGGAGGAGGAAGGGAGGGAGGGAGAGAGGGAGGGACGGAGGAAGAGGGATGGAGGAAAAGAACGGTAGGGAGGGAAGGAGGAAGGAAGTTGGAGGAAAAAAAGCGGTAGAAAGGGACGGAGGAAGGGAGGTGGAGGAAAAGAAGTGGAGGGAGGGAGGGACCGAGGAATGGAGACGGAGGAAAAGATAGGGAGGGAGGGAAGGAGGGAAAGAGGTGGAAAAAAGGAAGGGGAGGGAGGGAGAGAGGAAGGGAGATGGAGGAAATGAATGGGGGAGGGGGAGGAGGGGGCGGAGGGAAGCTGAAGGAAAGGAAGGACCGAGGTAATAGAAAGGACGTAAAGGGAGGGGATGAAAGGAGGGAAACGAGGAGAGATGGAGGTGCGGGAAAAGGAGAAGGGGATGGGAAGAAAGGGATGGGAAGGAAGGAAGGAGAGAAGAAAGAGAGAGGGATAGAGAGGATGGGTAAGAAAGGATGAATAGGAGGAGGGAAGGAAAGGAAAGAATGAAAATGAATGAGCGGAGAAAGTAAGTGAGGAAAGGGAGGGGGAAGGGGAAATGCAAGGGGGGGGGGAGACCGAGAGGAATATGAAGGATGGACAGGAGGAGGGAGTGAACTGAGGGAAGGAGGAAGGAACAGAGGGAAAAGGAAGCAGGATGGATGGACGGAAGACGAGGAAGGGAAAAAGGAAGGGGATAAAATAAGAAAGAAAAAACACGGAAAATGAAGGAAAGATGGATAAGCGGAAGGAAAAGAAGGGTAAGTGGAGATGAATAGAGTGGGAAAGAGAAGAGGAAAAGGGAATGAGGGATGAGGGGGAGACAGGAAACGGGAGAGAGAGAGAGAAAGAGAGAGAGTGGAATGGAGGAGAGGAAGAGGAAGAGGCGGAGGAGGAGGAGGAGGAGGAAAGTTTTGCCTTAGATGGAGAGGAGCAAGGTGAAGAAGAAGAATGGAGGAGGGAAGAAAAAGAAGGAAGGAATAAGAGGGAATAAGAATGGGACGTGGAGACAGGAAATGGAGAGAGGGACAGAGGAGAAAGAGAAGAAATAAAGGGAAATGGATGAATAGTTGGAATGTGAGAAGGAAGGGAAGGAAGGAGAGAAGGGAGAGAAACACAGGGAAAGGAAAGAAAAGAGAGGACATGGGAGGGAAAGAGAGGAGGAGGAAGAGGAAACAAATATTTAAAAAGGTTATCGGGATGGAATGAGCATGGGAAAAAAATAAAGAAAATGAAGGGAGAGAAAGTGAGGAAAGAAGATATAGGAAGAAACAGAGGAAGAGAAAAGAGGTACTGATAAAAAAGAGGAAGATTAGAAAAGAAAGAAATGGAGAGGAAGAAACTGAGAGAGGAAGGAGCGCGAAAGAGCGTGAAAAAGGAGGTAGGAGGAAGGTAGGAAGGAATGTCTGTCAAGGAGAATTGATAAGATGGTGTAAAATATACATAAGAATAATGATACAACACGCTGAATACGGAAGAAATACAGAATAAATCATGTATTGAAAGTAATTAATAAGCTAAACAAAATACGTAAGGAAAAACTTCAGATAATGAGATATACAAAAGAAAACAAGGCAGTACGAGAGAGAAACTACAAGCGATTTTTAAAAGGAGGAAATAATGAAGAATAAAAAAGTAGGACGTAGAGAGAGAATGAGGGATGATTCGAGGGTTGGTGGCTGATACAGCGGGGTTACTGGATGAATGTTGTGGTTGGGAGCAGAGAGAGGCAAACCGAGAACGAGGTGGAAGGGCAAAGCATTTATATATATATATATATATATATATATATATATATATATATATATATATATATATATATATATATATATATATAGATAGATAGATAGATATAAAGAGAGAGAGAGAGAGAGAGAGAGAGAGAGAGAGAGAGAGAGAGAGACAGACAGACAGACAGACAGACAGACAGACTGCATGTGTTTCATATGTAAGCGCACACATATGTGTGTGTCATTCATAGCGTCGTTACTGAGCAGGGACAAATGCCTGGAGATCATGTTGTCGAGGCCACCTCTCACAGGATACAGCGTCAGGCACATATTACAGACAGATGAAGACAGATATATATAGTCATACTGTTGATTGATAGGCCAGATCCGCCAGAGTTAGACACATAAATAGGAAGGCACAGACATGGATTAAACAAAGGTACAGGGAGGTGATAGATTTAGATGGACAGATAGGAAGATAAAAAGAAACAGACAGACAGAGACAGACTGGCAGATATATATTGGTACAAGATATAGAAGTAGGATAGATAGAAAGACAGACAGACAGATAGATAGATAAAGACAGACAAATAAATATGCATGAGTGAACAGACAAACACGTACGAATGACGATGTGGAAATTCATGGGAATCAGGATGTGTGCAACTGAACAGAACGAAGGGAAATGAAAATAAGGAGTGATAAGCGAAATGAGAGTAAAGAGAATGAGAAAAGATAATGAGAAGGGGAGAGACGGGCAAGAAAAATGAAAGTAATAAAAGTAATAAGAAGGGAAGAGAACAGATGGGAAAGGAAATATGATAATGAGAATAGAGAATGAGAGGGGTAAGGAAAATAAAAGTAAATGACATTGGGAAAGGAACAGAAAGGGAAGGAAAAAATAAAATAGGATTGACTGTCAGTGTCCCCTAGGGAATGCAAGATTGCCTCCACCTAGCTACATACACTGACACACTTCTGTGCAAATTGTCATGGTAATTAATGAGCATACAAGAACACAGAGTCTCCTTCTTTTGTAATGTTTTAATGTTTGATCACATAAATTCGTGATTTTTTTAAATGTCTGGTGCTATAGTCCCAAGGAACAGTTGTGCCAAGCTTGAAGCGAATTTGTAAAGAAATAAAGGAATGGCACAAAGCTGAAAAGTGTTTGAGAGGAAGAAAAAACTGAGAATACAGTAGGTCTTCACACAATGGTGTTAAAGACTTGATAACGAAGAATTAAAATAGCGGAGGGAAAACACAATTAAAGAGAATAAGAACATAAGCAGAGAGGATTACTGCAGTAGGTCAGTTGGCCCATCGTGGCTGTCTCCTACAAAAGTGACTCACCTACTAGAAAAGACAAGACAATGGAAATGGAAGAGAATGGGAAGGAAAATAGAAGGAAAACATGTAGGAAAGAGGAGATGGAAAATATAAGGAAAATAGGAAAGGAAAACAATGCGAAGGAAAATGAATAGAGAATGGGGAGGGAAGAGATGGAGAAGTAAAAAAAAATGGAAACTGGAAATGGAAGAGAGTGGGAGGGAAAACATAAGCGAGTGGAAAGGAAGAGGGATGGAAGAGAAAAGTGAATGAGGAGAATGGAAAGGGGAGACAAGTAAACAGAATGAGAAGTGAAAAAAAAAGAAGGAAAAAAAAAATATGAAGAAAGCGAAAGGAAGAGACAGAGAGAAAAGGGAAGTAAGGAGAGTAAGAAGAGAAAATAAAGGGGAAGGAAAATATAAGTAAATAAAATGGGAAATGAAGAGCAGGACAATTAAAATAAATAAAATGCGAAGGGAGGAGAAGGGGAATGGAAAATAAAAGTAAAGTACAATGAGAGGGATGGAAGAGAAAAAAATGGGAGGGAAGAAAAATAGGAAAAAAAAAAAAAAAAGGAAAATAAGAAGCAATGGCATAGCTAACGGGGGAACAGGGGGGGTACTGTTTTGAAACTTTCCCCGGGCCCCGACTGGAGGAGGGGGGGACATATGGACGCTTCAGTTTTTAAACAATACAAAAATTTATCGCAACTTAAGTAATATAAACATATTTTACAAAAAAAATCAAAAGAAAAAAAAAAGATTTTTTCTGGTGCCAGTAATATTCTGAGAGAAGCTGTTTGTGCTCTGGTATAATATAAAAGAGGGGTCTGAAAATCTGCATCAAATCTTACCAGATTTTGGAGGGCCCCACAAGGAGCAAAGCCCCCGGGCCCCCAAATGCCTACCTACGCCCCCGATGAGAAGGGAAGATAAGGGGAAAGAAAATAAAAGAAAAGGTACTGAGAGAGGAAGAATGGGAGGAAACTAAATTACACAGACGAAGAAAATGGAAACAAGAAGAAATAAGAAGATAACAGAGAAAAGGAAGGTAGAAGAAAAAAATAAAGCAAAAAAAATGAGAAGATCGGCAAGGAATAAAACTGAAGGCAGAAAATACAAGGAAAGGAAAGAAGAGAAGAGAAAAATAAGTGCAAGCGAATGTATGAGCAGTTGACATAAATGAAGAGGGAAAACAAAATGCAGAGAGAACGGGTATATAATACAGGGCAGATGATATGAATCCAAGAGAAAGAATAAGTAGATGGGAGAAGGGAAATGCAGTGACATTAAAGAGAGATGATGATGATGATAACGAAAGATATATCAAGTGCAAGTGAATGTGTAAGCGGCTGTGAAATGAATGAGAAGGGAAGAGAACACGAAAGATTGAGAATGAATGATTGTAAAAAGAGAAGAGAGAATGCGAAAGGAAGTGAAGGTGTGAATAGAGAGGATACGAATAAAATGGAAGAGAGAGAGAGAGAGAGAGAGAGGTTAGTTGGGAGTCACTGTTGGTAGCTTTATCCCTTCACTTCGAGGACGCCTTTTGTGTTTAAGTTTTCATCTCCAAACAGTTTAGTCACTTCAGGATAGACTTTTTCAGACTAGGTAAGTTAAATGATGAAACCTTCGTCATCCTTTTCAGTATAAAAAGTTTTCCTAAGTTGAATAAAAGCGTTAAGAAACATGGAAAATAAGCTAAAAAAAAAAAGGGCGTCATCGGACTGAAGGGATAAAAATTTTGTAACCATCGCATCTATAAACATTTGTGGAGACAATTTAGTATAACCATGTAAATCAGATCATCATCCTAACCCCAATTCCCACCATAATTATAAGTTAAAATGTGGTTATCAGTGAAAGTATTTTGAACAAAGGAGACAGCAATAGCCATAAATTCCCAGTAGTAAGGAAATTGACAGTAACAATATACGTGCATTTTGAGACCACCGTAGAAAAAAGTGTGTTTGCTTAGTGTGTGCATGCAAATGAAATCAAGCAAGAGGGAGCACTCTAAGCGTGATGCATCCGCGCCCTACAATCGATCTTATAACCCTCCCCTGGGACCTTGATGTTCATCTGATTGCTCTCATAATCAAATTACTCCATCCTTGCCTTACCCTCAATCCTTCCACTAAGTTTAATCTAAACTGAATCATGATTAATTTGACCTTGCCTTGTGACCGTGACCTTTTACGTAGGACTCTAAAGTTGGAATAACTTCGTCCTTGGCTGGCCATAAACTCTTCCACCACATTTGGTCCAAGTCGAAAAAAAAAAAAAAAGTATTCAAGTTAATGGACCCAGCCCCGTACTTTGCCCCGCGACCTTTACTTCTGACCTATCGTTCTCATAACTGAATCACTTTATCGTTCTCTAAATGTCAACATTTCCACCAAGTTTAGTCTAAATCAGACCAAAACTGTTTGAGTTGACCTCTCTCTCTGTTACCTTGACATATGAACTTTTTTTTTTTTTCCGGCTAGACTTTTGTCACCATTTCCTCTGAAGGTCCTCAATCATTACTCCAAATTTAAAGCAATGTAATTCATTAATTTTGGTAATGTTGCTAACAGACACACTGAGAGACACCGGAACAGGCAGACCAACAGAACTAAACATAATCTCTTCGTGCGACGTGCATGGGGATGATAATCAGAATATGATACACAGAAGAAAACAAAAATCGCAGAATATTCAAATAATAAAGAAATCTGCGAGAAAAAAATACATGTGCAGTTTTTGACCACACACACACACACACACACACACACACACACACACACACACACACACACACACACACACACACACACACACACACACACACACACACACACACAAAGCATTATGCGGCTATTTTCATGCAAATCACTAAATCGACAATATGTTAAACCTTGACGAAATCATCAACATCAGGCCTCCCAGCCATAAACAGAAGACAGAAAAGTGTTCAGTAGCGAGACACGACAGGCCTAAGGCATGTATAAGTGAACAGAAGCAAAAAATAAAATAAAATAAAATAAAAAAGGAAGGCCACAATATCAAGAGCATAATCTTTTTGAGGTAGATCAGTTGTTTTGGAGCTTACATATTTTTTTTAGCACATTCCTGAGTGTCTTTTCCCTTATCTATATTCAGATTGTGTCCTTTCCCTTATTTATATGCAAAAGAACCAGAGTGAGGTGGAACGGTACAGTGGGAGTGTGCATAAGGGAAGGTGACTTGACTAGCGGGAGATGATGGGGGTGAGGGGCTACAGAAGAATCTGGGAAAAAGAGATGGAAGGTAAAGTGGAAGAGTATGTGATGGAATGCGACTTGGATTGGTGAGAAGGAGGAAGATTAAATGGTGATAGAGGAACAGGGAAGAACGAAGTGGAAAAATAAAGTGGAAGAGAACATGGGGGAAGACGGATTTGATTAGCAGGAAGAAGTAATGCTCAATGCTGAAGAAGGAGACTGGAGAATGACAAGAAAGGATAAAGTGGAAAAGTGTGTGAGTGATGGAGGTTGACTTTTTAGTGGAGAATGATGAAGCTGTTCGGTGACACTTGAGTTCGGAAGCACTTTATCGCGGCCACCTTGGATCGACTCTGGGATTAGGTGTGTGGCAGTAGATAATTATAATAGATGTCACACGACTGCCTTCCTTACCTAATAATATCTCCTTGAATCTATAAATCCCCCATTACGCGATTTTCCTTAACCTGAATAACATAATATGGCGGTACCAAGGGGAAAAAAAAAAGTCGTCGCACTGAAGGGGTTAATCTCTCATTCCTTTCTCCACCTTCATTAGTTTTCTTCCTCCTCTTGACCCTTACCTAATCTTCTTAACCCCTTCAGTACGATGTCTGTTATTATTCAACGTATCACAAGACGATTTCATTCAGCACAGATGACATTTCTCGAGCTAGAAAGGTTAGATGTAGTTCTCATTACCTTCAGTAGTTAGAAAAGTCTCCCCTGATAAAATAGATAAGTAAATACATAAATAAAGTCCTCTGATATTAGTAACAACAAAATAAAATGCTTATCCTCCGGGTGAAAGGGTTACTTGCTTCCTGCTCTGTATTTGGTTAGTTCCTTATCTGATCACATCCTTGTTTGATCTGCATAGGCTACATTAATCCCGTCGATTCGATCATATTTTTCTTTATCTTATTTTTGTAATCCCCACATAACTTTACTCAGGTGAGGGGGAGTGCTCTCGTAGTGAAGAGGTTGGAATCATCATCATCATCATCATCATCATCATCACCATTATTATCATCATTTTCATCATCATCATCATTGTTTGTCATCATCATCATGTCTTTCTCCAAGTCTCCATTATGTGGCGTCTTTTCTGTTTTTCTTACTGTCAGAAAAATTTTATTCAGTTTAAGAAAGATCTCTCGTTGCGAATGAGTTAGGAAATACAGTTTAACTTACCGGTAAATACTATGTCTCTCTCTCTGTCTCTGTCTTTCTCTCTCTCCTTTTTTCAGTCTTTCTTTCTTTCTCTCTCCTTTTTTCAGTCTTTCTTTCTTTCTTCTAAACACATATCAGTCTCATGCCATTCCTTTATTTCTTTACCGGATTGCTTGAAATCTGGAGCAACTGTTCCTTAGGCAAATACCTCCACACACTTTTTTTCAGTTTTTTTTATTATGAATTTTTAAAGGAATTTTTTCGGTCATAGCTCAAGCCACGCAAACACATAAGTCATGGGATGTAATGTTCTTATAGGTTCATTAATCATTGTGAAAATTTAAACAGAAATATGTTAATGAACTGTAGCTATGTGGAGACCATCTTGCTTTCGCTTGGGCTATGTGTACTTATCCTTGCTGTTTCCAGAGGACTGTATTCAGCTTAGGAGTGACATCGAGCAAAATGGGTTCGATAAATCCTTCAAAAATCCCGTCAAAAATCCCTTCACTGTTGCAGGTGTCTGGCTAAAATGAACAGTAGATTATGCTAGTCAACAGGATAATTATAAAAGCAAAGAAAATCGAACAAAATAACAAATACAAACAATAATATAAAAATGCATAATTATGTGGTTCTGCAGGCAAGGCATGTGTTGGACAAGATAATGTAGACAAGTGAAGGAAATGGGGCAACATTAAAAAAAAAAAAAAAACGAATAGATAAAAGCTATGCAAATACTTCAGTATATCCGTGTATGACAATTTTTACCTTGAAGCTAAAAAATGCGGGTAAGGCCTTGATTTGCAGGTGTATACGACTTTATGAGAGAGAGAGAGAGAGAGAGAGAGAGAGAGAGTAATACTTTAAATAACGAAAGGAAAGAACATAGAAAACAACAGGAAAAAAGAATATGAAAATGGAAGGTGAATAATAAAAAGAAAAAGGAAAATGAAAATAAGAGATAAGGTTGCAAAGTGCGGAAAACAGTAAATGGAACTAGATAGCCGGCTGGAAGGAGGAAGTGAAGCAACACTGACGCAACGCAAACAGCTCAAGGAACGATAGTAATATAACCCAAATGCACAATGTATAAAATAAACACAATAAAACTATTTTATGTTGAAGAGAAAAAAAATAACACCACAGGCCTGCCAATTCATAAAAGGACACACACACACACACACACACACACACACACACACACACACACACACACACACACACACACACACACACACACACACACACACACACACACACACACACACACAAAGATATACTGCTTTTTTTTTTTTTCCCCCAAGTGCTATTTGCATCTCTTTAAAAGTGTTACCCATGTCGACTGAGATGTTTAGCCAGACATAAACAGAGCAGCTGATGCACTACCTCTGATATTCAGCCAGCCTTATATGATCTGATACTGAAAAATCTTATACATTATGGTCAGGGTCATTCGAGGATTTTTTTCAAGAAATATTTTGCTTGTTAAATTGCCCGGAAAAGGAAAATCTGACACCAAGGTCACATGAGTGATTAGGCTCAAGTCTTCTAGCTGGAAAAAAAAGCAAGTGAGAGCCGCCATGCGAGTACACGAGACGGACGTTAACAAGTGAGTCTTGCATTTATGTAGAACAATAATAAAGATAATACTATGCCTCAGATATAATATATTACCAAAATACTGTCTTGAGGAGCGAACACCGCTGCGGTGTTGACCAGAATGGCGTTTATGACTGAATACAAACCAACAATATGGATATGGTGGCGACCGCCCACATCTCCTATTTGTTGTGCTTTCATTATCCAGCACGAGATATGTGTGTTTTGATGTATTAGTTGACAAATCTAACGCTCCACCATAACACATATCAGCAGGATGGGTCGTTCTAGCTTAACAGGGCTACCAACCTGAACATTTTCCCTTCCCTTCCAAGGGAATCTGTTTGAATACCGATGGAAATCAAAACTTTTTCGATGGGACGGGAAAGTTTAGGGAAGGGATTATTTTTAAGAATGCGGCAATAACAGCCCATAAGACACACACACACACACACACACACACACACACACACACACACACACACACACACACACACACACACACACACACACACACACACACACACACACACACACACACACACACAAGGGAAACAGGGCAAATATCACAGCACACATGACAATTCTGATAGGCATAAACAACTCATATAACGCGAGCAACATACAACCCATGAACATAATTTATGTAAAACAATATTAATGATAATAGGAACAAGAAAAAAATAACATCTATAATAATAATAATAATAATAATAATAATAATAATAATAAAAATAATAATAATAATATGGCGGGAATTAAAATCTGCTCAAAAAGATAACGGTATGTATATTTTAACTCGTTACCACCAGGACAATATATTCATTATAAGGTCTTATCATAGTGGATAGGTTAGAGGTATCCATTTTTTTATTTATGTATCAAAACGACTTTTTCAAAATATTCTACTTGCTGCCACAGAACGAAATATTTATTGCAAGGTGAACATCTCGCAATGAGGGTATTACCAGAAACAAAGAGCAGGTGGTCACGAAAAACATGAAAGTAAAAAAAAAAAAATGAATAAACGAGGTGAAGATAAATTTTATAATGCATAATAAATAAATATAAAGGTAACAACAACAACAACAACAACAATAATAATAATAATAATAATAATAATAATAATAATAATGTAAACTGCCAACAAAAATAAGAAATCCCAAATTAATTCCAAGCCACAAAAAGTCAAGGAAGCCGGAGAACACGCATATTTAGCTGTCCTAGGTGTTGTGCTTGACTTGTGTGTTTTACTATGGCTCTTGTTAGATAACTGATCAACAGGGGAAAAAAAATCCGACCAACTCAAATGTGGTCCCCCCCCCTCTCTCTCTCTCTCTCTCTCTCTCTCTCTCTCTCTCTCATACACACACACACACACACACACACACACACACACACACACACACAACCTAAACTTCCGGTATTGGTAGTTAAATGTTTCCAGCGTCCAGCTTAGAATCTGAATAAGGCAGTAAATCTAAGCAGGTACGATCCAGACATTAACGATGCCCGCCGAAGCTTAATCCTTTCAGTACGATGACGCCTTCTGCCTTATATTCTCGCTACCTCTACATGACAATATTTAGCTGACGCGGCACCTCGTAAAGTGATCTGTGCAAACTTTTTTTTATTTTAAGGAAGAAGAGATTTTTTTTTTTTTATCATATTCTTCCATGCACCATGTTATTTTTTTTTTTTTCATCATCGGGGAGACCTTTCGCAATGAAGCGGTTAAGGGCTAGATAGCTAATAACAAAACACAAACATCTCAGTGTAGCTATGAAAAATTCGACAGGGGGGAGGTCTAGCATTTGATAAGTGGAGGTCCTTTTTATACTTACTGATCACGCTCATGCAATAATAATTTACTGAAAATAAAAGAAAAAATATATATGAACACACAACATTTTCCACAGGTATAAACTACAAAGCATCATTAACAGACTCAAAGATAAATTCAAACTGGCTGGTGTTAGAATACTGTGTTTATTTTTTTCCTTTCAGCAGTTCTGTATGGCATACGTATTATTGGTTATGTCTCTTGTACCTGATAGAAAAAGGCAGAGATAATTTTCATCCTGTGGGTAAAAAAAAATGAAAATAAAAAGAGGGGGGCATGCTACAGGTGAAGAAGGGGGGTGCCCAGATCTCCATGACTCTTTCCACTAAAGCTAGGCACACACACACACACACACACACACACACACACACACACACACACACACACACACACACACACACACACACACACACACACACACACACACACACACACACACACACACACACACACACACACACACACACACACACGTGAAGTCCAGCCACACTCAGAGAGATTACCGGTACTAGGATAACATGTGCATTGTTTGAGAGAAGACACTGGGGATCCCCTCTCTCTCTCACTGCCAGTCTATCCATCTTTATCTCTCAGTGTCTGTCTCCTCCTCTGTATCCCTCCCACCTCCCTTCGTCTTCACTTTCCTCTCTCTCTCTCTCTCTCTCTCTCTCTCTCTCTCTCTCTCTCTCTCTCTCTCTCTCTCTCTCTCTTCCAGTCTCGTGTTTTGTTTCCTTAGCTATCTCCTCATACATCACTCTTACTAGTCTTTCTCAGTCACTCTATCACCAGCTGTTATCAGTTTCGTCTAATTATCATACTTTCTACCCTGGTTTCTATCCCTTTCCTGTCCATTTCTCTGTCTTTGTCTCTCGCTATTTACGTATTTCTCCGCCTCTTTCTCCCTCTCTTTCTTCCCCCACGTATCTCTTCGTCCCCTGCTTGGTTTCTATTCGGTCTTGCTATCTACCTACTTCAGTCTCTTCCATTCTCTGTAAAACTGAAAACGCGTAAGAGTGAACACTCTTCCAGTTTTTGACGACCAAATCAGAAGCATTTGATGGCGATAGAAAATGACAAACCTTTTTCTGTATCTGTTGACTACATTCTGTAATGGGAAGTTGATCAAATCTAAAAATTACTGAAGTTCCCTGAATGATCACAAAAAATAAGAGGCTGCTTACATCTTTGCTCTCTCGGTAATAACAAAAACAGAGAAACAAATATATAAACAGATAAAGTGGTTTGTACAGAGGTTGAGAGAAGGACGAGGAGTAAAAGAGAGAGATTACGCGATATGCAGGGGAAGAAAGAGCAGACAAAGGAAGATGACCGGAAAACAGTGACAGATATAAAAATAAGTAAAGGCGGAAGGCAGTATTATTAATCTTCCTGCAGACCGTGTCCAAATTTTTTTTTTTTTTTCCCTGTTACTTTAAATCTAGCAATAAAGTTACACATTAAGTCAAAACATAAATTATTGTCTAACTTTATTATATTTTAATTTTTCTACCTGTCTCACTCCAGTCACTCTGAGGATGTATTTTTCATTATATTCATCCTACTTCCAGACAGTTTTAACCAACAATTTTTTTTTTTTAATGGAGAGGTTTTTATATAGCACTTACTGACCCCTTCAGTTTTAGAGTTTCATTCCAAATTTTATAAAATTGTCTGGAGATAACAAGAATGACATAAGATACGTCATCTAAATGAAAGGGTTAACATTCATTTTCATCTCTAGGGGGTTCTTGAGAGGGACGCCCTCACGTGGCGTCACCGACATGACGGGGCGGTGGAGTTAGCTAGTTGTACCAGCGTTTCGCATCTTCCTTCTTATCCAGCCAATAGGAGGATAATGGACTGCGGGAAGAAGATAATTTCAGCCTGCAGCCCACGGGGTTCACCCCGAGATGAGCTTGGGGTTGCAACATGTACTGTTACAACCCTCTTGATATATTCACTGCCATGACATGATCTTTACTTTATTTTTGCTATCTTCAGGCAATTTTATTCAGCTTAGAGAGAGAGATCAGACTGTGGAGGCGTTATTGGAGACCATTTCCAATCGCGTAACAACAAATGGTGTTTCCAAAGCTGGGGAGGTATCAGATTGTGAAGAGATTAATAGAGACTTTCAATCCATGTCACTACAGATGGTCTCCCCAAAGCTTAATACAGATCGACTGGAGACAACAGGAGTAAAAACAAAGTATGTCTTCGGACTGAGAAGGTTAATTAGCTTAGCAAGATCCCGTTACCTTCTCTCACGATTTCGAGACTGAGTAAATGAGCGACATGCTGCCATTGTGACAATGCATTTGACGCCTTGATTACCCAAGGGTGTCTATTCAAGTGGAATAAATTCGTATTATATATATATATATATATATATATATATATATATATATATATATATATATATATATATACAGGGTACGTATATATATTCATCATTCTGTCTGTCCATCCGTCTGTTTATATTTCCGTCTTTCAGTCTATCCTCCGACCTATATACATTTGATGGTGTCTATCTCCATCCATTTTTATATCTATTTTTCGTTCGACCAGTCTGTCTGTCTGTCTCCTTATCCATCCATCCACGTATCCATCCATCCATCCACCCATCTGCCTGTTTAAGCCTGTCTGTTAACATATCCATCCACCAGTTTATCTCTTAGTCTGTCTGTCTCCCTCTCCACCCATCCATTCATCTATTGTCTCTCATTCTACCACCTGCTTTATCTGTCTGTGTCACCTTATCCGTTCATCAGTCATTCTAACTGTTCCTTTGTATATCTGCTTGTCCGTTTCACTATCCATTCAGCTGTTCATTTGTGTGTCTGGTTGCCTATCTCCCTAACCACCCATCCATTTACGTGCCCATATATCTGCCTGTTTGCCCATCACCCTGTGGTACCTGTTTATTTGTTTGTCTTCCTTATCCACCCATTTATCTACCCGTTTATTTGTCTTTCTCCGTACACATGCATCTGTATAACTGACTGACTGGTTCCATAGCCAAATCGAATCCTTTTATTTGTTTGCTTGTTTGTGTTTCAGTCTACCCATTTATCCCTTTGTCAGTCTTCCCATCCATCTGCCCATCTGTCACTCTGTCTCATGCACGGATTTAGGGGAGTAAGAGCGTACACCCCTTCTATTTTCGGCAAAACAATGATTATTTATTGTAAAAGAAAAATGTCATTTACTAAAATAAATGAATAAACATCTTATATGAATGCTATATAACGTAACAATATGGTATTCCTGTTATCAGAATAAGAAAAATAGATGTGCATTTTGACTTGATTATTTCATTGGATTAAGTGGTAGTTCCGCTCGAAATTACGTCCCCCGTGTCCAAAGTGCTGGATCCGGCCCTGTATGTATCTATGACTTTGCCTTCATTTCTATCCACGCATGTAATTATTAAGCTGGTGGTCAGGCCGTCTTCTGTATAATTCGTCGCTATGTACGGTATATTGACGGTTCTCCTCTCCTCTGACACATTTCTCCCAGCTCTTTGTCTGTCTGTCTGTCTGTCTGTCTGTCTAAATCTGTGTGTGTGTGTGTGTGTGTGTGTGTGTGTGTGTGTGCACCATGACTTCCTGTTCAGTGATCTCTCTCACGCAACTTCACTTTTCCTTCTCCTGCATCTAGTAGTTTTGAATTCACTTTTCCTGCAACTTACACACACACACACACACACACACACACACACACACACACACACACACACACACACACACACACACACACACACACACACACACACACACACACACACACACACACACACACCAACTAACAATAATGTAGATATACAAAGAGAAGCAAAGCTTGACTGACCAAGGTTGTATTTGAACCTGGCTCACTTCCCCCTCACACACACACTCACACAAAGAGAGAGAGAGAGAGAGAGAGAGAGAGAGAGAGAAGTCTTTGCGTATCTCTTACTTTCCAAACTGACACACAAACAAACATGTGCGTAGCTCTCATCCTTGCCAAATACTCACAAAGCTACATAAAAACACACACGCATCTACAAAGCCACTTTCCTCATCCATTATTTAATTTTCTTTTCCTATTTAGCTTGCGATTCTTCCTCTCTCTCTCTCTCTCTCTCTCTCTCTCTGTATATATACTGTATATATATATATATATATATATATATATATATATATATATATATACAGTACATACATATAAATATATTTTTATACATATCTATATCTATCTATATATATTTATTTTTATATAATTAAAGATCTGTCTATCTATCTATCTATCTATCTGTCTATATATATCTATATCTATCTATCTATCTATATCTATCTATCTATCTATATATATACATATACATATATTCTTTTTCATTTCCTATCTCATCCTTTTCTGTCCCTCACTCTTTCTCTCACATAAACAGAGAATTATAGCAAGAGAGAGAGAGAGAGAGAGAGAGAGAGAGAGAGAGAGTAGCGAACCAGTATCTAGTAAACGCAGAACTTAATAAGGAGTAAATAATGAAAATGGAGAAATAAAGAACAGTAGAGTGAGAAACTGACCAGAAGAGCTTTTATAAGTGATGGGAATGGGGGAGGGGAGGTGGAGACAGGACGTGATGGAAGGGTAGGGTGGAGTTGTGTTTGTGTGAGGAGGGATTTGCGTTGGAGAAGGGGCAGCCTGATGGCGGAAAACAAACGACATGAAGGCCGTTCATTTGTGGCCACTCTTTTTGGGACTGAAGCGCTTGGTTGTAGATAGATAGATAGAAAAACGGATAATAAGGAGGAGGAGGAGGAGAAGGACAAGGAGAAGGAGGAGGAGGAGGAGAAAGACAAGGAGAAGGAGGAGGAGGAGGAGGAGGAGAAGGAAGAGGATGAAGAAGAGAGAAAATAACAAAAGTAGGTAAAAGGATACCAAAAGGGAAGCGGATGTTGATTAAAGAGAAAGTGATGTTTGTGTACGCCTTGGAGAGAGAGAGAGAGAGAGAGAGAGGGTAGAATTGTGAGAACGATTAGAAACAGAAATTTTCCGCTAATTTGATGTAAAGGACGATACTGTGCATATGCAGGTGCTTGTGTGCATGCGCGTATGCATGCGTGCAAGTGCTTGCTTGGTTCATACATGTGTGTGTGTGTGTGTGTGTGTGTGTGATACAGAAGATAATGATGATGATGATGATGATGATGATGATGATGATGATGATAATAATAACAGTAATAATAATGTGTGGTGAAATACTGAAGCATGGGGGAGAGATAGTAGTAGAATGGATGTGGAAGATGTGCAGATTGGCCTGGGAGGAAGGTAGAGTCCCGGAGGATTGGAAGTCAGGTATAATTATTCACTTGTACAAAGGAAAAGGGGAAAAAGAAGTGTGTGGTAATCATAGGGGCATTTGTCTTCTTAGTATAATAGGAAAAGTGTATGGTTGGATACTTATTGACAGAGTTAGAGAAAGAACAGAGAAATTAGTTGGAGAAGAACAGGGAGGCTTTAGGAAGGGAAGAGGTTGTGTAGATCAGATATTCATTCTTAGATCTTTAGTGGAAAAGTTTCTAGAGAAGGGAAAGAAGTTGTATGCGGCTTTCATGGATTTGGAGAAAGCATGACAGGGTGGATAGACAAGGATTGTGGAAAGTGTTAAGAATATATGGAGTAGATGGGAAGTTGTTGAATGCTGTGAAAAGTATGTACGATGGTGCAAAGGCTACAGTGCGTGTGGATGGTGAACTAAGTGAATTTTTCTCTTTGAAAGTTGGTTTGAAACAGGGATGTGTCATGTCTCCATGGTTGTTCAATCTGTACATGGATGGGGTAATAAAAGAGGTACAAGGTAGGGTAGTGGATGTTGGAGTGGCCCTGGTGAGAGAGGATAGTGTTTGGAAACTCCCTGTACTGTTGTTTGCAGATGATACTGTGTTGTTGAGTGAAGACGAAGGGGAGCTGCAAGGCTTGGTGGATGAGTTTGAGAGAGTGTGTAAGAAACGGAATCTAAAGGTGAATGTAGGGAAGAGTAAAGTGATGGTCTTTGAGAGAGGTGAAGTCAGTGAATGTACAGCGAGGTTGGATGGTGAGGAATTGGAAAATGTGAGTACGTTTAAGTACTTGGGTAGTGTGATGAGTAAGGATGGAGGTTTGGAGGGTGACGTGCTTGAAGGGGTACAGCAGGGAAGAAAGGTTGCTGGTTCTTTGAA
Source organism: Coenobita brevimanus (assembly GCF_032717465.1). Classification (NCBI taxonomy): domain Eukaryota; kingdom Metazoa; phylum Arthropoda; class Malacostraca; order Decapoda; family Coenobitidae; genus Coenobita; species Coenobita brevimanus. The sequence goes on along the minus strand of NC_136977.1, from coordinate 10,834,093 downwards.
AGCAGTGACAAGAAACAGGGAAGTGAGCATGGAAGTGAAAAAGTTACTACATGACAGTATTGTGATACCAACTCTAACGTACGGAAGTGAAGCTTGGACGTTGTTGGAAGGACACAAGTCAAGAGTGAGAGCAGTGGAAATGAGTTTTTTAAGAGGAGCATGTGGAGTCACATGGAGAGACAGGCTGACGAATGAGGATATAAAGAAGCCTTGTGGTGTTGATGTGGATGTGATAGGAGGCGTTATGAGGAACACACTGAGGTGGTTTGGCCATGTGGAGAGGATGGAGGGTGAAAGACTGACGAAGAGAGTGTATGTGAGTGAGGTGGAGGGGGAGGCCGAGGATGAGATGGAGGGATGGGGTGGAGAGGTATATGAGAGAGGGGGGTGTGAGTTGGGAGCAGGGCAGTGAAATGGCGGGGGACAGGGCGACTTGGAGGCGATTTGTTTGTTGCCACCCCAAACGGGATTGAGGCGTCTGGCAATAGATGATAATAATAATAATAATAATAATAATAATAATAATAATAATAAAATAATAATAATAATGATAGCAGTAGTAGTTAGCGCAAACTGATAGTGTAAACTAACGGGGAACTAAAGGCAATAAAACAGAATGGAAAAAGGAATTAAATGAAGGCGTATGGCGAAGAAAGGACGAAAAAATTATGAAGAGCGACAAAGTGAGAGGAAACCGGAGGAGAGAGGAAAGTAATAAGAAAAGTACAAAGGTATTAGGTAGATGCGGGATCATCAGGGCCGTAATATGGGGCTTCGCGAAAGTTTACGGAACAAACACCTCCCGTCCGAAAAACGTTCGTGAGAGATAGACGGCCAAAGTCGCTCAAAGAAATGCCCCCGCATATAAAAATCAAATTAATAAATGGTATGATATGACACGGAGAGAGAGAGAGAGAGAGAGAGAGAGAGAGAGAGAGAGAGAGACGGGACATCACATCACTGTCTCTCACATTCCACAAGAGGCCACAAATTCTCTCCACATGCCCAACCCAACCCACTCATACCTCACTTTCACTTCTCTCTCTCTTTCTCTCTCTCTCTCTCTCTCTCTCTCTCTCTCTCTCTCCTGCCTCCCACATTTCCTTCACCTGTTTAATCATTTCACCTCATATTTCCTTCAACTGCTTCATCTCCTTCCCTTCCTTCACCTCCTTTAGTCATTCTCACTTCCTCTTTTTTGCTGCAACCTGTCTCTGACCTTAGCGATGTTTCACCTTCACCTGCAATTAACCTACTCTACTCACGCCCTAATCTCACTCTCACCCTCAAACACCTCTTCCTTTTCCGGTTACGTCTCTGAAAATTAGTGTTACCTCATACATACTCCATTATATTATTGTATCATAAGTTTATTTAGCTCTCATTTTTTTCTGATGGTGATCTTCTTTAATTAATTTTTCTTGATCTTTTCTTCATTAAACCCAATTTTCTCAGATACTTATCGTCGTTAAACCTAAACTTTATTCTGGTTCTTAATATTTTTCTCGCTTATTCTATTTTCTTTTCCATTTCTTACACGTACTTCTTCACCAGCACTTCCCTGCCGTGTATATCAATTTCTCGTCCCATCACTCAGACGTGTTTAATATCAAGCACCGCAAAAGAAACTTGGTGAAACGAACTTTCTACACATAAATACAAACATACCATAATCGATGCAATATTCATGTCTCCCCGTATTAAAAATCTAAAAAATATTATATAGGAATGAATCAGGTTTATAAACTCTGCATTCCCGCGTGTACTTTGTTCTCCTTACCATTTCCACAAAATTCTTCCATTTCCCTCGACCATCATCTTCATGTTTCATCCTCTCCCACGTTCCTACCTTTATCGAGTACTTGTCTACTATTTTACCTGGCTCTGTTTTTCCGTCTTTTTTTTCCATGTCTAATAAATACCAACCTGTTCATCTAGTCGCCACTTCTTACATCATCTCCCACCTCTAAAATTAGAAAACATGTAACCAAAAACATGTTCTGAAAATAATAAAAAGGCAAGCCGAAGGTCTTCGGCATTACGATAAAATAGCAATAATTCAGTATCACATATGGCGTAATAACAGCATAACGTAATAACACCATACGATATGTGCATGTGTGTTAAATCCATCAACTCGAGGACGTCTTTATCATTTTTTTCTTGTTATCTTCAGACCACTTTATTATGCTCGGAAGAGAATTTTCAGTATCGAGAGGTTAGATATTGCCTTTATTATCTTCCCCAACAGAAGAGATCATTTCCACATTGATTAACTCTCTCAATACCATGTTGATTTATTCATGTTAATCAGGCCATCACCTGTGGATTTCTGTTTTATACAATTCCTATTGGTGTTGGGGTTAATGAAGGCTGTATGTATCCCCTCCGATGTGAAAAGTTTGGGTTAAGTTGGAAAAAATCGTCTGGAATTAACGAGAATTAAGAAAGGAAGACGTCACTGGGTTAAATGGGTTAAAATCGTCTAGAGAGAGAAACAATATTCCTATATGACGTAGTGATGGTGAACAGGTTAACGCCTTCACAACGATGGAGTCTTGTGTTAATCCCTTAAACCCCATGACGTATTTTTTTTTTGTTTTTAATCGTGCTCTTGCTATCTACAAGCGATTTTATTTATCTCAGGGGAGACTTTTCGAACAACAGATGCTAGAAAAATCCCATATCAATCCCTACGCTACCAGAAATTTCCGCTGAACAAAATATATTTGCCTGTAGGTAACAAGAATTTAATGAAAATTGTCATCAATGAAAAAGGTTAATTCTAATAGCTATCATTAGGCGATTAATTCTTAGGGGAAACCACTGGTACACAAAGGGTTAGAAACAATCACCATTAATCCCTTTGCAACCACAGATCTCTCCTAAGCTTAAATCTGGCCCAAGCAAGAACAATCTATAAAAGGTGTCATCCTGGCAAAGGAGATAAGAACTATTCTATTCTATTCTATATACCTGGGCTGCTTCCCCCAAGGAAAGGGAGGTAGCCGAGACAGGACGACACACTCCCCATTTACTCATCCATTCAAACACATTCATTCGCATCTTAGCCCCAAAGGGGAGAACGGACAGATCCTCACCGCACCACACTGCACAAGGGTCAACTGCGCAGTGCATAACAGAGTACGTACATTAAAGTTTATGAGTGAAAGTAAATAAAAAAAAAATCACGAAAAAAAAGAAAATCACGAAAAAAAACACGCAACAACAGTATGAGAGATGACCTGTACGAGAGTTTAATACTGATGGTGAAAATGAAACACAGTCATCCTATAAAGTGCTTAAAACAATGAACAACACAATAATAATATTCCCTAATAGGATCGTAAAAGATGACATGCACTACAGTTTATGAATCTGTACGTACACGGGAGATTATGAATGAATGTAAAAACAAATGCAAACCGTCCATTACATTCAGTGTTTAATACGATAAGCAAGACAAAAAGTATATGTAGCAATGAAAGCATAAAAGACTGCGTACACGAGCGTTGAGAAATGACAGTATATAAAGCATTCTGTACAAAAGCATTATGTAAAGGCGCTGACGTGTACTAAAAAATATTAATCACAATAAACACAATTTATATAATCAGCTATAATTATGAACACAATATAATCAAGTAAAAGTATAAACACAATAAACATAATATAATGGAGTATAATCCAGTCTAAGCAACACAAAGTAACAGCGTAATCAGTAAGTACCACTGTTTATGAAAGTAAAAACGAGGGAACCAGAGAATATATAAATACAATAAAGACAACAAACTAACATTATAATCTGTAATATTAGAGTATAACAGGGCATAAGATAGCAGCATAACAGAGTACGTACATTAAAGTTTATGAGTGAAAGTAAATTTAAAAATATTATATGTATATACTGTATATATATATATATATATATATATATATATATATATATATATATATATATATATATATATATATATATATATATATATATATATATATATATATATATATATATATCAATCAATCAATCAATCATTTCCTATGGCACCCTCGGGGATGCATAGGGCCTCGATGAACTCACACCACCACATCCTATCTTGTGCTAACTCCTCAAGATCTCCCCAACACTCATCTCCAGCTTCCCGTCTCATTGTCCTCACCCACGTCTCTTTTGGCCTTCCTCTACCTCTCCTACCAAGTGCCACCCACCCTGGTGTACCTCGTACTATTCCCTGTCTCCTATACACATGTCCTAGCCACTTCCATCGTGAGAATCTAACATATTCATCGATCGGCTGCACTCCCGTTATTTCTCTAATTCTACTATTTGGTATCCTTTCCCACCATTTAACTCCTAATATTCTTCTAAGTGCCTTATTTTCAAACACCAAGAATTTATTTTCCATAGTCACTGTGCTGTACCAAGACTCGTGTCCATAAGTTAAGATACTCCTAACCATTACCTTATAAAGTTTGATTTTTGTATGCACAGAGAAATTGTTATTATTCCAAATATTTTTAAGCATTCCCATTGCCTGATTAGCCTTCTTTAACCTTTCCTCGAATTCAAAGTTCAAAGAACCATCCTTGGCTAATAAGTACCTAAATATTTAAACCTATCAACTTGCTTTACAACCATACCTCCAATTACACATTCCTGCGCATTTTCCATATTCATATTGATTATTTCAGTTTTTCCACAATTAATAACCAAACCCACCTTGCGACCTTCACTCACCAAACAGTCCAACACTCTCTGCATCTTTTCTGGGCCATCACAAATCAAAACTATATCATCTGCATAATCTAAATCCAAAAGTTTCCTGTTCTCTCCCCAAAGTATACCTGCACCGGTTTCTGTTCCAACGCGTTTCATAATGTAATCAATGACCAATATAAATAGTAAAGGCGATAGAACACCACCTTGAATTACTCCGGACTTGACTTCAAACGAATCACTCAGACAACCATCAACCATCACTTTACAAAATGTGTCCTCATGCATGTTCATAATGACCCTCACAAACTCCTCTGGTATTCCATAATGTCTCATGATCTTCCCCATAGTCTCTCTCGAAACACTATCAAAAGCCTTTTCAAAATCAACAAAACAAAGACTTAACGGTACTCTCATTTCATTAACTTGCTGCATCAAATGCCTAACTATAAAGATCTGATCATTGCAACCACGTCCCTTTCTAAAACCAGCCTGTTCATCCCTCAGAATACCCTCAACCACCGGCTCCAACCTATTTAACAACACTCTACTGAAAACTTTCAAAGCTATCGGTGACAAAGAGATTCCCCTCCAATTACCACATTCACTCAGGTCTCCCTTCTTCGGAACTTTAACAATTACACCATTCTTCCAAACTGACGGTAGTAACCCCGTCACCCATATCTTATTGAATAGCTTGGTCAAGATCATTATTAATCTATCCCCCTCCACTTTAAACATTTCCGGAAATAAACCATCCTCCCCTGGTGCCTTATTATTCTTTAACTGTTTTACTGCTTTCTCCACTTCTGCAAGCCTCAACTCTCCTGTTTCTATATTTAAATCTTCCTGAGCAGACGGTATATCCTCTTCTGGTGGTATTGGTCTATTAAGAACTGTCTCAAAATGCTCTTTCCATCTGTTTTTAATATCTCCATCTTTGGTCAATAAATTTCCTTCCCTGTCTCTAACTGGTATTTCCTTGCGTTTACCTGCATTACCACTCAGTTCTCTAATCGATTCATATGCTATTCTTTGACTCTGTCCATCATTTTTGTTTATTAAGATTTCAGTCTCTGCAACCTTTTCATCCACACATCTTCTTTTATCTCTCTAGCTAACCTTCTTACTTCTGAATTCAAACTCCAGTACGCAGCTCTTGCTAATTCAATCTCTCGTTCATCAACGCATTGCATCTCACTCCTCAATTTATATATATATATATATATATATATATATATATATATATATATATATATATATATATATATATATATATATATACCATTACGTACAAAAATAAAGAGAATTGATCACAGCACATTTAAGGAAATGCATTTCTCTTATGGATGAATTTATGAAAACAAGAACCACAGAATATGATGCAACAGAACCAACAAAGCAACATAGCGTAATAACAGCCGAGAGAGAGAGAGAGAGAGAGAGAGAGAGAGAGAGAGAGAGAGACTACATGCTCTACTATCTATGAATGAAGGCAAAAACAAAAGCAAGGCATCTGAGCGTCGTCACGGCCCTGAGGTAAGAGAAAATAAACAGGAAAAATAATAAGGCGAAAAAATGCGAGGTAGGAGAGAGGCCATTTCCTGGTGTAGCCACGCCGGGGGGGAGGCCGTATGGCGGAGGGCAAGGGCGGTCGGACTGGGGGCAAGCAAGGGGAAGGGGGCAATAAATAGGTAGGGAAGGGAAGTGGGTAAGCAGGGTAGACAGAGGGGCAATGGACAGATGGGTAAGAATGGAGGGCAGTAGGTGAGTGGGGTAAACAGAAGTACAATGGGCAAGCATGTGCACTGGGCAAGTTGATGGGTTTTGGGGAGGGCTATGGGTAGGTAGGTGAATAAAGAGAAAGGGGTGGAGAACAAGGGCAGGACTCTAGGGCAAGCAGGCAAAGATGAGGGCAACTGGGTAGGCACGGAAAGGCAGTGGGCAAGTACTGTAGGTGGGCTAAAGGAAGGTCTGTCGGGCATAGGGGAATTTTGGGGCAAGCAGGTGGGGAAGGGCAGTGGGTAAGCAAGGAGGGGCAACAGGCATGCAGGTGGGTCTCAGGTGGTATGGTAGGTGGGTTCGGGGAAGTGTCTAACGGGCATCTGGTGAGGGCAAGGGCAAGCTTATGGAAAAAAAAAAAAAGTGGACATGGTGGGACAAAGAATCATGGGCAAGAGGGTGGGATGGGCGGATGGGTCTTGTATGGGGGAATGACC